>NC_041389.1:643018618-643092370 GCF_002162155.2 Triticum dicoccoides
GTCGGCTCGCGGCGGGGTGTCGCCCCCCACCTCCACGACCTCCCGGTCGAGGATCACCACCTCAGCCCGGCCCCCACGGCCGCGCTCCCTCACCGACGACGGCTCAAAAACCGTCGTCGCCACCATCGTGCCCTCCGGCATCTCGTGCCAGGCCGGCTCCACGCTGGATCGCGCCCATGCCACTGCCGCGTCGGTCCAAGCCTGGACCAATGCCGCCTCCAGCTCCGCCTCGGCCCGGTTCCTGTCCCGCCAGGCTAGGGCCTCGGCGTCGTTCGGGTCCAGGCCGAGGTCCGAGTCGCCCCGTCCCTCCTCCCCGGCCAGGCCAGCGAGGTCGGACCGGCTCCTGCGGAACGCGGCCCCTTCGGCGACCGCAGCCTCCGCCACCGCCCTCGCTAGCGCGATGGGCGACCTGAAGAAGAAGGCAGAATAAGCAAACAGAGACAACACTGGCTCAAGAATTCCAGGCGCAAGCAGGAAATAAAACTTACCCCATCAAGACTGGGACCAGGGTCGGCTTCCCGCGCTTCTTCTTGGCCGGCCTCCCAGGCTCGGCCGGGTCTGCCGCGCGCTTCGATCCCCGGGGTCGTGGCGCGACACTGTTCTTTCCATGTGGGCGGCTCGGCGCTGCCACATGCGAGGACCCGGCTCCGCCCGCGTTGCCGCCTCCCTCGCCCAACGCCGCTACACTAGCAACCGGCGTCAGCGTCGCCTTCACCGCGACACGATAAACAATTCAAGACAAAATTAAGAAGGAAACATGCAAGACTTACCAGCACGACGCCCAGCGTCGGCGTCGGACTCGGCCACCTCCTCGCTGCCTTGGGCCGCGGGCTCCTCTGGTGCCACCGGCGCCACCTGTGACAGAGCCCGGGCGTAAGGATTCCGGATTGCGTTCAAGAGAATCTCCCGCGCCGCATCGGGACGAACAAGAAGATGGTCGGCAGCAAAGTAAGAAGACCAGACGCTCACCTGCGGCGCCGGGTTCGATTGGCTATACGGCGCCTTGCCGAATCGCCAATCCTCTCCAAGGTTGGCCTTGGAGATGTCATTGACACCGAGCGCGACCTGCTCCGCAGACAGCCGCGTCGACCCCATTCAGTTGGGGTCCTGTAGGCCAATCATCTCGCCGATGAGGCAGGAGCGCCTCTGAAGCGGACGGACCTGGCGGGTGATGAACGCGGCGAGGAGGTCCATGCCGGTGAGCCCCTCCTGCGTCCTTGTAGGACCTTGAAGTATGTCTAGAGGGGGGGTGATTAGACTACTTGACCAATAAAAACTTAACCTTTTCCCAATTTTAGAGTTTGGCAGATTTTAGCTATTTTAGGACAAGTCAAGCAATCATCACACAATTCAAGCAAGCATGCAAAGAGTATATAGGTAGCGGAAATTAAAGCATGCAACTTCCAAGAAAGTAAAGGGAAGGGTTTGGAGGATTCAAACGCAATTGGAGACACGGATGTTTTTGGCGTGGTTCCGATAGGTGGTGCTATCGTACATCCACATTGATGGAGACTTCAACCCACGAAGGGTAACGGCTGTGCGAGTCCACGGAGGGCTCCACCCACGAAGGGTCCACGAAGAAGCAACCTTGTCTATCCCACCATGGTCGTCGCCCACGAAGGACTTGCCTCACTAGCGGTAGATCTTCACGAAGTAGGCGATCTCCTTGCCCTTACAAACTCTTGGTTCAACTCCACAATCTTGTCGGAGGCTCCCAAGTGACACCTAGCCAATCTAGGAGACACCACTCTCCAAGAAGTAACAAATGGTGCGTTGATGATGAACTCCTTGCTCTTGTGCTTCAAATGATAGTCTCCCCAACACTCAACTCTCTCTCATAGGTTTTGGATCTAGTGGAAAGAAGATTTGAGTGGAAAGCAACTTGCGGAAGGCTAGAGATCAAGATTCATATGGTAGGAATGGAATATCTTGGCCTCAACACATGAGTAGGTGGTTCTCTCTTAGAAATGGTAAGTTGCAAGTGTAGGTTCGTTCTGATGGCTCTCTCCACGAATGAAGAGGAGGTGGAGGGGTATATATAGCCTCCACACAAAATCTAACCGTTACACACAATTTACCAAACTCGGTGGGACCGAATTGTTAAACTCGGTCGGACCGATTTAGTAAACCTAGTGACCGTTAGTAATTTTCGGTGGGACTGACATGCATCTCGGTGAGACCGATTCGGTTAGGGTTAGGGCATAACGTAATCTCGGTAAGACCGATTACACAAACTCGGTGAGACCGATTTGGTAATAAGCTTTCCAGAGAGTTGGTCAGGTAAACTCGGTGGGACCGATTTTCTCTTTTCGGTGAGACCGAAATGTTACAAAAAGGAAACAGAGAGTTTACATTGCAATCCCGAAACGTTACGAAGGGAAACAGAGAGATTGCAACCCCATCTTGGTGAGACCGAGATCCCTATCGGTAAGACCGATTTGCTTAGGGTTTGTGGCAGTGGCTATGACTTTTGGAACCGGTGGCGCCAGATAGGAAGTTTCGGTGTGACCGATTTTGGCTTTGGGTACAGGTCATTTGTGGATGTGGGAAAGTAGTTGAGGGTTTTGGAGCATATCACTAAGCACATGAAGCAAGAGGCTCATTAAGCAACACCTCATCCCTCCTTGATAGTATTGGCTTTTCCTATAGACTCAATGTGATCTTGAATCACTAAAATTTAAAATGAAGAGTCTTGAGCTTTTGAGATTGAGCCAATCCTTTGTCCTTAGTATTTTGAGGGATCCACTTTCATCATCCATGCCATGCCATTCATTGAGATTTCCTGAAATAATAATCTTGGAATAGCATTAGCGCTGAGCTATATGTTGTTATGAATTACCAAAACTACCTAGGGATAGTTGCACTTTCAGTCCTCATCACTGTCACCCGCTCGCAGAGATTGACGACCTCCTGCGACGGGCGCGGGAGCGAGTATCCCCAGTTCGTCTTCGCCCGCGGCGGCGCGATGACGAAGGGCGGATGATTAATATGGTCCGCGCCATGGTTGCGGATGTAGAAGAAGGAATTCTGCCATTTCTTGGCAGAATCCTCGAGCGGGATCTTGGGAAAATCTGCCCCAGACCGCTTCGAGATGACGGCGGCGCCGCAGTCGGCGAACTCCCCGACCGACGGGCCCTGCTGCTTCAAGGACAAGAAGCGCGCCCAGAGGTCGATCGCCGGCTCGACCCCTAGGTACCCCTTGCACAGGGTCACGAAACCGGAGAGCTGGACGATGGCACCGGCACCAAGATGGTGCGGTTGAAGCCCGAAGAACTCCAAGAATGCGCGGAAGAAGGTGTTCACCGGCAGCCCGAACCCGTGCTCGAAATGCGTGAGGAAGACGACGCGCTCCTGCCCCTTGGGCCGGGGCCTCTGTTCGCCGCGTCGCAGGCGGACGCCGATGTCCGTATCCTGCGGCAAGCGCCGCGAAGCTCGAAGCTGCGCGATGTCCTTGCTGGTGATGTTGGAGCCCATCCAGGAGCCTGACGGCAGCACCATGGACGGAAGCGGGAAGGAGAAGATGAACGATGGAGGAAGCTCCGATCAGGGCTGCAAGCGCAGCTGTGCATCGGTGGCAAAGAGCAAAGCAGGAGCAGGGGGCAGGAGGGCGCGAGCAAGAATGGTGTTCGCCGCCCCCTTGCCCCCCTCAATTTATAAGCCCCAGTTCAAATGTGGGGAAGTGGGATTGTCTGCACCCGTTCGTTCCACTACCCCGCAATAAGTGCGCACGTACGCACGCACTAACTGCTCGGGGAAGTGCAACCGCCCCCAGACGCCACAATATATCCGTGCGCGTGGCCCAAGGGCGCGCGGCGGCGGGCCCCTGGCCCGTCGCCCGGTCCCATCACGCGCGTGGCCTGTCAGGCCCCTCCGACTTCTGGGCGCCACGTGGCGCCTGCGTGAAGCCCAAGGGATTGCCTCAAGATTCGACGGACTCCTCGGTTCTCGCCACGGCCGGGATGCCGCGATCCGGTTTCCGAGAAAATCGGCACACAGTGGGTGTTGCCAGACCCGGCGCTCGCAGAATCCGCCTTGCTCAGGGGGAAACTTCAAAGGCCCACTCATCAGAAGACGGCGGACCTTCACAGCTTCGGGGACTACTGACGGGGGGATGTACCCCGGGCAGGCAACGAAACCCGGATCCTTTTCAAAAATAGCGGGGCCCGCATAGCCCCGCAAACCGGCACGTGCCTGGCCGGGTCGCTCGACCCAGCAGGGCCCGCAACCCGGCCAAACTCCCCGACCCGGCAAGGTACGTCAACCCGGCCGCAGCCACTGGCGCAAGACAACTCCACCCGGCGCAACCAAGGCTTCCACGGCAAGCCAGCCCCACCCGTGGCGTCCACAGCAACCCAGCCACAGGTCAGCTCCCGTCCCATCCAGGCCCTATGATGGGACGAGACCTAAACCACCGATGACCAAGACAACAGTATTTTCACCCATGCCTGTGGTCAGTCGGGGCATGGCAACAGTGCCGCTCACCTACCCGCTGACCAAGGCTGGCGTGGCAACAGTGCTCCTACCCTCACCGCCGACGACAGCAAGCGGCAGCCTGACGGAGAGCACTGTACACGACTCGACTCGGCCATGCCCTGACGATCGACAAGACGGCGCACAGTCCCCCTAGGCACGCGGGGCCTGCGCCTAGGGGAACCCGGCGAACCACAAGCCCACAAGCGGGACCCAGCTCGGTGTCCCGAACACCGACAATACAGACCCACCGACTTGGCATATTGCCATTGTAACCCTGGGTGGGTTGATCTATAAAAGCCCCCAGGAACCCACGCCTACAGGGAGACGAGAGACGAGAGACGAGAGATAGAAAGTAAGAAACAGAAGCACAAGCAAGCATAGAACTAGCCACCCAACAGCAGTACCAGAGAGAAGGAGCAGCCCAAGCCTTGGCCAGCTTCCTTCCTCCTCCACACAGCTCCAGGAGCAACCTTGTACTATCAATCATCCAACCAAACTCGGCAGGACTAGGGGTGTTATCTCTCCGGAGAGCCCCGATCTTGGGTATGTCCGGCGTCCCGCGCCCGCGCATGCCAACCTCGCCTCTGGAGCCCACCAGCGCCCTCGAGCCTCCTCCTCTCTTTAGCCATCCCTTGGCATCTGCCATGCGCCCACCACGACAAAAGGGGCAGCTCTATTCAACTAAAGGCACAATACTGTTACTATCAGTCTAGACTATCAAAGACGACATAGCTCCCAGCATTTCCCAGATATTATGGCAGACAATCTAGAATCGTTGAAAGCATCCATCTAAAGTGACCCAATAGACCTATCGACTGCAAATGTCCCTGCTCCACTTCCCGACAAGGAACATACTGTACTACTCCCTCCCTTCTTAAATATAAATCTCTTAGAGATTCGAATGCAGACTACATACAGAGCAAAATGAGTGATTGTGCACTCTAAAATATGTCTATATACATCCGTATGTAGTTCTTATTGGAATATCTAAAAAGACTTATGTTTTACCGAAAAAGGCTTTCGCCCTGCTTTATAAATAAAGCAATGATGAACAACACCCGGTACAAACGCACGCCACCACAACACACGCATGCACCCAAGGCAGTTTAGGAATGGAGGAAGTAATATACTTATTAAGAAGAATAGAAGAGAAATATGATAACAAAGAGCAAGTAGATTTTAGATAATACAAGGTGTGTTGCCTACCTACGATGAACCAGAGCACACCAAGAAATGAAAATCCCTGCTGTCTCTCTATATGTGGCGCACATGCTTTTCGAAATGAATATAGGAACATTAGATGACAAATTAAACATTCTCCGTTTTAGCAATATGAGCATCATATCAAATTTGTATTTCAACAACTAAGCTGTGGAATTATGAATGGCATGTTGTTTCACTTGATTGGTTGAGGTCTTGAGGAGCAGTGCTAGCACGACACGAAGCACCTACAATGATGGTAGCGAATATAAAGGGGGGAAACCATAAGCTTTACGAGTATAGTGACCATGCCATGGTTGATCTGAAGGTGCAAACCGGACAAAGGCTACTTCACAACAAATGTTTGCTTTCAACTAGCCACTACGATTTGGTATGGATAAGAAAAGTACAGTAAACAAGTTACGATCTATTTTTCGGGTGAGATCAATAACTTAAGAAGATATGAAAGAGTACCCCTCTCTTGCAACGCTGTGTAGGCCCCTGCTGATACATTGAGGGTGTTGCGTGTGATGGCTATCAGCGGTGTGGAAGAAGACTTTAGACGGCAGACGGCCAGGTCGGGGGATAAGTCTTGTTGCCGTGGACGAGGTGGTCGTAGGAGCAGCAACAACAAGGTGGATGATGATGCCGATGAAGCGAGAGGACACGATGAAAGGATCCTGGTCTGGCGCCGTGGATGAGAGACATCCATCTCTTGCAGTGGACGACGGGGTAGGGGTAGCGGCTCTGACAAGGTGGAGGATGGGGTGGCAGACGGAGGAGGCTCTCCGGAGTGGGGAGTTGTTGTGGCGCCGACGGTGTATGAATGGGGAAATGGAGGGGGAGGGGGGATCTCAAACTTTGGGATGCGCTTGTCTGGAATGTGGGGAAGTTACGATCTTAGCCCCCATTTAAAATTTCTGACATGTCATCGGTTGGGGATAGGACGGTAATCTTGCATCTCCCCAATATTGGTCGGTAGCGATTTCGGGCGAGGAGAGGGTGTTTTGGCGGCCATAGTTGGCGCCCACGGTGTATGAACGGGCCTAACAGGTAGGGCGGTTGTGTCATGTCTGAGGGAAGTGACACATCTGCCCCTATTTAAAATATTTTCCTACATCGATTTCGGACGGGGAGAGTTTGTTTTGCCGCCCACTGTGTATGAATGGGGAAATGGAGGGAGAGACACAGGTCTTTCGGATGAGCTTGAATCAAATGTGTTTTGCTGCCCACCTTTGGGCCCACCATGTCTGAATGGGCTCACAGGCGGTCGTGTCATGTCTGATTGAAGTTACTAGTCTACCCCTATTGGCAGCAGTGGAAATCAGGTCGATTGGGATGTGAAGTGTCAGGAGTAGACAGTAATTTCCATCTCGCAAACACTTGCTTCTAGAAGCTGACAAATGATAGTGGGTGTTTTGCTGATTCGTTGAAAATTTGGGAGAATTAGCATTCATGTTTACCCTGGGCCCTGGCAACTAAATTCAAATCCAATTTGTATTTGATTACGAATATCCATACATCATTCTACGTTTTATTATTTATTTTCTCAAAACCACGAGAAATATTTATTCCACCTTTATTATATGAATATGATTTAGAAATGTCATGGTCTTCGAATTCAGTAGGTTGGATACACTTTGAGTAAAATAGTTATTTCATCCAATACAATATGCTCACAAGAAAAACAGTTCACCTTATGGCAATCATACAAGTACTGAGGATTACCTCGCCTAAAAAATTTAGATCATTACAACACATGGACAACATAGGGGGTCTTACAACATAATCCATTAAGAGACATGACACAACATGCAAGTATACTAATCTAATGACAATTTCAACTGCTATCTAAAGAAGAACTGAGATTACCCTGGGCTTCATATAGCGGAAGCAGCAGGACCTTCTCCGTCTTCAAATGCAACATTCTTACTTCCTCCAATTCTTGGGTTGCTTTCATAATGCCTGCAGCTAATGCATAATTTCCAGCCTTAAGATCAAGATTTCCTCATTCATGGCAGCCACACCATCTCGTTCCGCCTCTAGTAGAGCCTCAAGTACTATAATATATGTGCTCAGACTACTTCCATCTGGACTGCTACCATCTGGTAACATGGATGGCACACTGCTTCCACAAATAGATTCTGGGGTTGTACATTGTGTCCTAGTGTAAACGACATCCTGAAAGGTTTCCACTGGACATAAGTAAGAGATAGTTATAGCTTACATGGTAAACGGCATATAAATTATTGCTGAGCATGGCAAGCTATATTTAAATGGTTCGAAGCAGCATCAGCCGAAAACAAATTAAAATGGTAAGATGAAATTAGGGATGTAAGTGGCAAATAAATGGCATCCGCCAGTCCCATCTAGTTAGTTTTTGCTAGCTCACTAGTTCATTTTACTCAAAAAACAAAAACTCTTTTGAACTATCATACCACTAGTGGACTTTAATCGGGATTAAACGGGGCCCAGTTGACATCCCTAGATGAAAGGCAGTGTACCACTGCTGTATTTAAGTTGCCAAGGCATCTAAGAATTCGAAATAATCTAAGAAAGCACTTAACGGTGTGGCCTCATATAAACTACGAAGACAGTATTGTGATGAAGTTCATAGGAAAAGTTAAGGAGTCAAATGAACTAGGCATCTATTTCTTTACCATAGTACAACAGGCACTACTGACATATTGGCCAACTCAGGTATAGCCTAACAATTAACAAACAAGCATTCAAATCAAGCAACATAGCAAAGTAGACAACTGAAATATTTGTATTTTTTGTAGGATTACAGGTTGAGGGCACAAGCTAAGAAAGCATCCCACACGCATTACATTTCGCATGTACTAAAACACAGTGGCTTACCATATGTTGCTGTGAAGCCTCGCTGCTGTTGCAATGTTCTTTGAAGATATCGTCAGCATCCCGTGGTTGAAAATCTAGTTTTTGTAGTTTATTTTGCACCCTCTATTTAGGTAAAATTAATTTTGATCTCATGCACTGGTTCGAATTGATCATCAATAGTTAATCTAAACTAATAAAAGAAGGGTGTGTGCTTACACGACAATATATGTGATTCACTCTATGTTTATGCTTGTTCGAGGTGGGAGCCCCAAAAGAACAAATATTTTGCTTGATGGGGTTGGCAACTCCATAATTAATAGAAGCATCAAATTAGTCATGCAACTTGGGAAGATCAAGAACGCACAAAAAAGTAATGAACAGAGACTCGGAGCAGTGATGTAATAGCTAGCATCGGAAAATGTAGGGTAAAATGAACAAAAAGCAACGAAACCACAAGCTAGTTTGCTGATGTGTAATTAAGCATAGAGAAGATGAAGCGGTCTGATGTAACCAACAGGTGGCATCAGAACAACACCATTATCATAAATATATCATGTAAGAAATAAAATAGTAGGCAATGATATCTAGGAAGTGCAATAATACTTAGGACAAAACAAAAGCATTTTAACTATATGTGCACTGATACGTCTGCAACATATCTATAATTTTTGATTGTTCCATGCTGTTATATTATCATTCTTGGATGTTTTATAATCATTTTAAAGTCATTTTATATCATTTTTGGAACTAACCAATTGACATAGTGCCAAGTGCCAGTTGCTATTTTTTGCATGTTTTTTACATTGCAGGAAATCAATACCAAACGGAGTCCAAACGCAGCGAATCTTTTTGTGGATTTTTTTGGACCAGAAGACATCCAATGGGCCGGCGAAGCGCCTGGGGGGTGCTCTGAGGGGAGCACAACTCACCAAGGCGCGCCAGGAGGCCCAGGCGCGCCCTGGTGGGTTGTGCCCACCTCGGGTGCCCCCTGAACCGACTCTTTGCTCTATAAATACCCCAATATTCCAGAAACCCTAGAGGAGTCGACGATCAATTCCAGCCACCGCAGTGTCCAGAACCACCAGATCCAATCTAGACACCATCACGGAGGGGTTCACCACTTCCATTGGTGCCCCTCCGATGATGCATGAGTAGTTCTTTGTAGACCTATGGGTCCGTAGTTAGTAGCTAGATGGCTTCCTCTCTCTCGTTTGATTCTCAATACAATGGTATCTTGGAGTTCCATATGATGTAACTCTTTTTGCGGTGTGTTTGTTGGGATCTGATGAACCTTGAGTTTATGATCAGATCTATCTTTATATCCATGAAAGTTATTTGAGTTTCTTTGATCTCTTATATGCATGATTGCTTATAGCCTCGTATTTCTTCTCCGATATTTGGGTTTTGTTTGGCCAACTTGATCTATTTATCTTGCAATGGGAAGAGGTGCTTTGTAGTGGGTTCGATCTTACGGTGCTTGATCCTAGTGACAGAAGGGGAACCGACATGTATGTATTGTTGCTACTAAGGATAAAAGATGGGGGTCTATTTCTACATAAATAGATCTTGTCTAGATCATGTCATCGTTCTTATTGCACTACTCCGTTTTCCATGAACTTAATACATTAGATGCATGCTGGATAGCGGTCGATGTGTGGAGTAATAGTAGTAGATACAGCCAGGAGTCGGTCTACTAATCTTGGACGTGATGCCTATATAATGATCATTGCCTGGATATCGTCATGATTATTTCAAGTTCTATCAATTGCCCAACAGTAATTTGTTCACCCACCGTTTGTTATTTTTCTCGAGAGAAGCCACTAGTGAAATCTATGGCCCCCGGGTCTCTTTCTCATATTATTTGCCTTTGCGATCTATTTTATTTGCCTTTTATTTTCAGATCTATTAAACCAAAAATACAAAAATACCTTGCTGCAATTTATTTTATTTGGTGTTTGATCTATCAATATTTACAACTCTCTCACGTCCGTTTGCCAATTTTTGGCGACGTTGCCCGAAAGGGATTGACAACCCCTTTAATATGCGGGGTTGCGAGTATTTGTTATTTGTGTGCAGGTGTTGTTTACGTATTGTTGCTTGGTTCTCCTACTGGTTCGATAACCTTGGTCTCATCAGTGAGGAAAATACCAACTGTCGTTGTGCTGCATCATCCCTTCCTCTTTGGGGAAATACCGATGTAGTTCTAGCAGACATCAGAAGGAATTTCTGGCACCGTTGCCGGGGAGGATCTTTAACATCTACCAGGTTCCTAATCACAAATCTCATCTCCTCGCAATTTACATTATTTTCCATTTGCCTCTCGTTTTCCTCTCCTCCACTTCACAAAAATTTCTCGTTTTATTCGCCCTCTTTTTCGTTCGCCATTTTGCCGGATCTGTTTTTAGTGCAATCTTGTTGCGTAGTCACCAGGACTCAAGAGAACACCAAGTTGTGTGATTTCTCAAATGCCAACAACAATGATTTTATTGGCACTCCTATTGCTCCTCCCGCCACTAGTGCGGAGTCTTGTGATATTAATACTTCTTTGCTGAATCTTGTTATGAAAGATCAATTTTTCGGTACTCCTAATGAGGATGTCGCGTCCCATCTAAATACCTTCATGGAATTATGTGATATGCAAAAGAAAAAAGATGTGAATAATGATGTTGTCAAGATGAAATTGTTTCTGTTTTCCTTGCGTGATTCTGCAAAAATTTGGTTTTCTTCCTTGCCTCGCAATAGTATCAATCTTGGAATAAGTGCAAAGATGCTTTCATCACTAAGTATTTTTCGCCCGCAAAAATTATTTCCCTTAGAACCCAGAGCATGGATTTCAAGCAACTTGAACATGAGCATGATGCACAATCTTGGGAAAAGATGAAAATGATGCTAAGGAATTGCCCAACTCATGGGTTAAATCCTTGGATGATCATACAAAAATTTTATGCGGGGTTGAATTTTGTTTCTCGTAATCTTTTAGATTCTTCCGCGGGTGGGACTTTTATGGAAATTACTTTGGGTGAAGCCACCAAATTTCATATAATATCATGGCAAATTATTCACAATGGCATACCGAAAGAGCTCCCACTAGTAAAAAAGTTATTTCGGTTGTTACACCTATAGTGCTATGTCCATGGCTCACACTCATGATGCATGAAAGTTGAAAAAGTTTGAGAATTCTAAAGTATGAAACAATTGTTTGGCCAATATAGGGGTTGTGCATGATTTAAATATTTTGTGTGGTGAAGATGGAGCATAGCCAGACTATATGATTTTGTAGGGATAAGCTTTCTTTGGCCATGTTATTTTGAGATGGCATAATTGCTTTATTAGTATGCTTGAAGTATTATTGTTTTTATGTCAATATTAAACTTTTGTTTTGAATCATTCTGATCTGAACATTCATGCCACAATAAAGTAAATTACATGGATAGATATGATAGGTAGCATTCCACATCACAAATTCTGTTTTTATCATTTACCTACTCAAGGACGAGCAAGGATTAAGCTTGGGGATGCTTGATATGTCTCCAACGTATCTGTAATTTTTGATTGTTACATGCTATTATATTATCTGTTTTGGATGTTTTATATGCCTTAATATGCTATTTTATATTATTTTTGGGACTAACCTACTAACCTAGAGCCCAGTGCCATTTTCTGTTTTTCCTTATTGTTGACCTTCGCAGAAAAGGAATACCAAACGGAGTCCAAATGGAATAAAACTTTCATGATGATTTTTCTTGGACCAGAAGACACCCAGGAGACTTGAGATGCAAGTCAGAAGAGCCACAAGCGACCACAAGGGTGGAGTGCGTGCCCAGGGGGTATGGCATGCCCCCACCCTTGTGGGCCCCTCGTGACCCCCCTGACCTAATTCTTCCACCTATACATTCTCATATATCCCCAAACCAACAGAGGCATCCACGAAAACGCTTTTCCACCGCCGCAACCTTCTGTACCCGTGAGATCCCATCTAGGGACCTTTTTCGGCACCCTGCCGAAGGGGGATTTGATCACGGAGGGCTTCTACATCAACTCTATTGCCCTTCCGATGAAGCGTGAGTAGTTTACTTCACACCTACGGGTCCATAGCTAGTAGCTAGATGGCCTTTTCTCTCTCTTTGATTCTCAATACCATGTTCTCCTCGATGTCCTTGGAGATCTATTTGATGTAATACCTTTTTGCATTGTGTTTGCCGAGATCCGATGAATTGTGGATTTATGATCAGATTATCTATGAATATTATTTGAATCTCCTCTGAATTCTTATATGCATGATATGATATCTTTGTAATTCTCTTCGAACTATCGGTTTGGTTTGGCCAACTAGATTGGTTTTTCTTGCAATGGGAGAAGTGCTTAGCTTTGGGTTCAATCTTGCGGCGTCCTTTCCCAGTGACAATAGGGGCAGAAAGGCACGTATTGTATTATTGCCATCGAGGATAAAAAGATGGGGTTTTCATCATATTGCTTGAGTTAATTCCTCTACATCATGTCATCTTACTTAATGCTTTACTCCATTCTTTATGAACTTAATACTCTAGATGCATGCTGGATAACGGTCGATGTGTGGAGTAATAGTAGTAGATGCAGAATCATTTTGGTCTACTTGACACGGACGTGATGCCCATACTCATGATCATTGCCTTAGATATCGTCATAATTATGCGCTCTTATATCAATTGCTCGGCAGTAATTTGCTCACCCACCGTATTATTTTCTATCTTGAGAGAAGCCTCTAATGAAACCTATGCCCCCCGGGTCTATCTTCCATCATATTAGTTTCCAATGTACTACTTTGCAATCTTTTACTTTCCGTTCCATTAACCAAAAATACCAAAAATATTTACTTTACCGTTTATCTATCTCTATCAGATCTCACTTTTGCAAATAACCGTAAAGGGATTGACAACCCCTTTGTCGTGTTGGGTGCAAGTTGTTTGATTGTTTGTGCAGGTATTCGGGGATTTGTGCGTTCTCTCCTACTGGATTGATACCTTGGTTCTCAAACTGAGGGAAATACTTATCTCTACTTTGCTGCATCACCCTTTCCTCTTCAAGGGGAAAACCAACGCAAGCTCAAGAAGTAGCAACGGGCACACTCCCGCTCGACGTGTATGCACGGAGGGATTTGACATTGGTAGGTGGTTTCTCAGTTGCCCCTTAGAGGTTAGTGCTAAGTTCATCATTTTACTTGAGTTAATGCCACCGCTCATCCTGAATACTATTTAACATTGGCAGGGATATGAGGCTTGTGCCTTTGTTAACTGGCTGGATGAAGAATGGCATCGCAGGGCTCAGAGTGTTATCACTAAGCTCGTAGAAGATAATGTAAAGCTGAAGAAGAGACTGGTTGATCTGGAATGTACAATCAGTACTGTGAAGCAACAAATAATCAATCACAAGCAACAGACAAAAGCAAGAGACAAGAAGGAACTAGCATGTCAAGTTGTGGTTGTCGCATTAGCCATGTTCTATGCGTTGTTTGCAATAATGATTAGGGGTTTTGTTTGACAGTATTGCTAAAGCACATCTAGATGTGCTCTAAGTAATGCACATTTAGGTCCTATGCCATTGATGTTACGCAAAGATTCATGCATATATTTTCGTTTGTCTTTTTCCTTTTCCTTTGTAGTTTGATTATTACTGGCTTCATCAATAAGAAGAGCTCAATGTATTGCTTGCCAACTGTCCTACTCCGTTCGTACCGGTACGTGCTTTTGTCACAATTATCGTCATAGAAGTGTCATAAGCATGATAGAAAAAGTTTTCATTCGGGCCAATGTCACGGATGTGTCTTTTTTTGTAGTGATTACTATTGGAGGTTTTGAATTCCCTCTTCCTACTGTCGAAAAGTGTCGATGTACAGAAGTAGGGGCTCTACTTTGCACCCCTTTACCTGTGCACAGGCAGTCGGAGCCACGCCTGCGGCCACACTTAGCAGGGCAAAGGAAGGAAGCCGGAGCCACGAGACGATCAAAGCAACGCCAAGACAGAGACACAAAGAGCAAGAGGGCGAGGTGGACTCCCCCGGCAAGACCCTTGCCGGGGCGGCCTCCACGGCCCTGGCAAGCGCCTTGCCGGGGCAACTTGCCCAACACCAGTGGAGCGTGCCAACCTTGAGCCCGAGGTTTCCAACATCATCAACAACATTGGAACCAAGGCTCGGGAGGCACCTCCACGGTGGCATGCAGATCTTTGTGAAGATCATTAACACACAAGATCAGATGAGGACCAGAAGACGAGACCTCCGGCAACATCCTTACCGAGGACGACCATAGTGCCACGGCAAGACCCTTGCCAGGGCCCCGGCAAGGCCCTTGTCGAGGACATCAGCGGAGTCATGGCCAGGCTCACGCGCGCCAAGACCCCACCACCGTTTCCATGCAGCTGCCAGCCCAGCAAGCCATGCGAGCACCTGCGTGGCGACCTGCGGCCCCAAGACCAGCTCAGCAAGCACCTGCGTGGTGGCATGCAGATCTTCGTGAAGATGCTGCCATCGCGCCAGCTTAGCAGCATGCCAGCCTACATGGCACTACCTGCCTCGCTGGCCTGGGCGCGTGTCGAAGCAGGGCGAGGCGGCAACAAAGCGAGGGGACACCTCAGGGGTGCATTTAATGCGTCTTGTCCCATAATGGCAGGCGATAAGCTTGTACACTATACCCTTTCCACCTCCTGTGTGCCACTGTGGCGCCTCCTTCGACTATAAAAGGAGGCCCGAGGCGTACTGGACGGGGATTCGGCTCTGTGAGCAAGTCATGCATGATAGCTAGCTCAAGAACACTGAAATACACACCAAAGCAGGACTAGGGTATTACGCAATCCCCGGGGCCCGAACCTGGGTAAACGACCTTTGTGCTGGCTCTTAGACCTGCTCTTCTCACAACCCCACGCCCACCGGCCACGGAAGGATCCCGTTGATCCCATAGGTGTCGTTCTCACCGACATCTTTTGTCAGGACCCCGATCCAATGCCATACGGATCTAGCATGTAACACCTCATATCACTTTGCGGCCTCACGCACGGTATTCCCACGGGTGTCGCCTTACCAGGCCTGCGACCGTTTGCGCCTTTTGGCACACGTATATGATAGTGTCACTAGCATCCATATGACAAGGAACCCGGGCTGACATGGCTAGTCGTGAACCCAAAGTGGCACTAACTTACAGGGACATGCATACATGACCCAGCAACGAACGTGTCGGTCATCAGCGAGTGAATCCAGGCTGTAGCAACTGGGCTAGTAGGACTCCGGTAAACCAGGCTGTAGCGGGCTAACAGGACTCCGGTAAACCCCGCGTGACATTTTCCCAAAGGGACAGACACATGAACGAAGAAGGACACATGCCGGCCAGCCTAAGTGTTCCGGAGCAGTAGCAAGCTACCACGGCTCAATGGAAGCACTAGGAGACATTTCCCGGTAAGAGAGCCTACCAAGGATAAACAACTAGATAGTCAGATCCCACACATACCAAGAATTTCAATAACATACACACAATATGCTCGATATGTGCAAATACAGCATGGCATCACAACATGACTCTACAACTCAAGTATTTTATTCAATAGGCTCCGAGGAGCGACATATTACAAACATGGGTCTCATGACCCAACATTAAGAGCACACAAGTCAAAGCACAAGCGGAAGCTTAACATGTCTGAGTACAGACATCTACAAATGAAAAAGGCTGAGAAGCCTGACTATCTACAAGATCCTGCCGAGGGCACAAGATCGTAGCTGAGGTAACAAGCTAAACATCGAAGCCCACGCGAAACTACTAGTGAGATGGAAGTCTCTCTGCAAAAACATAAAATAGGCAAACGTGAGTACAAATGTACCCAGCAAGACTTACATCAGAACTAACTACATATGCATCATTATCAACAAAGGGGGTGGTGGGGTTTAACTGCAGCAAGCCAGCTTTGACTCAGTGGCTATTCTGATCTACGACTGCATGTAACTCTTTTGAGGTGGAGCACACGAGTCCACATATTCACCATATCAATACACCACTACGAGAACGCCATCTCCCTACGAGAACGCCATCCATAGCACTCACGCTTATCTTGCGTATTTTGGAGTATCCACTTTCACTTGTCTATGAACTGTACAGGCAACCCAGAAGTCCTTTACCATGGACACGGCTATTCGAATAAATAATGCTAACCCTGCAGGGGTGTACTTCTTCACACACACTCTCGCTACTTACTGCCATGTACACGTCATGTATCTCGGCAACCTTCAAGCGGAAGCATGGAGAGGGTGTCGGCCACGACCTGACTAACCGCACAAGTCTCTCGTCCAGGTTTATCGCCTATTCGGGTTCCATCCGCAAGGAGATCCGGCCAGGGTGTCGCTCATGGCCACAAACTATGTGCAGGGTTCCCAAGCCCACCATCCGGGTGCCACTTGGTACACCGGGCCACTGTGCCTAGTCTGTCCCAAGCCCACCTGTACCGGGTGCCACTTGGTAGACTACTAACACTACCTACAAACACCAGAATTTAGTTGCAACTCCTGGACAGAGATCGAGTTGATTAATAAGTCGAGAGGGGTCGAGTTACCGGAACCCAATGTGTGGTAGTAACTGTTCATGGATCAAAACACAGAACTTAGTTCCTAAGGACGGTTTCAATGAGACAACCCACCATGTACTCCTACATGGCCTCTCGTCGCTACCTTTACCAAATCGTGTTCACACACTTAGCTCTCAACAGTAGGACATGTTCACCACATTCCAATTCATCCCTGATGAATCAGACCTGACACAACTCTAAGCAATAGCAGGCATGACAAACAAGCATGAATGAGTAGGCACATCAGGGCTCAAACAAGTCCTACTCATGCTAGTGGGTTTCATCTATTTACTATGGCAATGACAGGTCATGCAGAGAAAAGGGGTTCAACTACCGCAGCATGTAACAGTTGAATCGTTGTTGTCCTAATGCAGTAAAAGAGAGCAGGAGTAAGAGAGTGGGATTGTATCGGAATGAACAAGGGGGTTTTGCTTGCATGGCACTTCTGAAGATAATATAGTTCTTCATCGGTGTCATCGAACTCATCGTCGGAACCATGTCTATTGAGAGGGGACAAATATCGGCAACACAGAGAAAACACAATCAATGCAATGCAACAATATGATGCATGAATATGACATGGCAAAATGAGTGTGTTTTGGCTAATGCAACTGAGAACAGATTAAATGAAGTTGGTTTGAACCAAGGGTTCAAATTCAAACTCCATATGTGCTTATTTAAATGCCAATTATGCAAATTGCCATATACAGCAACCTTAGGTTGTTCAAACATGCATGAAAATGGTACAGATGGATAGATTGGATTTTTATGATAATTTTTCATATATAAATTATTTCATTTGGAGTTACGGTTGAATTTCTATGATTTTTAGAAGTTTAAACTATTTTCTGGAAATTCCTGGATTATTTTGAATTAGAATAAATCCAGAAAATCACTTACTGCGTCAGCACTATGTCAGGGTGACGTCACCGAGTCAACATGTCAGCCCAGGTCAAACTGACCTGTCGGGCCCACTGCTCAGTGACAGAGGGGCTAATCCCGCGTTGACTCGTGCTTTGACTCTTTGCGGGGCCCACTGTTAGTGGCCGGTGGGGTTGTTAGTGCCTAAACTAATTAGGCCACGTCAGCCCGCTGAAGATTAGCCGGCGATGACCACAGCCGGCGGTGGGGGTTCGCCGGAGTTGCACCAGAGGCGACGGATCTACGCGCCGAGGGAACCAGAAAGTAGCCCGTGCCCGCGCGCATCCAGATAAAGCAACGGGAGGGCGTGGGGTGGCCGGAGTTCGCCGGAAGAGAGCTCGTGGCGACGGCCGGAGTGCGGGTGGGGTCGGGTTTGGCACTACGGTGCACGGGAGGAGAATCTAGTGGGTGGAACGTGCTCCTGGTGGTGCACTGAGCGCGCTTACAGGCTCAGACGCGGGTGGCGGCAGCTGTGGCCCCAGCGGCGCCATGGACGGCAGTGGGGAGCTTTCGGGTGCGGTGGGAACGGCGGCTACAGAGGCTAAACAAGCACGGGAGCTAGGGGGAGAGGAAGAGGAGCTCACATCAAGGTAGTCGGTGATCTCAGCGCGCTCGGGGACGGCTTGGAGACGACGGAACGTCGGTGGCGATCTCCGGCGGCAGATGAGGAAGATGATGAGGTAGCCGGCGATGCGGGGCGCCTGGCGCCGCATGGCTCTTCGTAGATGATGAATACGATGTTACGGTTCTTCTGGTCGGGTCGGCAAGGCGAGGGAGGGCAGGTGGCCGTGGTGGCAGTGGATGGCGGTGATGAGCTCCACTCAGTGGCTACGTGCGAGAAACAGAGGAGGGGGGAAGGAGCGAGGAGAGCGAGAGAAGGGTCGGGCGGTCGCGTGGCATCGTCTAGAGCCCTCCAGAGCGAGCAGGCAGGCTGGAGGTGGCCGGGCGCGTGCCGGCGAGCGTCGGCCACGCACACTCCAGTCCTTCTGGCGTGAGCTGGAAGAAGACAAGGGAGAGAGATGGGCTGGGCCAACACAGTGCAGGCCGGGTGAGTTTCTGCTCCTTTTTTGTTTTGTTTTCTATTTTTGCAATTTGTTTTGATTTGATTTTATCCCAAATCATTTTTATAAATTCTAAAAATTATAATGTGGCCTGGTAAAATATATTCAAGGCCACTCAAATTTTTTAGAATTATTGGAGTTATATTTAACATATATCAAATATAAATCCAATGCAAATAATTATTGGATTAACTCAAATGCCCAAAATAAATATTTCTGAGACTCCAAAAATATCGGTTTGAATTTTATCTCTTGCTAATATTTTCAGAGAACAAGATGAACATTTTCTTGGACTCATTTGATGAGATTTGAATGTTGATTAATTTTTGAACTGATTTTTGAGGGTTTCAACTAACCTCAATTCAAGTTTCAGAAATTTAAACATGATGCATGGCTACTTATGCAGAGTCAGGCAAGGGCTAAGCTAGGGTTGTGACAACTCACCCCCACTAAACAAGAATCTCGTCCCTAGATTCAAAACGTGAGGTAAGAAGACACAAGGGACTCGAAACTAGCATGATCTTCATGATTGAACTTGCACATCATAGGAACGTCGATTCGTTGGATCATCTTGGTCTTGACAACTCTGCTTTCGAGATCTGCATCAAACACGAGTTCAGAGACAACTCTACAATGATGGATCATCTTAATGATCACAAGATCATCTCATAGAATGAGACGTAGAAACATCTCTTGAGCTGGGAGGCAAAACACACCTTGGAAAGGATGGAAGAAACGATTTGATGAGGGTTTCAAAGTAGCAAGGAAAATAATTGCCATGATACCATAACGAGACATCTTAGAGGAGGTGACTCGTGGAATCATCCCCTTAAGTGGCAAAAAGAATTACCTTTGATTCAGAGATCATTGAAACTCTTTATACCAGCCTAAGGCAATTCTCGAGCGACCATTTGGAGGGGTTCGGTAGAATGGCATACCCGGATTAGAGAGAGAACTAGAGTTATAAGACAACTTCAGCAAACAGAAAGCACATTCCGGATGATGTCGAGGATATAATCCAGTGGCTGAGCGTGCTCTCAAAAACTTGAGCATTTCCTTACTCATCAAGGTCTTACCAACATCCATGTCGAGGATCCTGGCAACACATCATACTACCATGATGAATAGTGATGGACGATGCATATGCAAAGGAAGGCAACACCTTCTCAGATTTGTCCTTAGCAATGCCAAGGAACAAAACCTGGATGATCGACCGAGAGACATTTAGCACTCCGCTTCTAATGTTCTCCTTGATGTTCTAGCTACCACGATCATGCTTAAAAGCATCGACATGACCATCAAGTAAAGGTCGGACTTCGGGAGCACAAAATCCGTAAGGATCAACTTCTAGAATAAGTCATGCGAGATCCTCATGGGAGGTGACCAAACGACTTAAACAAGATACTACAATAACAGTGCTTCCAGCTAGGTGCGTCCACTTCACTGGAACCTATATCATAGTTCTTGGGAGAAGTTCCAACCATCATATCTGCATGAGATTCAGATCTGGTTGGTAACAGGGTAATTCAGACAATGTGTCTGGAAAAGAAAGTTTGCAACACAAATCGACGAGATGACGTTGCGAGATTCTCGGGGGGTGAACTACGATAGCAAGCTCCAAAACATGAGCTAGTTCTGCTACAACATGTGAACATGTTGTCCGAGACAAGCATGACCACCTTGTAGTCTTATAATAAAATGCTACCGAGTTCAGAAGGGGAACCATCATCGAGGATATTGAAGCCCTTGCATAAGTCTTGCTCTTAAGAAGGAACTTCTTCTCCTTGAACAAATCAATCAGTGGCTTGGTGTGCTAGGAAACACATATGGAATGGAGGCGGCCAACCTATTAAACCATAGAGTACTTCGCATATCGGCGTGACTAACTTGGGACGATTCCATAGGAAGCAAAAACAATCTTTCTCGGATCCACGGCGACAACTTACATCAAGTGCACGTGAATTAAAGAAAGTCACTTCTTTCATCCAAACATATCCTTCATGAGATAGTATGAAGAAAATGCTTTAAAAAGTTTCCAACACTAGCTTAATGTTCAACAAAATCATGGAGGAGATAAAAATGTTGTTGATGGACTCAACAACAATTCATCCAGGTTTCCATGAAGATGGAATTCCATAATTATGAGATCAAGTGATAGCATTGGTCAGAACCAAAAGACATAACGGTGTATGCTCGAGGAAAATCCACGAGTAAGACAGCATTACGAACATCGTTGGTTCTGATTTGATTTGAGGATAGCCCACACTCAAATCAAAGTTTTGGCAAGACAATAGGTCCAACAACTGGTCGCGAGGATCAATCGATGAAGATATCATATTTCTTCAACACACATAAAAGATATCCCTTAACATGAACTAAGTCGGAGAAGCCTTTATCTTCCAGCTCTCCAAGTTGTTTTTTAGCTAAAGCAACTAGCTCAGGGGTATCCAACACGGATTCTTGCAGAAAGGGTGGTTTACAGGAATAAACCAACTTGATCACGAACTCAACATAAGGGTCAGGGAACAACCTGGTAATACTTCCGAGAAGATATTCGGGAAATCATGAACCACCAATATGTTACTAAGCTCGAGAACAATCTTGCTTTTCAGGGCAAGACGATATGATCAATAGAGCGAAGATTTGAAATAATCCTAACTCATCGATCGAGGAGTGCACCAGGAGAATGGACTAGGTATCACGATCAATCTTAGAATGATGATTCAATAACCAACATGCTAAGAATGAAATTATTGTCCTCTAACTACCAAGCAACAGAGTTGCTAGGAGTATTGATTTGACACACCATGATTCACTTGTCGGCATTCCGGTTACAATAGCAGGGAAACCTAGGAATGAACCATGATGGCAAGAAGTATCACTGCGTCAAAATTTCATAAGAGGTGGTGCAATTCTCATGACAATCCTAACATAAAGAGGGCAACACTCCAAGGTAGAACAGAACAAAAGCTGGATTGACATTTTGATCTGCGGAATACAATTGCTTTGACCCAATCCTGGATATGGATGAGGTACTGGAGTTTGTTTCTCCTAGTCACTCTGGAATAGAATGGCTTGACGGACCACAAGGGTAATAAGCATCGATGAATGAATGCATACATATGCTTGACTATCAATTGATAGATGAAGGTCAGAAGACAACTAAAGAGGGACAACTCAAAGGAACATATGATTTTCTGAGTTGTGGATGCATGGTTTAGCATGTTGAACGAAGTCCAACAGGTTTCTTCCGGATAACCCATGCAAAAAGGTAAGACTGGCAGATTCTCAATTCTTGAATGGAGAACCCATCAAGAGCACTCTGGTCGTAACCTTTTGGTTCAAAAGAACTCCTGCCAAGAATGGTTCATGGTAATTGGAAGAAGGATGTACCACGAACCTCGAGGACTATCGCAAAGGTTACTAATATCTTAATGGAACTAGCAAATGCTAACAACGTGAAGTAAGTAGGGAAATCTCTGGTTCAGAAACCCAGGAGTAGAATACCTACTACTAAGTGGCATCACGGGATGCTTTCGAGAATGATGGCCAGAATCATCACACTGGGAGCACAAAGCATGGCTAGATTACTAGGTGATACTCTAGACACCTAGGGTCATAATAATTGCTCCAACATATATGATGAGGCAACAAAGTACCTCAACGCACTGGTTAGTGTGCTTAAACTGGCCTAAAGGGACAGCGAGAACGGGAAGAAGGGATTTGCAAATGCATCAGATTGTTTAGAAACCTGGGACGACTCGGACAACATAACGGCTGTAAATGCTTGAAAATATTTGAGACATCCTACAAAATGGTGGCATAACCACTCGATCATCCTGATATCAAGGTTTTGAAGCCATCTATGAACACAGGAAGTAGTAGGAACTGAACTGAGGCTTGAATCCACCAATCCTATAAGTTTACTGATTAGTAACACGTGATCCTGATAGAAAGAAGAGAAATCCTAGTTTCTTAACCCCGGTAGAAAAGAAGAGGCTGACTCAGATCAGAAGGGCATAAGGTATAAGAAGTAAAAAGAGCCCTACTTTCCATCCCACAATCAATTCCCTTATATAACTAAATAATCTCTAGACTCAACTTCGACCAGTTTGGCTTGGTAAACCTACAGGCAGTCAAGCTCTGATACCAAAACTGTCAGGACCCTGATCCAATGCCACACCGATCTAGCATGTAAAACCTCATATCACTTTGCGGCCTCACGCACGGTATTCCCAGGGTGTCGCCTTACCAGGCCCGGGACCGTTGGCGCCTTTTGGCACACGTATATGATAGTGTCGCTAGCATCCATATGACAAGGAACCCGGGCTGACATGGCTAGTCATGAACCCAAATTGGCACTAACTTACGGGGACATGCATACATGACCCAGCAACGAACGTGTCGGTCATCAGCGAGTGAATCCGGGCTGTAGCAACTGGGCTAGCAGGACTCTGGTAAACCGGGCTGTAGCGGGCTAACAGGACTCCGGTAAACCCTGCGTGACATTTTCCCGAAGGGACAGAAACAGGAACGAAGAACGACACATGTCGGCCAACCTAAGTGTTCCAGCGCGGTAGCAAGCTACCAGGCTCAATGGAAGCACTAGGAGACATTTCCTGGTAAGAGAGGCTACCAAGGATAAACAACTAGATAGTCAGATCCCACACATACCAAGCATTTCAATAACATACACACAATATGCTCGATATGTGCAAATACAGCATGGCATCACAACATGACTCTACAACTCAAGTATTTTATTCAATAGGCTCCGAGGAGCGAGATATTACAAACATGGGTCTCATGACCCAACATTCAGAGCACACAAGTCAAAGCTCAAAAGGAAGCTTAACATGTCTGAGTACATACATCTACAAATGAAAAAGGCTGAGAACACTGACTATCTACAAGATCCTGCCGAGGGCACAAGATCGTAGCTGAGGTAACAGGCTAAACATCGAAGCCCACGGAAAACTACTAGTGAGACGGAAGTCTCTCTATAAAAACATAAAATAGGCAAACGTGAGTACAAATGTACCCAGCAAGACTTACATCAGAACTAACTACATATGCATCATTATCAACAAAGGGGGTGGTGGGGTTTAACTGCAGCAAGCCAGCTTTGACTCAGTGGCTATTCTGATCTACGACTGCATGTAACTCTTTTGAGGTGGCGCACACGAGTCCACATATTCACCATATCAATACACCACTATGGATCCGCTCCCATCTCCCTACGAGAACACCATCCATAGCACTCACGCTTATCTTGCGTATTTTGGAGTATCCACTTTCACTTGTCTATGAACTGTACAGGCAACCCAGAAGTCCTTTACCGCGGACACGGCTATTCGAATAGATAATGCTAACCCTGCAGGGGTGTACTTCTTCACACACACTCTCGCCACTTACCGCCATGTACATGTCATGTATCTCGGCAACCTTCAAGCGGAATCCTGGCGAGGGTGTCGGCCACGACCTGACTAACCACACAAGTCTCTCGTCCAGGTTTGTCGCCTATTTGGGTTCCATCCGCAAGGAAATCCGGCCGGGGTGTTGCTCACAGCCCCAAACGATGTGTGCAGGGTTCGGAAGCCCACCATCCGGGTGCCACTTGGTACACCGGGCCACTGTGCCTAGTCTGTCCCAAGCCCACCTGTACTGGGTGCCACTTGGTAGACTACTAACACTACCTACAAACACCAGAATTTAGTTGCAACTCCTGGATAGAGATCGAGTTGATTAATAAGTCGAGAGGGGTCGAGTTACCGGAACCCAATGTGTGGTAGTAACTGTTCATGGATCAAAAACACAGAACTCAGTTCCTGAGGACGGTTTCAATGAGACAACCCACCATGTACTCCTACATGGCCTCTCATCGCTACCTTTACCAAATCGTGTTCACACACTTAGCTCTCAACAGTAGGACATGTTCACCACATTCCAATTCATCCCTGATGAATCAGACCTGACACAACTCTAAGCAATAGCAGGCATGACAAACAAGCATGAATGAGTAGGCACATCAGGGCTCAAACAACTCCTACTCATGCTAGTGGGTTTCATCTATTTACTATGGCAATGACAGGTCATGCAGAGGAAAGGGGTTCAACTACCGCAGCATGTAACAGTTGAATCGTTGTTGTCCTAATGCAGTAAAAGAGAGCAGGAGTAAGACAGTGGGATTGTATCGGAATGAACAAGGGGGTTTTGCTTGCATGGCACTTCTGAAGATAATATAGTTCTTCATCGGTGTCATCGAACTCATCGTCGGAACCATGTCTATTGAGAGGGGACAAATATCGGCAACACAGAGAAAACACAATCAATGCAATGAAACAATATGATGCATGAATATGACATGGCAAAATGAATGTGTTTTGGCTAATGCAACTGAGAACAGATTAAATGAAGTTGGTTTGAACCAAGGGTTCAAATTCAAACTCCATATGTGCTTATTTAAATGCCAATTATGCAAATTGCCATATATAGCAACCTTAGGTTGTTCAAACATGCATGAAAATGGTACAGATGGATAGATTGGATTTTTCTGATAAGTTTTCATATATAAATTATTTCATTTGGAGTTATGGTTGAATTTCTATGATTTTTAGAAGTTTAAACTATTTTCTGGAAATTCCTGGATTATTTTGAATTAGAATAAATCCAGAAAATCACTTACTACGTCAGCACTATGTCAGGGTGACGTCAGCGAGTCAACAGGTCAGCCCAGGTCAAACTGACCTGTCGGGCCCACTGCTCAGTGATAGAGGGGCTAATCCCGCGTTGACTCGTGCTTTGACTCTTTGTGGGGCCCACTGTCAGTGGCCGGTGGGGTTGTTAGTGCCTAAACTAATTAGGCCACGTCAGCTCACCGAAGATTAGCCGGCAATGACCACAGCCGGTGGTGGGGGTTCGCCGGAGTTGCGCCAGAGGCGACGGATCTACGCGCCGAGGAACCAGAAAGTAGCCCGTGCCCGCGCGCATCCAGATAAAGCAACGGGAGGGCGTGGGGTGGCCGGAGTTCGCCGGAAGAGAGCTCGTGGCGACGGCCGGAGTGCGGGTGGGGTCGGGTTTGGCACTACGGTGCACGGGAGGAGAATCTGGTGGGTGGAACGTGCTCCTGGTGGTGCACTGAGCGTGCTTACAGGTTCAGACGCGGGTGGCGGCAGTTGTGGCCGCAGCGGCGCCATGGACGGCAGTGGGGAGCTTTCGGGTGCGGTGGGAATGGCGGCTACGGAGGCCAAACGAGCACGGGAGCTAGGGGGAGAGGAAGAGGAGCTCACATCAAGGTCGTCGATGATCTCAGCGTGCTCGGGGACGGCTTGGAGACGACGGAACGTCGGTGGCGATCTCCGGCGGTAGAGGAGGAAGATGATGAGGTAGCTGGTGATGCGGGGCGCCTGGCGCCGCATGGCTCTTCGTAGATGATGAATACGATGTTACGGTTCTTCTGGGCGGGTCGGCAAGGCGAGGGATGGCAGGTGGCCATGGTGGCAGTGGACGGCGGCGATGAGCTCTGCTCGGTGGCTACGTGCGAGAAACAGAGGAGGGGGAAGGAGCGAGGAGAGCGAGAGAAGGGTTGGGGGGTCGCGTGGCATCGTCTAGAGCCGTCCAGAGTGAGCAGGTAGGCTGAAGGTGGCCGGGCGCGTGCCGGCGAGCGTCGGCAACGCACGCTCCAGTCCTTCTAGCGTGAGCTGGAAGAAGACAAGGGAGAGAGATGGGCTGGGCTAACACAGTGCAGGCGGGTGAGTTTCTGCTCCTTTTTTTGTTTTGTTTTCTATTTTTGCAATTTGTTTTGATTTGATTTTATCCCAAATCATTTTTATAAATTCTAAAAATTATAATGTGGCCTGGTAAAATATATTCAAGGCCACTCACAATTTTTAGAATTATTGGAGTTATATTTAACATATATCAAATATAAATCCAATGCAAATAATTATTGGATTAACTCAAATGCCCAAAATAAATATTTCTGAGACTCCAAAAATATTGGTTTGAATTTTATCTCTTGCCAATATTTTCAGAGAACAAGAGGAACATTTTTTGGACTCATTTGATGAGATTTGAATGTTGATTAATTTTTGAACTGATTTTTGAGGGTTTCAACTAACCTCAATTCAAGTTTTCGAAATTTAAACATGATGCATGGCTACTTATGCAGAGTCAGGCAAGGGCTAAGCTAGGGCTGTGACATCTTTGGCGCGCCAGGTAGGGGGTGCAGTTGTGAAAATCTGATCTAGTAGCTAGTCTAGCAGTCCTTCGTCGCCATGGTTTCCAAGGAAGGATGCGATCGAACGGGCGGCATAATCTGCGGGTGCAGCAAACGCTCGCGCGGCAACAGAAAAGCTAAGTCACGCAAAAACTTTGAGCAATTCTTTTTATATAAGGCTATTTTCCTTGGAGACCTTTCCCTCTGTATACGAAACCTGCACACATTGGGGCCCTTCCACTATTGGCAATGCCTTCATTCTGTTTCGAGTCCGCTCAATAGTTCGAGCGGCTGCGTCAAGAACGGCAGGGTAGCCTTCCGCTATTGGCAACGCTCTCGTTCTGCCTCGACTCCGCTCGACAGCTCGATCGGCTGCGTCGAGAACGGCAAGGTGGTTCGCCTGGCAGCACGCACACCCGGCAGGCTATTGGGGATCTGTCCTTGAGGCGCCGCGACATGGGTTTACACGCCAGCAAGCCTACCCACTTAACGTAGGGTGGACATACAGAGAAAGATCAAATTAGAAAATAACATGCATCGTTTCAAAAGTACTGCAGAGTTATGTTACATCAATTGTTGCTGCGGTTCTAACTAAAGATATTAATTGTCTTGGTCGTGAACCTGCAGCGGCAATGAGAAACGGGGTGCCTAGTCCCGGCGCTGTCCCTCCACCCTCTCGATTCCATCGACATGGCTGATAATGGGCTTGATGCGCTTCCTGAGCGGCGCGAGGTCCACGTCCTTCGAAAAGCTCTCCAGTGCGGCGTCGAGGTCGAGGTTGGGGTACCAGTACGCCACCTTGGTGAGAACCTTGGTCAGGGCACCCCGGCAAAGCTGTCGGGCCTCTTTGGCCAGAGAGCTCGCTCTGTTAGAGCGGAACTGCACCAGGGCTCCAAGAACGCCCTCGAAAAACGGGGTCAGCCTGGCGTTGGGGCTTACGTTCGGCTCTGGGGTGTACCTCACATCCAACATCCCCATTTCAGCCAGCTTCTCGGTGATCCTGTTGGCGACGTTAGTGAGGCGGCTGATCCAAAGGTTTTCGCCCTTCACCAAATCCTCGTGGTTGGCGGCATCATTCTTCCGCAGCTACCTCTCCGTCTCCAGGCTCTTGGTTAAGGTCTCCTCCCAGGCCTTGGCCTCCGAAAGCATCCCCTCAGGACCCTCCAGCTTCAGCTTCAGGTCCTGAATGGAATCGTTGGCGCGAGTGAGCATCTTGGCCTTGTTGAAGATTGTGCCCTGCGCCTCCGTCAAGGCGTAGCTGACCGTGTCCTCTCCTTCGCCAGCTTCTCGACCCTATTCTTCAGGCCGTCCCGCTCCGCCTCTAGCTCCGTCACCTTGTCGCGATGGGCCAAAGCTTCAGCATCAAGTGCTTCTTTGTGCTTCTGCTCCAGCTCCTGGGTCTGGTGCGCGACGAGCTTCGCGACCTCCTCATCATTGTCGCGGAGTGTGGTGGCAAGCGCCGCCTCACGAGCGACGAGATCCTCCTCCTGGGAGTTTAGCTCGGCCTGGCGCTGGGACCGGGCGACCTCAGCCTTGGCGGCCTCTTCCCTCGCCGCCTCCTGGGCCTTCTTGATGTCGGCCTACTTCAAGAGGAGCTCCTACTGGCGCTCGGCCAGCTGGTCTTGGGCAGCCCTCAGCTCCTCGTGGGCCTGGCAGAACCAGGCATGCGCCTCGGCAATGCGCTCCTTGAGATCCGCCTCCGCCTTGCCCACCGCCGCCTTCCTGGACTTCGCCTTGTCCAGTCGGGCGCGGTGGAGCACCTGGAGCTTCCAGAAGCTGGCGCCCATGGCCTGGAGAAGCTGCCCTCCTGGGTACCGCCGCCACCGATGCTCGGTTCGTTGTCAACCTCAAGCCCGGCGGCGACGAGAGCCTCGTCGTCGAACACCTCCCCCTCGGCCGACGCCCTGGTGCCCGCCATCCGTGGAAGGTGGATGAACAAGTCGTCGCCCACCTTCAGGTATCTGCTCGAGCCAGAGGCAGCATAGGAGGAGGGTTGATCATCAACCACCTCCTCATCGGCAGCGGCCTTGCCGGCCTCTTCGGCAGGCCCGTTGCCGGCCTCCTTGGCGGCAGCCTTGCCGCTCTCTTCGGCGGACCCCTTGGTGCCGTCCTCAGCAGCGTTCTCAGCGGCCTCCTCGGCGGCGATCTTATCGGCCTCGGCCTTGGCGTCCTTGGAGACCTCTGTGATGACGGTGTCGACGTCCTCCTGGCCCGCCAAGGGAGGATCTGGATGCCGGAAAGGAGAATGAGGCAAGGCCAAGATCAAGGTTCGAAAAAAAGAGGAAAGAAGGAGAAGCAGGAACAAAAAGCAGGTGACTTACCTGTGCCGGGCTGAAAAGAAGTGGCCCCCTCCCCGCCAACATCTGTTGCCGGGACGGAGCCACCAGTACCCAAGTCTACCTCCTCCTCCTCCTCCGTGCGCGTGGGCTCGGCGATTGGTGCCCTTGCCGGGGACACCCCTCAGGGCAGTGTGGTTGATGGGGCGGCGTGTTGGGGGTGGCCCTCGATGGTCCTCCTGCTGCCGTCCTCCTCCTGCAGCCACGACAAGGTCAGTGCCACAAGATCGTACCCCGGCGCACATTGATGAGGAGTAGGCGGTGGACGCACGCTGGGGGCTGAGCCGGGGACTGTTGTCCGTGCTGATCTCCACCACCAGCGTGTGTGAAGCGACCGCCGGGGGCTGGTCGCTTGCCGACGCCCTGGCCCTCTTCGCCACCCTCTGGGCCAGCGCCTCCCTGTCCCTGCGAAGACAAACACAAGTTACGAAAAGCAACGCGGCCTGGAAGAACGGAGATGACGAAGGGCGAACACTCACTCGTCCTCCGCCTCCTCTTCCGCTGCCCTCCTTTTCCTCCTTGGGCTGATGGACCCAAGGTCGAAGGCGACCTCCGGGTCGACACCTGTGGGAGGAGGGGAAGGGGATGGAGTCCGGCGACGCTTGGACGAAGAAGAGGCGGTCGCCTTCTTCTTCGCCACCGTGGTATTCGCCGCCTTGTTCGCTGCCGCGGCCCTTGTCTGGCGCACGGACTCCCCCTGGTCCCCTTGTCGCGGTTCGGTCCTCCTGGGCCGGACCGGCTCGCCAGAGCTGGCCCGCCGCAGAACACGCCCTCTTCCCATGGCCGTTGGATCGTCGGCATCAGCCTCTCCCTCGGTCGACTCCTCGACCACCTCCTCGACGAGAGGGGCCTCGGTGTTGGCGCCTCTGGCCTCCCTGGCAGCCCTCGCCCACTGAGCGAGCTCCCTCTCCTCCGCGGCCACGCCGTCCTCATCCTCCATGCCGCCAGCGCTGCCGGTCTCCATGGCGAGCTGGGCCTCGGCCACCCGGGCAGCAATGTAGTCAATCTCCGCCTGGGTGGTATCCGCGACGAGCAGCGGCTCATCACAGTCAAAGCCCTCCGACAAGTTGTCGAAGAACTCCTGCACCTCGCATGCCGGGGGCTCGACCCAGGACGGGTCAAGGCCGTGAGCATTGAAGACGGTCATCATTTCGAGAATGGCGGCCTGGCATGTGTTGTTGCTCAGCAGGAACACACCCGGCGGCAACCCAAACAGGGGCCCCTTGATGACCTTGCCGGCATTCATGGCCCTGCCGGTCCTCTCTACCCTGCCGTCGGCAAACACATCAAGCTAGAAGAGCCTCTGGCAGTAATGGGCATGTCCCATCACCATGAAGTTATGCTTCAGGCCGGGGCAGAGCCTCATGATGTCGGCCACGTTCCTGAAGTCCCAGGCCGGCCTCCCCTTGTTGTGCAGCGGGGCGATTCAGCGGCGAATGAAGTCTGCCCCGATCATCTCAAGGGTGAGCCCGGTCGTGGTGAGGTGATGGATGCTGGTGATGGCGACCGAGAGCTTCGCATCGTCGGCGTCGATATCGCTCCAGTGCTCGCCGCGAATCGGCGGGCTCCGGCGAACCCGGCAGAACTCCGGCGGATTGTTCTCCTTAATCCAGCACCACCGACACCGCCACTCCTCCCACCTCTCCTTGTGGGCACCCTCTGGATACGTGCCTCTCCCTTGGACCCTCGGGATCCAGGAGATGATTCCGGAGAGGGCGCCCCCTGGCTGGAGGCGAGGAGAGAAGTAGTGGCGGAAGAGCGCCATGCTGGGAAGCACCCCAATGAAGCCCTCACAGAGATGGCCGAAGAACGCCATGCACGCCATGGCATTCGGCGTGAGGTCCAAAAGACGGAAGCCGAAGGTGCGCATGACATTGTTGTAGAAATCGGAGAAGGGGGGCAGAGTCCGCAGGAGAAGAAATCGACGAAGAAGGGGTATCGATTTGGGCCAGCCTCGCCGTAGTTGGCGGGGATGATGCACGTGGCCGGGTGCCCCGTCGTCTCCGCCTCCCACAGAGGCCTGAAGAAATCCTTGAGGTGGAATACGTCGACTGACGACGGGGAGAAGTAGGCAAACTGCACCCGCAGCACCGGCGCCTCCTTCTCCACGACATCCTTGGCCGCCCCCTTGCCCTTTCCCTTGCCAGTCTTGGGCGCCATGGCGGCTGGGCGAAGGCAGAGGATTGAGAGCAATGGGGCCGCAGCAGCAACAAGCAGAGGCGAGCTCGAGGAGGAAGAAAATGAGGACAGTGGTGCCCAGATTGGAGAAAGCACAGAGGGTAAATGAGCACCGCGCCTACGGTTATTCCTTTTAATGGGGAAGGCGTGGGCCGCCTCTTTACCATTTACTACGACGTGACGCCTGCGTGCAGCAGACGCCCCACACATGCGCCCCACGTCACACACGACCCTCCACGTCGCGCATTCAACGCGGGTCGTGGGGAAGCGCAGCGGGCAGAAAAATTACCGCTGTAAAAATCGGCCCCGCCTGCCGTGCACCGTTCTGGGCCTAGCCCAACAACGCGTTGCGATTTTGTGTGGCCAAGGCCCGGGGGCTTCTGTCGATGTACATAAGTAGGGGATCTACTTTGCACCCCTTTATCTATGCATGGGCAGTCAGAGTCGCGCCTGCGGCCACACTTAGCAGGGCAAAGGAAGGAAGCCAAAGCCACGAGACGATCAAAGCAATGCCAAGACAGAGACACAAAGAGCAAGAGGGCGAGGTGGAGTCCCCGGCAAGACCTTGCCAGGGCGGCCTCCACGGTCCCGGCAAGGGCCTTGCCGGGGCAACTTTCCCAACACCAGCGGAGCGTTCCACCCTTGAGCCCAAGGTTTCCAACATCATCAACAACATTGGAACCAAGGCTCGGGAGGCACCTCCACGGTGGCATGCAGATCTTTGTGAAGATCATTAACACACAAGATCAGATGAGGACCAGAAGACGAGACCTCCGGCAACATCCTTACCGGGGACGACCACAGTGCCACGGCAAGACCCTTGCCGGGGCCCCCGCAAGGCCCTTGCCGAGGACATCAGTGGAGCCGCGGCCAGGCCCGCGTGCGCCAAGACCCAACCGCCGTTCCCATGCAGCTGCCAGCCCAGCCAGCAAGGAGAGCACATGTGTGGCGACCTGCGGCCCCAAGACCAACTCAGCAAGCACCTGCATGGTGGCATGCAAATCTTCGTGAAGACGCTGCCACCATGCCAGCTCAGCAGCCTGCCAGCCTACATGGCACTACCCGCCTCACTGGCCTGGGCGCATGTCAAAGCAGGGCGAGGCGGCAACAAAGCGAGGGGACACCCCAGGGGCGCATTTAATGCGTCTTGTCCCATAATGGCAGGCGATAATCTTGTACTCTGTACACTTTCCACCTCCTGTGTGCCACTGTGGCGCCTCCTTCGACTATAAAAGGAGGCCCGAGGCGTACTGGAGGGGGATTCGGCTCTTTGAGCAAGTCACACATGATAGCTAGCTCAAGAACACTGAAATACACACCAAAGCAGGACTAGGTTATTACACAATCCCCACGGCCTGAACCTGGGTAAACGACCTTTGTGCTGGCTCTTAGACCCGCTCTTCTCACAACCCCGCGCCCGCCGACTACAGTAGGGATCCCGTTGATCCCATAGGTGTCGTTCTCAACGACAAAAAGAAATATGTTCTTCTTATTTTTGGGGACATGCATATCCCCATTGAGGTAACCTAGTGTTATACGAAAATTCTCCAGTTTCATGTCATTCAGAAGAAGTTTGTTAATAAGACTTGATCAACCTTGTTAATGGATTCCTTTTGATGGGCATGACATGGATGAATTTAGTAAACACAACTCTTTGTACCCATCCTTTACCTTCTGTTATTTAGAGTAAATAAAGCAAAAAGGCTATTATTTTTCTATTTTCTGAATTATCCATGCAATAAAAAAATTACCAGAAAATAAAAGTTCTCCAAATGCCCCGAAAATTTAGTATGATTTTTTATAGAATATTTAAGAATTTTCGGCACTGAACACACATTAGGGGATGCACCAGTGGGACACAAGCCCACAGGGTGCGCCCACCCCCTTGGCGTGCCTGCAGGGCTTGTGGGTCCCACGTGGGTCCCCCTCACTTATTCCAGCACCCATTCACTTCATCTTCCTCTAGAAAAAATCCCACCATTACTCAAACTCGTGTTCTTGCTCATTTTGCTGCCATTTTCGATCTCCTTGCTCAAAGATCCATTTGCAAAACTATTTCAGGGGATTGTTCTTCGGTATATGACTCCTCCAATGGTCCAATTAGTTTTGGGATTTTTGCATTCGTGCCCCTAGTTGGGTCATGCTTGACAGATTTGCCCCTAGTTTTCCAACAATTGCGGTTTTGCCCAGCTCACTTCACTCGCCTTGTGTTTTTGCCCTTCCGGGGCGGTTCCGACCAATCATGGTTCGCCATGTGAAGTGAGCTGGCGACTGCTCATTGGTCGGAACCGCCCTGGAAGGGCAAAAACACAAGGCGAGTGAAGTGAGCTCGGCAAAACCGCAATTGTTGAAAAACTAGGGGCAAATCAGTCGAGCATGACCCAACTAGGGGCACCAATACAATTGTTCCATTAGTTTTTGTTCTAGTGCTTTATATTTTGCAAATCTTTGCTGTTGTGGTGACCATGTTCTTGAGCTTGCATGTCAAATTTATATGGTCCAAAGTAGTTTTGTTACATGATATAGCCTCTAGACACTCGTGGGAGTAGTTGCTATCAATCGTGTTGAGCATTGTTCACTTTTATTTTGAGTCACTAAAAAATTCAAAAACAATTCAAAAAAAAGAAAATGTTGAGGAACATGTTCCAAGGTGGTTCCTCAAAGAAGAAGGCCCCAAGGCTCGCAATGTGTGAGCCAGATCTCGAACCACCGAGGGATGCCCAAGTGCAACCTTGTGAATGGCCGTCAGGTCCCTTCATGACTCATGCAGGCTTCAAGGAAGAATTTGAAATGTATGTACACAACGCCGGACTGACAGACTTCGTGTCAGATAAGTGTTTTCAATACTACAACCTCACTGATTCCTTTGTGCAAAGATTTAAGTATTCAGTCTATCACAATATGCATTTTGTTTTATTTGATCTTTAAGATAAATCATTTACCATGGACCTAGAAGATTTTAATGATGCATGCAAAATTTCACAATGGTGTACTTGTACTGAACCTCGCAAATCTGATTGCATTGGATTCCTTTCGAGCATTACCGTAAGTGAAACTAGGACCATAACACAAGCCACTATAGGGAGCATTCACTTTCCTGTATTACATAACTTTGCTCTCTTCGTGGAGGATGCATTAATGGTAAACATGATCACAATCACCTCTATGCCCCTGATTTGAGTGTCCTCAAGAGCGCTATAATGAATGAATTTTTTTAACTTGGGGGCTATCATTGCGCGTAGATTACATAACAATGCTAAAGATGGGGATTTCTTTGGTGGAATTTATGCCACCCGCTTAGCTAATTATCTTGGTGTCCCCATAAGAGAAAATGATACTCTGTTACCACCTGCTTTCCTTGATTATAATGCTATGGTACGTTACCAGTTCCTTGAGAGGAACGATCAGTCCCTCCTGTACCGACTAATCTTTGATAGGGAGCGCGTCTTCCGTATTACGCTTCCTGCTCCAGGCTTCTTTGATTATCAGGTGAAATGAAGGTACTTCATAACCATAGAGGAGGCAGCCGACTATGAGAGAGAGGGAGAGTCTGCCCGTATCCACGAGGCAGCTCTCCAAGCGGTAGCTGCCGCAGCTCTCCAAGCAGTAGCTGCCGCAGCTCAGTACAACCCCAACTATAACTTTGGATATCCGCCAAGCCAGCCGTGGCCCTATACCAACTTAGGCCAAAGCCTAAGCTTGGGGGAGTACGTATTTCTCACCAACATTACATTCATGTTCACACACTCATTTTAGTTGTCGGTATTCATATTGTTTCATTGTATTATCCATGTTAGTTTATTTTTCTCGCTTTCTTCTAGTGTGTTTGAAGAAAAAAAAACTTTGAGAAAATCCAAAAAAATTAGTTCTCACTTCTTTCTAGTTTTTCTTTCTAGTTTATTTAGTTGTAGTACTAAAAGAAAACCCAAAAACAATCTCGTTCTTCTTTTGCTTGTTGGGAGCTTTCCCGTGTAAATAGTTTTTCTCGTTCTTATGTTACTTTCTTCAGAAAAATAAAAACTCCAAAAATATTTCAGTGTGTTTCTTTGAAATTCCTTTCTTTTCTTTGGGTCGTAAGAAGAAGACCACAACGAAAATGTTGAGTGGCTCTCATATGCATTATTGTTGATCTAACAAAGAGACCATATTACCTTGTCTTCTCCTTTGAATAAATGTTGCAGATTCCAACTTAGTCCAAGTCACATGCACTCTTATTATTATTCACATCGTTCGGTCATGCAAGTGAAAGGCAATAATGACGATATATGATGAAATGATTGAGATGGAGAAAAGCTGGTATGAACACCTATTTTGTTTTTGTAAATATGATTAGCTCATCGTTCCTGATTCAGCTTATTATGAATGAAACATGTTTGCAATGACAATTAGAGATTATAGTTACTCCTGCCATGCTTAATTAGCTAGGAGTGTATAATGGTTTGTCTTGAGTGCCAACACGCAATTTTAATATGGTTATGATGTAGTATGATACGATGGTATCCTCCTTTGAATGATTCAAGTGGCTTGACTTGGCACATGTTCACGCATGTAGTTGAAACAAAAACAACATAGCCTCCACGATATTTATGTTTATGGTGTCATGCTTGCACTCAATGTTGGTTAATCTCAATGCATGTTTATGACCATTGTCGCTCTCTAGTTGGTCGCTCCTCAATCTTTTGCTAGCCTTCACTTGTACTAAGCAGGAATACTGCTTGTGCATCCACTTCCTTAAACCCAAATTTGATCCATATGAGTCCACCATACCTACCTATATGCGGTATTTACCTGCCATTCCAATTAAATTTGCATGTGCCAAACTCTAAACCTTTAAATAATAATCTATTTTGGATGCCTGAATCGCTCATGTAGTGACTGGGGGGCTGTCAGTATCTTCCATGCTATGTGGGTTATTGTCACTATAAGTGTTTATTCACTTGTCATTTACGAGAAAGTGGCTGGTAATCAGGATGCCCAGTTCCATGCTCGAAATCAATCAAAACTAGATCATTGATGGTGCGCGTTGCTGCGCCCATCTATTTTGGCGCTTAGTTGTTAGGGATATAAAGTAACTTGTATACATTTGTTTGCAATGCATTTAAATATTGTGCTTGTCTCCTCCATCTTGGATAATATAATGGTATGTAACTGAAGAGAGAAATCCAGAAAAGTAGTGATCTAGGAAGCAATATTTTTTTGGCTCCTAATAAAAAAGACTATCCCAAAGGCTCACATCACAATAACTAAAAAATAAAAATATTGAGGAAACACATCAGCAATATTCAAGAGGGAGAAAATTGGACATTACAAACATTTTAGAACTTTGGACAATATTTGTATTATCTAAAATATCTCAATGTGTTCTAGAGAGTAATACAATTATACATTGTGGTCTAAGGGACAAATATTGTTGCATCACATCAAGATAGATGACTGAATGTGTACTAGCTCAGATTTGAGGTTGTAGAACACCATCTGATCTACAATAATAAGAGTTTCCTTAAGCTCAATATTAAATGGTAGTGGTTGTTGTGAAACAATTACTCAAGTTGTATTACATCTTAACCAACTTAGAGTTACAAATAAAATACATGTTAATAAGGCAAAACAATTGAGGAAATAGCTACATAGGCAGTGCCGAAAAGAGCAGAACAATTATAATTGCTCTGTAAACAACATGGTGTATGCTGATGAAGGAAACAATAATGAGAACATTACCTACAAAACATTTTTTGCTAGTATCCGTAAATGAGCATCATCCATCAAATCAGAATCATAAATCGAGTGTGGCTTATAGAACTATCCTTAGTATATCTTTGAAGATGGGAAAATAAAATCTAGATCAGGTGTAACAAATGAGATTTGCATCAAGTGATTAAAGCTCAGCTATGTGCATGCATGTAGATGTTTCTATAATAATTATGATGCCTTCCACATGCTAACACTGACATAAAATAACCCACTTGCTTTAAGCAATGGAAAAATATTAAAATAAATTACTACTATTATAATCATGTAATTTCACTTCTTTCAAAAGAAGTTTACCCGATTTTGTAGCTGAGAGATACCTAAATAATGTGTGACAACTGACAATGGTTGCAAACCAGACACTTGATGGTATGTAAACATTTAAGAATCGTTTGTTAAAAAAGTATTGGAATCTAATTTGTGAGATCCCCTCTCGCCAGAACCTATGTGACTTTGAACTAAGCACGACAAAAGTGTGCAAACCAAATATAAGCTCAAGAATACCTAATGGCGTGGCATTCATGCCAATTGATAGATATCAACATGTTTACACCATTCAATCAGTAAGAATTAGTCTTAATTTAGAAAAGGATGTTATACGTATTAGATTTAGGATTTGTCCATCATCTAGTAATTATAATTTTTCTTAAAAACAACAAATCAGGCGGCCTGCTCAAAATACCAAAAATAGAAGTGACTTAATCAAACATTTTTCCATGCCTTATCTGATTCCATATATTCTCATAAACCAGCAAAAAAACAACCTCAAACTAAATTGAAATGAGGTAGGAAAAACTCATATTCATGTGTATGATTAGGCATTAGGTATGTACCAGGGGTTGTGGTCATGCGGTAGGTGGCGCAAGTAATGCAATAACGGTGGCGGTCTCTTGTGCTCCGGCTCGCAGCCTCTTTTGGTGCCTTCCTCCTGTTGCACGGTTCTTATTACTATATGACACGACTTAGCATATGAACATACTTGTACCGATTCTTTTATCAAAAATGCATGTAGTAATTAGTACTCTTGACATGTAGAACCTAACCAAGAAACATGTTATGGTGTTGTCTCCTTCGTAGTGAAAATATGTTACAAAGCTGATATAAAATGATCTAACAATATATTTCACAACTGGAATGGTAAATAGTAGTCTAGTAGCAAAATCCAGGCTACATATAATGGATAGGGATTGAACAAGCACAGCTGAAACCAGGGGAGTAAATGAGAAAGGGTGTCTCACCTTTGTTCGAATGACGAGCATTCTAGAATTCATGTCGACCTGAGATTCAATCTTGTACTAGAACTTACTGTCAATGACGAAACCAAAATAAATGGAGTTAGTAATGAATTAAACACCTATTTCTAGGCCTATACTATAAATGTGTGGGTGGGGTTGTTCAAGAAGATAGAACCGAAGAGCACAAAAATAAAACACTTTTGAGCATCTTGGACGGATCTATTTTGGTTCGCGCCTGGTGAACATGTTTGTAAGCAATATCGATGGTACCGAAAATGACTTCTCACAAGCGATGGAATGCATGTCGATAAAGCAATGAGCCCAATCTCTGTTTGATGATGTTCAAACAAGAATTGCAAAGCTAGAGATACCAAGTCCTTTTATTTAAGAACACAACAGGCGGTACACTTGCAAATAAGACTGCTTCAATTCATTAACTAAATGGTTTTTCCAGTTGCTAGCTAGACATCCTACCACAGACCCCATGAAATTAATTCTCGGCCATTCAATGAATCTGCACCGTGTGAAACCATTTCAAAATGGGAATGAATGAAGAAGGATGCTAAGCTTTGTTCACGACATGACGATGTGTGCCGGGCTAAGGTAGTTGCAAACCCGATAACTTTCTTCACAACAGGGTCTTCAAGTGGAGTAGAACTACTGCAAGCGCGCGGATTGATACGTCTCCAACGTATCTATAATTTTTGATTGTTCCATGCTGTTATATTATCATTCTTGGATGTTTTACAATCATTTTATAGCAACTTTATATCATTTTTGGGAATAACCTATTGACATAGTGCCCAGTGCCAGTTGCTGTTTTTTGCTTGTTTTTACTTTGCAGAAAATCAATACCAAACGGAGTCCAAACGCAGCAAAACTTTTTGGAGATTTTTTCTGGACCAGAAGACACCCGTTGGGACAAGAAAGTACCTGAGGGGGGACTCCGAGGGAAGCACAGCCCACCTGGGCCTGCCTGGCCCCCAGGTGCGCCCTGGCGGGTTGTGCCCACCTCGGTTGCCTCCCGCACCATCTCTTTGCTCTATAAATACCCTGGATACCCAAAACCCTAGGGGTTCGACGAAATCAATTCCAGCCGCCGCAAGTTCCAGAAACCACAGATCCAATCTAGACACCATCACGGAGGGGTTCATCATCCTCATTGGTGCCTCTCCGATGATGTGTGAGTAGTTCATTGTAGACCTACGGGTCCGTAGTTAGTAGCTAGATGGCTTCCTCTCTCTCTCTCTCTCTCTCTCTCTCTCTCTCTCTCTCTCTCTTTTGATTCTCAATACAATGGTCTCTTGGAGATCTATTTGATGTAACTCTTTTTCCGATGTGTTTGTTGGGATCCGATGAACTTTGAGTTTATGATCAGATCTATGTTTTTATTCATGAAAGTTATTTGAATCTTTTGATGTCTTATATGCATGATTACTTATAGACTTGTATTTCTTCTTCGAATCTTTGGTTTAGTTAGGCCAACTAGATCGATTTTTCTTGCCATGGGAAGAGGTGCTTTGTGATGGGTTCGATCTTACAGTGCTTGCTCCCAGTGACAGAAGGGGAACCGACACGTATGTATTGTTGCTATTAAGGATAACAAGATGGGGTCTATTTCTACATAAATAGATCTTGTCTACATCATGTCATCATTCTTACTGCATTACCCCATTTCTCCATGAACTTAATACACTAGATGCATGTTGGATAGCGGTCAATGTGTGGAGTAATAGTAGTAGATGCAGGCAAGAGTCGGTCTACTAATCTTGGAGTGCTGCCTATATAATGATCATTGCCTAGATATCATCATGATGATTTGAAGTTCTATCAATTGCCAAACATTAATTTGTTTACCCACCGTATGCTATTTCTCGAGAGAAGCCACTAGTGAAATCTACGGCCTCCAGGTCTATTTTCCCATCATATACTTCCAGATCTATCTTGCTATTTGCCTTTTCTTTTATTTTCAGATCTATTAATCCAAAAAACCCAAAGATACATTGCTGCATTTTATTTTATTTGAGATCTGTTATCCAATATATCTTATTTTATCTCCCGTCCATGTGACAATTTCTGGCACCGTTACCCGAAAGGCATTGACAACCCCTTTAACACGTCGGGTTGCAAGTATTCGTTCTTTGTGTGCAGGTACCGTTTATGTAGTGTTGATTGGTTCTCCTATTGGTTCAATAACCTTGGTCTCATCACTGAGGGAAATACCTACTGTTGTTGTGCCGCATCATCCCTTCCTCTTTGGGGAAATACCGACGTAGTTCAAGCCATTGATATGAGTAAATGTGAGACCTAAATGTTATTGTGAATATGGATAGTTCATAACCTTTGCTGAAAACCTGAACATCAGTTAGACATATTTAATTACAACAACAAGATCAAACAGAGTTTGTAAAAGTTTTTCTTTGTCACTTTCAGTTTGTCAACTGAATTGCTTGAGGACAAGCAATGGGTTAAGCTTGGAGGAGTTGATACGTCTCCATCGTATCTACTTTTCCAAACTCTTTTGACCTTGTTTTGGACTCTAATTTGCATGATTTGAATGGAACTAACCCAGACTGATGATGTTTTCAGGAGAATTGCCATGGTGTTATTTTTGTGCAGAAATAAAAGTTCTGGGATTCACCTAAAAATTTACGGGGAATATTTTTGGAATATATAAAAAATACTGGCATAAGAGTTATCCAGAGGGGAGCCACCCAGAGGCCGCAAGCCCTGGGGGCGCGCCCTGCGGGCTTGTGGGCCCCCTGGAGACCCTCTGGCCTCAACTCCAACTTCATATAACCCTATTCAGGGAGAAAAAATCAGAGAAAAGAGTTCATCACGTTTAACGATATGGAGCTGCCGCTACCTCCTGTTCTTCATCGGGAGGGAAAATCTGGAGTCCGTTCGGGGCTCCGGAGAGGGGGATTCGTCGCCATCATCATCACCAACCTTCCTCAATCACCAATTTCATGATGCTCACCGCCGTGTGTGAGTAATTCCATTGTAGGCTTGTTGGACGGTGATGGGTTGGATGATATTTATCATGTAATCGAGTTAGTTTTGTTAGAGTTTGATCCCTGTTATCCACTATATTCTGAGATTGATGTTGTTATGACTTTGTTATGCTTAATGCTTGTCACTAGGGCCCGAGTGCCATGATTTTAGATCTGAACCTACTATCATGAATATATTTGTGTTCTTGATCCTATCTTGCAAGTTGTATACACCTATTGTGTGTTATGATCCGCATACCCCAAGGTGACAATAATTGGGATTCTTTTCGGTGATTACCGTAGTTTGAGGAGTTCATGTATTCACTAAGTGCTAATGCTTTGGTATGGTTATCTATTAAAAGGAGGCCTTAACATTTTGTTTCCATTAGGACCCCGCTCCACGGGAAGGTAGGACAAAAGATGTCATGCAAGTTCTTTTCCATATGCATGTATGACTATATACAGAATACATGCCTACATTATATTGATGAATTGGAGCTAGTTCTGTGTCACCCTATGTTATAACTGTTGCATGATGAATGCCATCCAACCTAATTATCCATCATTGATCCATCGCCTATGAGCTTTTCACATATTGAGCTTTGCTAAGTTACTTTTGTGCTGCTGCTGTCGCAATTGCTACAAAACTGCTACTGTCACTTTTCTCATCGTTACCTCTACTTCCATACTACTTTGCTACTAAATATTTTGTTGTAGATATTAAGTATTTCAGGTGTGGTTGAATTGACAACTCAGCTGCTAATACTCAAGAATATTCTTTGGCTCCCCTTGTGTCGAACTAATAAATTTGGGTTGAATACTCTACCCTCGAAAACTGTTGCGATCCCCTATACTTGTGGGTTATCAAGACCTTTTTCTGGCGCCGTTGCCGGGGAGCATAGCTCTATTCTCCGAGTCACTTGGTATTTATATCTGTTGATCACTATGAAGAATCTGAAAGATACCAAAACCAAGATTTATCCCTCTACTACAAGGGGAGGTAAGGAACGGACATCTAGCTCTGCACTTGATTCACCTTCTGTTTTGAGTAAGCTTGCAACACCTACACCTGCTATTAATCCTAATATGTTACAAGTAATTGATGATGCTACCTCTACAATGCACGATGCTTATGATGCTAGTACTTTGCTTGATAATATTGTGCCACTGGGTGGATTTATTGATGAACAACTTGCTAGAGTTAATGTTGAAACTGATGATATTTCTGAAACTGGTGAAATTATTGAAACTGAACACTTTGAAACACCTATTAGGCATAGCTCTCCTAGATATGAATTGCCTATTATACCTGAGGGTTATGTTATGGATGGAGAGGTACTAGGGAATTTCTTTCTTGTAAGGATAGATATGATCTTAAGAAATTACTATGCAAGTGGAAAGAAAAATCTTTGAATGCTAGAATGCAATATGATCCTATGTTTGCTACTTCACCTATTTGTGCTACTGATAAGAATTATGAATTCTCTATTGATCCTGTGTTAATTACTTTGGTTGAATCTGATCATTTCCATGGTTATGAATCTGAAACTATTGTGGAACATTGTAGGACCTTGAAGTATGTCTAGAGGGGGGTGATTAGACTACTTGACCAATTAAAAACTTAACCTTTTCCCAATTTTAGAGTTTGGCAGATTTTAGCTATCTTAGGACAAGTCAAGCAATCATCACATAATTCAAGCAAGCATGCAAAGAGTATATGAGCAGCGGAAATTAAAGCATGCAACTTGCAAGAAAGTAAAGGGAAGGGTTTGGAGGATTCAAACGCAATTGGAGACACGGATGTTTTTGGCGTGGTTCCGATAGGTGGTGCTATCGTACATCCACGTTGATGGAGACTTCAACCCACGAAGGGTAACGGTTGCACGAGTCCACGGAGGGCTCCACCCACGAAGGGTCCACGAAGAAGCAACCTTGTCTATCTCACCATGGTCGTCGCCCACGAAGGACTTGCCTCACTAGCGGTAGATCTTCACGAAGTAGGCGATCTCCTTGCCCTTAAAAACTCCTTGGTTCAACTCCACAATCTTGTCGGAGGCTCCCAAGTGACACCTAGCCAATCTAGGAGACACCACTCTCCAAGAAGTAACAAATGGTGCGTTGATGATGAACTCCTTGCTCTTGTGCTTCAAATGATAGTCTCCCCAACACTCAACTCTCTCTCATAGGTTTTGGATCTGGTGGAAAGAAGATTTGAGTGGAAAGCAACTTGGGGAAGGCTAGAGATCAAGATTCATATGGTAGGAATGGAATATCTTGGCCTCAACACATGAGTAGGTGGTTCTCTCTCAGAAATGGTAAGTTGGAAGTGTAGGTTTAGTCTGATGGCTCTCTCCACAAATGAAGAGGAGGTGGAGGGGTATATATAGCCTCCACACAAAATCTAACTGTTACACACAATTTACCAAACTCGCTGGGACCGATTCAACAGACTCGGTCGGACCGATTTAGCAAACCTAGTGACAGTTAGGATTTTCGGCGGGACTGACATGCAACTCGGTAGGACCGATTTGGTTAGGGTTAGGGCATAACGTAATCTTGGTAAGACCGATTACACAAACTTGGTGAGACCGATTTTGGTAATAAGCTTTCCAGAGAGTTGGTCAGGTAAACTCGGTGGGACCGATTTGCTCTTTTCGGTGAGACCGAAATGTTACAAAAGGGAAATAGAGAGTTTACATTGCAATCTCGGTGGGACCGATCGCTCACTTCGGTTAGACCGAAACGTTACGAAGGGAAACAGAGAGATTACAATCCCATCTCGGTGAGACCGAGATCCCTATCGGTAGAACCGATTTGCTTAGGATTTGTGACAGTGGCTATGACATTTGAAATCGGTGGCGCCGGATAGGAAGAATCGGTGTGACCGATTTTGGCTTTAGGTTTAGGTCATTTGTGGATGTGAGAAAGTAGCTGAGGGTTTTGCAGCATATCACTAAGCACATGAAGCAAGAGGCTCATTAAGCAACACCTCATCCCTCCTTGATAGTATTGGCTTTTCCTATAGACTCAATGTGATCTTGGATCACTAAAATATAAAATGAAGAGTCTTGAGCTTTTGAGCTTGAGCCAATCCTTTGTCCTTAGTATTTTGAGGGATCCACTTTCATCATCCATGCCATGCCATTCATTAAGCTTTCCTAAAATAATAGTCTTGGAATAGCATTAGCTCAATGAGCTATATGTTGTTATGAATTACCAAAACCACCTAGGGATAGTTGCACTTTCACACATCTCACTAAATTAAATGATATAGCCACCCTGTTTGCTCATGAGGAAAGAAATCGCTCTTACTATATTCTTAAGTTGTTTCCTTTCTCATTAAAGGGTGATGCTAAGATATGGTTTTAATAGAAACAACTGCTTTACAGGAAATATTTAACTTTGTGCAAATTGAAGAAGAGTGTCTCCCACAAGCTTGGGGGAGGCTTCTCCAATTACTTAATGCTTTGCCTAATCATCCTCTCAAGAAAAATGAAATACTCGATATCTTTTATAATGGACTAACCGATGCTTCTAGGGACCACCTAGATAGTTGTGCTGGTTGTGTTTTCAGGGAACGAAATGTTGAACAAGCTGAAATACTATTCAATAATATATTGAGTAATGATAATGATTGGACTCTTCCCAAACCACCTCCTAAGCTAACTCCGAAGAGAAGGGGTATTCTATTTCTCAGTCCTGAAGATATGCAAGAGGAAAAGAAATCTATGAAAGAAAAAGGTATTAAAGCTGAAGATGTTAAGAATTTACCACCTATTGAAGAAATATATGGTCTTGACCATATAACTGGCACAGGTAGTAGTAGTAAATTCTCTCTATAGATTTGATGAAGGTGATATTCCTCATAATAGGTCTGCTAGTCAATGCTTGGATGAATTTGATAATTTTATTATTATTAAACAAGAAAACTTCAATGCATATGTTAGTAGACAATTGAAACGTAATGCCATGAGTGCCATAATTTCAGATCTGAACCTGTTATGTTTTCATGAATGTATTTGTGTTCTTGATCCTATCTTGCAAGTTGTAGACACCTATTGTGTGTTATGATCCGCATACCCTAAGGCGACAATAATTGGGATTCTTTCCGGTGATTATCGTAGTTTGAGGAGTTCATGTATTCACTAAGTGTTAATGCTTTGGTCCGTTTCTCTATTAAAAGGAGGCCTTAATATCCCTTAGTTTCCATTAGGACCCCGCTGCCACGGGAGGGTAGGACAAAAGTTGCCATGCAAGTTCTTTTCCATAAGCACGTATGACTATATACGGAATACATGCCTACGTTATATTGATGAATTGGAGCTAGGTCTGTGTCACCCTATATTATAATTGTTGCATGATGAATGCCATCCGACATAGTTATCCATCATTGATCCATTGCTTGCGAGCTTTTCACATATTGATCTTTGTTAAGTTACTTTCGTGCTACTGTCACAATTGCTATAAAACTGCTACTGTTACTTTTGTCATCGTTACCGCTACTTCCATACTACTTTGCTACTAAATATTTTGCTGCAGATATTAAGTCTTTCAAGTGTGGTTGAATTGACAAATCAGCTGCTAATACTCAAGAATATGCTTTCGCTCCCCTTGTGTCCAATCAATAAATTTGGGTTGAATACTCTACCCTCGAAAATTGTTGTGATCCCCTATACTTGTGGGTTATCAATGTCTCGGGGCACAAAATCTGGGAGTGAAGCTCCCGTCCAGCGTCCATCCCCTTCCCCGTTGTTCCCCTACCTCCCTTCCTCCTCTCCACCACCCATGGCTTTCCACCACCATCGCAAGAGACGAGGCCGGGACAGGAGAGAGGGATAAGAAGTAGCGGCGGCCGACAAGGGATGAAGGATGGATGCGGTCCCAGACTAGCCACGGCCTTCTGCCCCCACCCCAACTTAGAAGGTTCGTGCGGCGGTGGCTGACGAGAGAAGGAGGAGGCAGCGGACCGGTGGCCAGTGGTGACGATGGAGGGAAGAGGAACAGAAAAAGAGGTGCGGCGGTGGTGTGGTGGCTGTGGTGATTGAGGAAGGAGCAGCAATGGAAAGATGAAAGGAGGAAAGGGAAGTGCGCTGTCTCTCTCCACACCAGTCAACAAATGCACTGGAATAGACCCACCAGTGCGGCGAAGGCACGTGTCCCAAGAGATCGACCGAACCCACCGTACATCAACCCATGGGAGAGAGCCAGCCCGCGCAAGAGAGAGATGAGCACACCCTCCAAGGACGCGCAGGCTCGGCGCACGCCTCGCATAGGAGGGGCCCATGGCGCGGCACTCGCACGTCTCCCCATGACGCACGACGCGGGCAGCGTGTGAGGAACGACGCGACCGGAGTAGTTGACCCGAGGAAATCCCCACGAGACACCTAGGCAGCGCAACCGCTGCAACCGACGGGTGGGACCAGCAGTAGTACGGGGCCACATGTCACCAAAGCAGCAGCAGGAGTGTGCACCACCAGTAGGGTGCACATGCACTTGCCCACCCTGCGCCAACCCTGCGCGGGCCCTCCAGGACGCATGACACACCGCGGCTCCTCCGTGACGCATGCTGCATGGCCTTCCCGCTCAACCCATCCCGTGAGGAGTCTAGCCACGGCAGCTGACGAGCGGGGCCAGTAGCAGTACGGGACCATCTGTCATCCCGTGGAGAGCGCCCAAAGCGAGTGCACATGCGTCGTCCAACCACCCTCTGCGGCTTCCCAGGACGCACGACGCGAGCAGCGGGTCCCATGACGCACGACACAAGCAGCGAATGTGCGGCGCGCGAGGACAGGCTTGTTCTCACCCGCCAGCGATTCACCCAGCCAATAACGCGGCCACAAGAGCCCACCAGTCATGGGCGTGGAAAAAATAACCATGGGCGGAAAACTGGAGTCAGCGAACAGACAGTGATCGAACGGCCAAAAGGACATGGTTGACCAGAAAGAGCTCGATCGAAGGGCCAACGAAGAGCGAAATCGGGCGACCCCTGGGAGGCCGAGTTGCCCAGCCACCTTATATGTTTAAATTTGGGCAAAAAGATAGATGGGCAATGATTGTAAGCACCCAAATTTGGCGGCGCCACATGGGATCATTTGACATGTTGTTGTGCAGTGCATGTGTACCATTCAGATATGTTGTGATTCAATATGGCTAGATAATTTCAAGTCCCTAAATCATCATATGAAACACTACACGTTTTACATGCATTTTATACGTTTAGAACTAATACATATTGCACTCAACATGTCATTGTTAGGCTAACTATATTAATTCAAGCCGCACCCTGCTAAACTATAGAAGCGTAAAATTTTGAGTGTACTTCTATGAACCGGACGGAGCCGAAGTCATAAATCAGTTACAAGAGTTTTAAAAAATTTACTCTTCAGACGTAAAAATTGTGTCCCCACTCCCCAACCCTAAAAACAATCATAAACAACAACCTCCACCCCCCTCATTGCCCCGCCCGTATGGTGCCATCGTTACAGCCAGCGAGTCCCCACGCGCCGCAGTCACAGCAGAACACCACAATCACCGAACTAAGAAAACTTGCCCAGCCCACCACACTGGCCATGACCAACAGTACTATTGTACAGTGAGACGCCCTGCCACTAATACGCCGGCGGCAAACAATGCCAGGGAGAAGACGCCAATTGATTGATGAATAGCCTACTATGTAAAGTTTTTATTTTTTACTTGGATGGCCTATGCAAATTGCGGTGATTGTCGGCAGCTGATGGATGATGGGGTTTAATTTTGTGGTTTTCATATTGCGTAGATCGACACATTTAAATTATTGGCGTCCTTGTAGTCGTCTACATTGGCCTTGATGGTCTCAATCATGATTTGGTGTTCGATCATCAACTTAAACAAGCGGGATGCATAATATGAGGTTGTCGGGGAGGAAGAATTTGACACCATGAATGATTTCACTTTGACCAAATGGAGTCCAAAATCTAATCAAGCACGAACCAACAAAGGACGAGGGCTAAAAAATAAATCAAAGTTGAAGATCTATCTTTTTGTGATGCTTAGATAAACATCTCCATGGATGCAACGATGGGAACGGCCTTATCAAATGACATTTTTTGGCGAAGAATTCCAGCGCACTAACAACTCCATGGATGACATGCCAGCCGCACTGAAGCCTCTCTTGTTCATCATTTGGGCACCCTCAAATATCAATGCAATAGATGGTATTGTTGTATTGGAAAAATGTATCATGCGCCACAAAATGGTCTTCCGGGCACACACTTTGGCCCTATCATGCAAGAGTAGTAAACAAGAACTTTGCCCACAAGCCATTTACGTTGCTAAAAACCTTGTGACCCATCAGAAGTGTGTTAGGATATATACTTGGCGAAACAAATACAAATATATAAACATTAAACATTCCAGAATAAGTTCCGCGAAATTAAAGATAAAGAACTAACTGTCGGTACTGGTGTCTTCCTTACAATACATAAGCAACACTCGTTCATGGCACTAGTTTTTCATGCGCACGCCAAAAGGAACAAGTACTACTTAGCCTAGTCTTGTAAGCACAACCAAATTCCTCCATCATACCGAAGACGTCTGCTGTCACAGGAATATGGCACCATCTAATGCTTGCGGGCTGTGCGGGATGGAGGACTCATGGCGACACTCGTTAATCGAGTGCTTGATATCCAGATGCATATGGGCGCTAGTTGACGAGGACATAGCCGAGCACATGATTTCAACAACGGAACCGAATGCCAAGCAGTGGTTATTTACTACCCCTTCGTCCCAAAATAAGTGTCTCAATGCACGGATGGAGTATGAAAGAGTCCATGTCATATATATCTTTTGTAAAGTTAGCTGTGACGTTGTGGGCAACTGGTGGACGAGAAGAATGGCAATTCACGAAGGAGTTTACCAGAGCCTACATTCCACAAATCTATTCGTGAGTCGCTTTATAGCCGAGTTGGGAGATGTGATAGAATCTATCCATGCATGTCCATCTGTGATTTCAAGGCAAGGAGGAGCTACGGCAAATACCAGGAGAAGCGTTCATGTTCGGATGTTGGCACCACCACCGGGGTATGCTTTATTTCATGTGGACGCAGGAGTGGCAAAGGCTGGAAACGACGGTTCAGCGGCAGGCAGGGATGCTGATGAGAATTATCTAGGTTCTTCATCGTTGGTGTTACATGGGATCAAGGATGTGGCATCTCAGTGGCAATTCCATGCCGAGAAGCGTTGTCGCTGGCCGAGGACCTGATGATCCACAACATTGTCGTGGTGTCCAACTCAAAACAAGTTATCAATGATGTTCAGAAGGGAACTAGTGGCAAATATGGGCAGATTATCGAGGAGATCAAACTAAGAGCCTTACATTTCAATTGTATTTCTCGTTTTGAAAATCGGTCGACTAACTTCGAGGCCGATGTATTAGCCAAGCATTCACATTCATCAAATCGGGGGCTCCATGTATGGTTGGGCCAACCCCACAATCCGATTTGTATCCTACGAACTGTGGAGTTTGAATAATAGAGCTTGTTGTTTCTCAAAAGAAAGAAAAAAGGAAGTACGGGTTCACTCCACTTCATCTTCAATGCATGATACACCTACAAGCGAGCACATGTCAGATGGAATATAGTGGTAAATCTTGTTTCTATTTATTGTAATATTTAACTACTCATTTTTTTTACTCAATGTACTTACGAGGAATGAAGAAAGTCGAATAAGGGCATACTGCCATTTCAACTTCAGGGCCAAACAGCCTTCTTGTGCTTTCTCTGTCTGAACGTACGTCAAACACTTCATCAAATGTTCTGACAAGCATTGCCGCTCTCTTCAAACACATAAGCAGCAATTTGTCCTCAAATCATTGGGCTACTCAGTCTGGTAAGTTAACTACGCATCATATGCCTTCAAACAAAATGGAGAAAACAACTTTTTTTTCGAAAAGGGGGACTCCCCGGCCTCTGCATCAGAACGATGCATACGGCCACATTTATAAATAAATAAAATAGTTCAACAATGTCTTGCAGTCTGCAACAAAATGAAAAGCTGGCTCACAAAGAGCAACAAAATCAAAAAAAGTCCCAAAAGCCACAACCGGCTGGCATAAGATAGATAGGTAAACTAATTGCATATCCTATTACATGATCGTCATCCAAACCGGTTGAAGATATCCCGCGCTACCATCTCCCACCGGAGAGATCCAGTAACCAAACGCTCCCTGGCCTCCGTCGGAATGAGTAAGGACCACATACGGATTAGCATAGTAGCCCGGAATAAAACCTGCAAAAAATGAATAGTTGTTGTTCTGTTAAAAGCCAAATCATTTCTGCAGTTCCAAATTGCCCATAACAACGCACACGCTCCTACGCGAATTTGTCTAGTTGTTTCGGACTCTATCCCAACAAGCCACGTTCCAAATAACGACCCGACCGAATTCGAAGGAGTAATGTTAAAGGCAATTTGCACCGAGCGCCACAGAACCCTCGCCAACGGGCAATCAAAGAAGAGGTGCTTGATAGTTTCATCCCAATCACAGAAACTACACCTAGTAGAGCCTGTCCAGTTGCGCTTAACCAATTACCTTTCATTAAGATAACTTGTTCATGTACAAACCACATAAACACTTTGATTTTCAGAGGAACTTTAACTTTCCAAACATGTATAGAACTAGGAATAATACTAGAATTGATGACATCAAGGTACATCGACTTGACTATGAATTCTCCAGATGTAGTAAGCTTCCAACACAACTGATCGGACTGATGAGTAAGCTGAACCTCCATCAGTCTACTCACCAGATGAAGCCAAGCTTCCCACCGTTCTCCAACAAGCACGCTCCTAAACTGAATATTAAGAGGAGTGGACTGCAAACTCGTTGCAACCAGAGCATCGCGTCTCTGCACAATACGATATAACGAGGGATACTGAAGCGCCAACGGCACTTCCCCCAGCCAAGTATCCTCCCAGAAGCGAGTGTTATTACCATCACCAACAATAGACTTTGTTCTATTAAAGAAATTAGCTTTGACTCTCATTAGACCTTTCCAGAACGGCAAATCAGTCGGCCTGACTGTCACCTGCGACAAAGTCTTTGAGTGCAGATACTTGTTACGCAGAATCTGCGCCCAAGTTGCTTCAGTCTCAACTGCTAACTTATATAGCCACTTACTGAGAAGGCATCTGTTCTTGACCTCAAGATTCTCAACACCAAGACCCCTTTGGTCTTTCGGTCGGCAAATGATGTCCCATTTGGCTAAACGGTACTTTCTCTTAAGTTCATCACTCTGCCAGAAGAAATGGGATCGATAGAAGTCCAGCCTTTTCCTGACTCCAACTGGCACTTCAAAAAAGGACAAAAGGAACATAGGCAGACTCATGAGCGCCCAATTAATGAGAATCAATCGTCCTCCATACGACATGAATTTGCCCTTCCAGCAGCTCAGTTTCTTCTCAAACCGATCCTCTATACACTTCCATTCACTGTTTGCCAACTTACGATGATGAATGGGGATACCTAGGTAGGTGAACAGAAGTGCTCCCAATTCGCAACCAAACAATTGCATATAAGCATCTTGTTCCTCTTTGGCTCTCCCAAAACAGAACAACTCACTCTTATGGAAGTTGATCTTCAGGCCGGTCAATTGCTTGAAAAGGCACAACACCAGCTTCATATTTCTCGCTTTTGCCAAGTCATGCTCCATAAAGATGATCGTATCATCAGCGTACTGTAGGATGGACACACCACCATCAACTAGATGAGGCACCAGGCCACCTACTTGTCCGGCCTCCTTTGCCCTACCTATCAGGATTGCCAATATGTCAACGACAATGTTGAACAGAATAGGAGACATTGGATCACCTTGTCTTAGGCCCTTGTGTGTCTGGAAATAATGACCTATATCGTCATTCACTTTAATTCCGACACTCCCTTTTTGCGTGAAGGATTCCACTTGTCGTCTCCAAGCTTCATCAAAACCCTTCATGCGTAGTGCCTGTTGAAGGAAAGGCCATTTGACTTTGTCGTACGCTTTCTCGAAATCCACCTTGAAAACAATGCCATCAAGTTTTTTCGTGTGGATCTCATGGAGCGTTTCATGCAGGACCACAACCCCTTCGAGGATGTTCCTGTCCGCCATGAAAGCAGACTGAGTAGGCTGCACCACAGTATGTGCAATCTGTGTGAGCCTATTCATCCCGACCTTAGTAAAAATTTTGAAACTAACATTGAGAAGACAGATAGGCCGGAATTGCTCAATCCGCACAGCCTCTGTCTTCTTTGGAAGTAAGGTTATCGTTCCAAAATTCAGCTCAAAAAGATGAAGCTGGCCCGAGAATAAATCATTAAACAACGGCAAGAGATCTCCTTTAATAATATGCCAACACTTCTTATAGAACTCTGCTGGGAAACCATTCGGGCCAGGAGCCTTATTATTCTTCATCTGGGAAATGGCCTCAAATACCTCTTTCTCAGAAAAAGGAGCGACTAAAATATCATTCTCAACAGCCGTAAGTTGAGGCACATCCTCAATCCTAGACTCATCCAGCGTCACACAGTTGTCCTCTAGAGGCCCAAACAGCTGCTTGTAATACTCAGTAATATAGTGCTTTAAGTTTTCCTGACCAAGAATCATTCCCTCATCCTGTTCAAGCTGAAAGATCCTCTTCTTTCTATGCTTACCATTGGCGATCAAGTGAAAAAATTGTGTGTTCGCGTCCCCCTGGACGAATCTATTGACCTTAGCCCAAAGCGCCGACTTTAGTTCTTCCTCGCGAAGGAGCTCTTTCAGCCTCATTTTTGCATCAAGCTTGGCATGAAGCTCCGAGGCTGGCAGTATCATGGTTTCGGCCTTTACATCAAGGGACTGAATAAGCGTAAGGAGTTGTTCCTTTTCAACCTTATAAATTCCACTGAGATGCTTAGCCCACCCACGTAGGAAACTTCTCAAATGCCTAATTTTATTCTGCCAGCGCTCGAGCGCAGACCGACCTCCTGCATCCTTAGCCCATTCTCTGGCTATGAGATCCAAGAAACCTTCTCTCTCAAACCAAGCAAGCTCGAAAGAGAAAACATTTTTATTTCCCAAGTGGGTGGCCTCCCCAGAGTCAAGGAATAAAGGCGTGTGATCAGAAATACCGCCAGTAAGCGCCTGGACCGTAACATATGGGAATTTCTGCTCCCATTCGACGCTAGCCAGGACTCGATCCAGCTTTAAGAATCCACATTGACTCCTTTAAACAAGAGTGCATCAAACAACATAGGCAACCACCATATGTTTGGTCATCTTTCAAATTATCATTTTAACTTTTTTTGTGGGGATAAAAGAAAAACCACCTAACACAGGAAGAATGTGCTTTGCACACTTCCAAAAATTACTTCCATGCGATGAAGTCATTTCCTGACATGCATCATGCGACGGTGCGGTGCTAACATGGTTTCCTCTAGATGCAATAACATACACCTGTAATGCAAGAAAATGCACTTATCTACAACCATGGAGTCGATCAGGCATGAATGCCAATAAACCATTGGATTAGATTGAATAAGAGGAGGAAGAATGAAGACCTCATTCGGATTGCTCATAGCAAAACAAGAACAATCAAGAAAGATATGTTCGAGATCAAAATTAAATCTCTGCATTGATCGGGAGTTGCATATTACAATTTATACCATCCAGGGAGACGCGGCGCTAGGGAAGGATGCGTCGGTTCCAGAGAGAGATGCGAGAGGCGTCTGGACGCGAGAGGCGTCTGTTGCGGATGCAACCGCATGCCGTTTGGAAAAGTGGAGATTTTCTCCTAATTACAAGTGCTAATTAATCACAACACTCCCCCTAATCTACGCTTGACCATGTAGAATCATCTTCACAATTGTTCAGGAAGCTCTATCATCTCAAAGGATTCTCCTCCAATAGTTCTTCGTAAAATCTTGGATGAGATCCTGAAACATATACTCACAAAGAAATATAGTGTAATGTGATGTTTGAACAAGGATATCTCAAGAAGAGATACCCCCTGATGCTTGCAAGTCCCTAAGTCGTCGCATACCAATTCCATGAACATATTTCTGGAAGTAGAATTTGGTAGAGACTTGGTAAACAAATCGGCAAGGTTTTCACATGTTTGACTTGCAAGATGTTTATTTCCCCGCTTTGTTGAAGATCCTGGGGGAAAACCACTTAGGAGAAATATGCTTAGTGATATTACTCTTGATGTATCATGTTTGCATCTCTGCAACACAGGCCGCATTATCTTCATAGATAATGATGGGTGATTCTATTGAACCAATTCCACATGACTGTTGTATGTGATTTATCATTCTGCGAAGCCATACACATTGGCATGTTGCTTCAAATAATGAAATTATTTCAGAATTATTAGTAGATGTTGCCACCAGAGTCTGTTTCGAAGACTTCCATGATATAGCAGTGCCACCATGTAGGAACACGAAGCCGGTCTAAGATCTGGCATTATGGGGATCAGACAAATATCCAGCATCTGCATATCCAACCATATTAGAGTCCTGATTTTTCTGGAATTGGAAAAATAGGCCAAGATCCTTTGTGCCTTGGAGATATCGAAAGATATTTTTAACTCCAGACCAATGACATTTGGTGGGAGCTGCGCTATGTCTAGCAAGTAGAATCACTGCAAATGCGAAAGTAGAAATGATGATCCTTGAGGTATTCGCGATGTTTGATACCGCGAAAGTAGAAATCAAGAAGGAGCATCAATTGTTGATGGTTGGTGAAACCACTAGTTTCAAAAAGGGCAAGGGCAAGAAGGGATACTTCATGAAACGGCAAATCAGCTGCTGCACCAGTGAAGAAACCCGAGGTTGAACCCAAACCCGAGACTAAGTGCTTCTGTGATAAGGGGATTAGCCGCTGGAGCAGGATTACCCTAGATACTTGGTAGATAAGAAGGCTGGCAAGGTCGATAGAAGTATATTGGATATACATTATGTTAATGTGTACTTTACTAGTACTCCTAGTAGCACCAGGGTATTAGATACCGGTTCGGTTGCTAAGTGTTAGTAACTCGAAATAAAAGCTACGGAATAAACGGAGACTAGCTAAAGGTGAGCTGATGATACGTGTTGGAAGTGTTTCCAAGTCTGATGTGATCAAACATCGCACGCTCCCTCTACCATCAAGATTAGTATTAAACCTGAATAATTGTCATTTGGTGTTTGCGTTGAGCATAGACATGATTGGATTATGTCTATCGAAATACGGTTATTCATTTAAGGAGAATAATGGTTACTCTATTTATTTGAATAATACCTTCAATGGTCTTGCACCTAAAGGAATGGTTTATTGAATCTCGATCGTAGTGATACACATTTTCATGCCAAAATTATAAGATAGTAATGATAGTACCACCTACTTGTGGCACTGCCATGTAAGTCATATTGGTATAAAACGCATGAAGAAGCTCCATGTTGATGGATCTTTGGACTCACTCATTTTTTGAAAAGTTTGAGACATGCGAACCATGTCTATTGGTGCATACACATGAAGAAACTCCATGCATATGGATCGTTTAGACTCACTTGAGATATGCAAATCATACCACATGGACAAGATGACTGAAAAGCCTCGGTTTCAGTAAGATGGAACTAGATAGCAACTTGTTGGAAGTAACACATTTTGATGTGTGCAGTCCAGTGAGTGCTGAGGCATGCAGTGAATATCGTTATGTTCTTACTTCACAGATGATTCGAGTAGATGTTGAGTATATTTACTTGATGAAACACAAGTCTGAATTATTGAATAGTTCAAGTAATTTCAGAGTGAAGTTTAAAGATCTTCGTGATAAGAGGATAGAATGTCTATGATATGATCATAGAGATGAATATCTGAGCTACGAGTTTTGGCACACAATTAAGACATTGTGGAAACTGTTTCACAATTAATACTACCTGGAACACCATAGTGTGATGGTGTGTCCGAACATCATAGTAGCACCCTATTGGATATGGTGCGTACCTTGATGTCTCTTATCGAATTATCACTATTGTTCATGGGTTAGGCATTAGAGACAACCACATTCACTTTAAATAGGGCACCACGTAATTCCGTTGAGACGACACCGTTCGGAGAAACCTAAGTTGTCATTTCTTAAAGGTTTGGGGCTGCGACGCTTATGTGAAAAAGTTTCAGGATTGATAAGCTCGAACCCAAAGCGGATAAAATGCATCTTCATAGGACACCCAAAACAGTTGGGTATACCTCCTAATTCAGATCCGAAAGCAATAAGGATTGTTTCTTGTACCGGGTCCTTTCTCGAGGAAAAGTTTGTCTCGAAAAGTTGAGTGGGAGGATGGTGGAGACTTGATGAGGTTATTGAACCATCACTTCAACCAGTGTGTATCAGGGCACAGGAAGTTGTTCCTATGGCACTTACACCAATTGAAGTGGAAGCTTATGATAGTGATCATGAAGTTTCGGATCAAGTCACTACCGTACATCGTAGGGTGACAAGGATACGTACTACTTCAGAGTAGTACAGTAATCCTGTCTTGAAGGTCATGTTGCTAGACAACAATGAACCTACGAGCTATGGAGAAGCGATGGTGGGCCCAAATTCCAATAAATGGTTAGAAGCCATGAAATCCGAGATAGGATCCATGTATCAGAACAAAGCATGGACTTTGGTGGACTTGCCCGATGATCGGCAAGCCATTGAGATAAATGGATCTTTAAGAAGAAGACGGACGTGGACAGTAATGTCACCGTCTATGAAGCTCGACTTGTGGCGAAGAGTTTTTCACAAGTTCAAGGAGTTGACTACGATGAGATTTTCTCATCCGTAGCGATGCTTAAGTCCGTCGGAATCATGTTAGCATTAGCTGCATTTATGAAATCTGGCAGATGGATGTCAAGACAAGTTTCCTTACCAGTTTTCGTAAGGAAAGATTGTATGTGATAAAATCAGAAAGGTTTTGTCGATCCTAAGAATGCTAAAATGTATGCTGGCTCCAGCGATCCTTCTAAGGACTGGAGTAAGCATCTTGGAGTTGGAATGTGCGCTTTGATGAGATGATCAAAGATTTTGGGTTTATACAAAGTTTTGAGAAACTTGTATTTCCAAAGAAGTGAGTGGGAGCACTATAGAATTTCTGATGAGTATATGTTGTTGACATATTGTTGATCAGAAATGATGTAGAATTTCTAGAAAGCATATAGGGTTATTTGAAAGGTGTTTTTCAATAGAAAACCTGGATTAAGCTACTTAAACATTGAGCATCAAGATCTATGAGGATAGATCAAAAAACACTTAATGGTACTTTCAAATGAGCACATACCTTGACATGATCTTGAAGGTGTTCAAGATGGATCAGTCAAAGAAGAAGTTCTTGCCTGAGTTGTAAGGTACGAAGTTAAGACTTAAAGCTCGACCATGGCAGAATAGAGAGAAAGGACGAAGGTCATCTCCTATGCTTAAGACATAGGCTCTACAGTATGCTATGTTGTGTACCGCACCTGAAGTGTGCCTTGCCATGAGTTAGTCAAGGGGTACAAGAGTGATCCAAGAATGGATCACAGACAGCAGTCAAAGTTATCCTTAGTAACTAGTGGACTAAGGAATTTTCTCGATTATGGAGGTGGTAAAAGAGTTCGTCGTAAAGGTTACGTCGATGCAAGCTTAACACCTATCCGGATAGCTCTAAGTAGAGATACCGGATACGTACAATGGGGCAACAATTTAGAATAGCTCCAAGTGGAACAGTTATTTGGAATGGCTCCAAATAGAACGTGGTAGCTACATCTAGGAGATGACATAGAGATTTGTAAAGCACACACGGATCTGAAAGGTTGAGACCCGTTGACTAAAACCTCTCTCACAAGCAACATGATCAAACCCAAAACTCTTTGGATGTTGGTCACATGGTGATGTGACCTGTCAGTGTTAATCACATGGTGATGTGAACTAGATTATTGACTCTAGTGCAAGTGGGAGACTGTTGGAAATATGCCCTAGAGGCAATAATAAAAGTGTTATTATTATATTTCCTTGTTTATGATAATTGTCTTTTATTCATGCTATAACTGTATTATCCGGAAATCATAATACACGTGTGAATACATAGACCACAATATGTCCCTAGTGAGCCTCTAGTTGACTAGCTCGTTGTGATCAACAGATAGTCATGATTTCCTGGCTATGGACATTGGATGTCGTTGATAACGGGATCACATCATTAGGAGAATGATGTGATGGACAAGACCCAATCCTAAGCCTAGCACAAAGATCGTGTAGTTCGTATGCTAAAGCTTTTCTAATGTCAAGTATCTTTTCCTTAGACCATGAGATTGTGCAACTCCCGGATACCGTAGGAATGCTTTGGGTGTACCAAACGTCACAACGTAACTGGGTGGCTATAAAGGTGCATTACAGGTATCTCTGAAAGTATCTGTTGGGTTGGCACGAATCGAGACTGGGATTTGTCACTCCGTGTAAACGGAGAGGTATCTCTGGGCCCACTCGGTAGGACATCATCATAATGTGCACAATGTGACCAAGGGGTTGATCACGGGATGATGTGTTATGGAACGAGTAAAGAGACTTGCCGGTAACGAGATTGAACAAGGTATCGGTATACCGACGATCGAATCTCGGGCAAGTACAATACCGCTAGACAAAGGGAATTGTATACGGGATCGATTGAGTCCTTGACATCGTGGTTCATCCGATGAGATCATCGTGGAACATGTGGGAGCCAACATGGGTATCCAGATCCCGCTGTTGGTTATTGACCGGAGAACGTCTCGGTCATGTCTACATGTCTCCCGAACCCGTAGGGTCTACACACTTAAGGTTCGATGATGCTAGGGTTATAAAGGAAGCTTGTATGTGGTTACCGAATGTTGTTCGGAGTCCCGGATGAGATCCGGGACGTCACGAGGAGTTCCGGAATGGTCCGGAGGTAAAGATTTATATATGGAAAGTTGTTGTTCGGGTTCCGGAAAAAGTTCGGGTTTTTTCGGTATTGTACCGGGAAGCTTCCAGAAGGTTCCGGAGGATTCCGGAGGGGTCCGGAGGTCCGCAAATTGTTCCACCATGTCCAATACAGTAGCATGGGCTGTAAGGGGGCGCCCTAGCCTTTATGGGCCAAGGGAACCAGCCCCCCAAGGCCCATGCGCATGGGAAAGGGGAAACCCTAAAGGGGGAGGCCTCCACTTGACTTGGGAGGCACTCCTTCCCCCTTGGCCGCACCCCTTGGGGTGGGAAACCCTAAAGGGGGCGCAGCCCCCCCTTCCCCCTATATATAGTTGAGGTTTGGGGCTGCTAAACACATGAGAACTTCTCCCTCTTGGTGCAGCCCTGCCTCTCCTCCTCCTCCTCTCCCTTGGTGCTTGGCGAAGCCCTGCTGGATTACCACGCTCCTCCACCACCACCACGCCGTTGTGCTGCTGTTGGATGGAGTCTTCCTCAACCTCTCCCTCTCTCCTTGCTGGATCAAGGCATGGGAGACGTCACCGGGCTGTACGTGTGTTGAACGCGGAGGTGCCGTCCGTTCGGCACTAGGATCTCCGGTGATTTGAATCACGACGAGTACGACTCCATCAACCTCGTTCACTTGAACGCTTCCGCTTAGCGATCTACAAGGGTATGTAGATGCACTCTCCTTCCCCTCGTTGCTGGTTTCTCCATAGATAGATCTTGGTGACACGTAGGAAAATTTTGAATTTTTGCTACGTTCCCCAACAATTTGCAAGATACATAAGCGCTCTAACGGCACTGAGGTATGGAACTTTAGGTCCCAACATCTCTTCTCCATCACCCCTTGGTCTGAACGGATCTTTCTCTATGTCTAGAGATCGAACCACCATGGGATGATTTGTCCATATTCAATTTCTCCAATATTTTCTGGATATAGGTAGATTGGTGTACCATGATTCCTGAGGGAAGGTGCTCAAGTTGAATGCCTAAGAAAAATTTGGTTTTACCCAAATCCTTCATCTCAAATTCCATCTTTAGGTGATTGTGTGCTTCATCAATGTCTGGTGTACTGCCGATGATGTTGAGATTATCAACGTACATAGAAATGATGTAAAATCATGTATAGGACTTCTTGATGAAAACACATGGGCAATCAGCACTATTGGAGTAACCTTTCTGAAGAAGGAACTCATTGAGTCGGTTGTACCACATCCGTCCCGACTGCCTTAAGCCATATAATGACTTATTCAACTTTACACAATACATGTTGCATTTTGCACTTTTATTCGGGATAGAGATTCCGTCAGGAACCTTCATATATATGTCCGAATATAGTGACCCATAAAGATATGCGGTCACGACGTCCATCAATTGCATAGATAGACGATTTTGCACTACCAAGGATATAAGATATCGGAAAGTGGTTGCACTCATTACTGGAGAATATGTTTCAGTGAAATCATTGTCGGGTTTTTGCGTGAAACCCTGTGCTACGAGCCTTGCTTTATATCTCACCACCTCATTGTTCTCATTCCGTTTCCGGAGAAAACCCCATTTGAATCCCACAGGGAAAACACTGGGAGGTGTCGGTATTGCTTCAGTGAATACCTTTCTTTTGTTAAGCGAGGCAATTTCTGCTTGGATTGTATCCTTCCATTTAGGCCAGTCGAAGCGCTTTTGGCACTCTATGATAGACCTTGGATCATGCTGAGTGAGAAGGGTATCCGCAATCTTTTCAGCAAATATATGTCGACAGTCGCAGTCTTACGATCAAATGATTCTCCAGAATCAACATAGTTGGTCGAAATTTCTTGCACCCCAAGTGACTCTTCGTGATTTCCCAATAAGATTGAGTCTGGGTGTTCCGATGTCCCAGTCAGTTTGTGCACACTTGAGCTGGGTTGTGGAGGTTGCCCTTCCACTGGGTGTATACTACCCATTAGGTGTTTGTCAACGTTGAGTTGACCTGCATTTACTGACTCCAAGGTTTTTCTCCTCGATTTCCTTTGATGCTTGCTAGAAGCATGCTCCAGGTTAGAGGCCATACTACTCCCCCCTCTTTTAGGAATAGGGAGTTGAGTGGTTTTTATTGGCACCTCCACTCTTTCTGGCGCGTTTTTGGCCGGATCTAAGGATTTTGTAACACCTTTCAGATCAGTAAGTGAATCTGGCAGATTATTTGCAAGACGTTGCAAATTAATGATCTTCCAAACTTGAAGTTCGGTCTCTTGGGTACGTGGATCAGAGGATGAAATGGCATGAGCATTCCAATCAATTTCTGGGCATTCTTTCTGGTACTTGAAACCTCCCCCTAATGCCGGAAAATGTTCCTCATTAAATATGCAATCAGTGTGACGGGCTGTGAACAGATCCTAGTTAGGGGTTCCAGGTACTTGATAATCGACAGCGATTTCTACCCCACATAGATCCCCAACTTCCTGTGTGTGCCCATAGATGTCCGCTGTGGTGGTGAGATCGGGATGTATGCAGCACATCCAAACTTACGCAGATGGGAAATGCTTGGAGGATTTCCACGTACCAATTCTAGAGGGGGAGAACCTGAAGGAAATATAACCTAGAGGTAATAATAAAGTTATTATTTATTTCCTTATTTTATGATAAATGTTTATTATTCATGCTAGAATTGTATTAACCGGAAAGTTAGTACATGTGTGAATACATAGACAAACAAAGTGTCACTAGTATGCCTCTACTTGACTAGCTCGTTGAATCAAAGATGGTTAAGTTTCCTAGCCATAGACATGAGTTGTCATTTGATTAACGGGATCACATCATTGGAGAATGATGTGATTGACTTGACCCATTCCATTAGCTTAGCACTTGATCGTTTAGTATGTTGCTATTGCTTTCTTCATGACTTATACATGTTCCTATGACTATGAGATTATGCAACTCCCGTTTATCGGAGGAACACTTTGTGTGCTACCAAACGTCACAACGTAACTGGGTGATTATAAAGGTGCTCTACAGGTGTCTCCGAAGGTACTTGTTGAGTTGGTGTATTTCGAGATTAGGATTTGTCACTCCGATTGTCGGAGAGGTATCGCTGGGCCCTCTCGGTAATGCACATCACTTTAAGCCTTGCAAGCAATGTGACTAATGAGTTGGTTGCGGGATGATGCATTACATAACAAGTAAAGAGACTTGTCGGTAACGAGATTGAACTAGGTATTGAGATACTGACGATCGAATCTCGGGCAAGTAACATACCGATGACAAAGGGAACAACGTATGTTGTTATGCGGTTTGACCGATAAAGATCTTCGTAGAATATGTAGGAGCCAATATGAGCATCCAGGTTCCGCTATTGGTTATTGACCGGAGATGAGTCTCGGTCATGTCTACATAGTTCTCGAACCTGTAGGGTCCGCACGCTTAATGTTCGGTGACGATTTATATTATGAGTTATGTGTTTTGATGTACCGAAGGTAGTTCGGAGTCCCGGATGAGATCGGGGACATGACGAGAAGCCTCGAAATGGTCGAGACGTAAAGATCGATATATTGGACGACTATATTCGGACATCGGAAAGGTTCCGAGTGATTAGGGTATTTATCGGAGTACCGAAGAGTTACAGGAATTCACCGGGGAGTATATGGGCCTTATTGGGCTTTAAGGGAGAGAGAGAGGCAGGCCGCGTGCCCCCCAAGGCCTAGTCCGAATTGGACTAGGGGGAGGGGCGGCTCCCCCTCCTTCCTTCTCTTCTCTCTTCCCTTTCCTTGACTCCTGCTCCTACTACATGGAAGGGGGGAATCCTACTCCCGGTGGGAGTAGGACTCCCCAGGGCGCGCCATAGAGAGGCCGGCCCCTCCCCTCCTCTCCTTCTTTATATACTGATGCTAGGGGCACCCCATGACACACAAGTTGATCTGTTGATCTCTCCCAGCCGTGTGCGGTGCCCCCCTCCATCATATTTCACCTCGGTCATATCGTAGCGGTGCTTAGGCGAAGCCCTGCGTCGGTAGCAACATCAACACCGTCATCACGCCATCATGCTGACGGAACTCTCCCGTGAAGCTCTGATGGATCGGAGTTCGCGGGACGTCATCGAGCTGAACATGTGCTGAACTCGGAGGTGCCGTACGTTCGGCACTTGGATCGGTCAGATCGTGAAGACGTACGGCTACATCAACCGCGTTGTGCTAATGCTTCCGCTTTCGGTCTACGACGGTACATGGACTCACTCTCCCCGCTCGTTGCTATGCATCACCATGATCTTGCATGTGCGTAGGACAATTTTGAAATTACTACTTTCCCCAATAGAACTGTGATATGCAGTTGGCCTCAATTGTATCAAGTCAGCTGCGTGTAAACAGCGCGACCCCAACAAGAGGTTGGCAAGTTGCAATTTTTCAACAAAGGTCTTGCAATGAGTGTGATCCTCTTAATCAATGATTCAGCCAAACAATTTTGTGTATGGACATATGGAACAGAGTGCCGAACTTCAATCCCCAAAGTCATGCAATAATCATTGAAAGCACATGAGGAGAATTTTGTAGCATTGTCCATTTGAATTGACTTAATTTGACTTTTAGGATATTGGGCTTGCAACTTAATGACTTGCCTCATTGTCTTGGCAAAATGCATGGTTCCGTGTGGATAGAAGACACACATGTGACCATCGTGTAGATGCGTTAATGAGAACCATGAAATACCGAAAAGGTCCAGATAATGGCTGAATGGGACCACAAATGTCTTCTTGAATACGTTCGAGGAACTGAAGTGGTTCAACTTGTATTTTGAGGTGCGAGGGCCTCAAAATTAGCTTTTTCGTGGCACAAGATGTGCACACAAAATCATAAGATTGAGAAAATTTTTACTCAAGCAAATTATGACCAATGGAATTGCTAGTAATTTTTCTCATCATCCCGATTCCGGGATGTCCTAGGCGATCATGCCAGGTTTGGAATGCGTTAACATTCTGAAAGATTACTTTGTATCAACATGTTCCACGGTTTTGATGTACGTATAGTACAAACCAAATGATAGAGAAGGAATTTTCTCATGTACTTTCTTGTCGTATCCGTGATCTTTAGTAAAGAGTAGATACTCATCTTTGTTGTCTTCATGGGTTTCAATGTGAAAACCATTTTACAGATATCTCGATAACTGATCAGGGTACGTGATGAGTCGGGATACAACAAAGCATCCTCAATCGTCACTTGTGCACCGCTGGGGAGGGTGAATATGGCACGTTTAGTACCAACAATCACTGCATCATGTCCAGCGATAGTTAGAATATCTCCATTCATATTTTTCAGAGTTTGGAAATATTTCATCTCCCTCGGTATGGAGTTTGTGGTACCACTATCCACAAGGCATAATTCCTCTTCCATCGGATTGTCCCCATAGAGAACTATATAAAACAAAGAATTTTCAATAAGAAAACCTCATGGTAATATATAGAATACAATCTTTATTATATCAAATGTGCTGATACAATACAATATAAAGACAACAACAAACTTATGTTCTTATTACAATCATCACAAATGGACATAAATGAGTAGATCACTAGGAGATTGAGGGACTAGTCGAAGTCGCCAAACACGTTGTTTGCGGTGTACTCAATCAACATGTTCTCCGTTTCAGCAGGATCCTCAAGCGGATAAGGAATCATGGCGTTGCTCGGTCCATGAGGAACATCATGCGAACCACCAGCTCCTTTTGCGCTATGCGGATGAAGGTTGAAGTTGGCTTCAAACCTTTTCCCTTGAGGTGCTTTGGTCCCTGAGATTGCTGGTACAGCATAACCAGATGCTTGGGCATTATGCACTTTTCAGTAGAATGCGTGTAGCATCCACACTTGTTGTAAAGTTTAGATTTATCAAACCTGGGCTTTGAAGTGCCTTTTCCCTTTCCTAGGTTTTTGGATCTCATGTTCCCATTGCGCTTTCCTTATGCTCGAAGTTGGATTGTTTACCCCGAGAGGTACTATTAAACTTTTGTCTATTCGCAACATTCAGATGAACTTCGGGTAAAGGTTGTGCCCCAACTGGGCGCTGAGAGCCATTCTTAGCGAGTAGCTCATCATGCTTTTCAGCCTGAAGTAACATGTGAATAAGCTCGGAATAGACAGTGTAGTTACGAGCACCGTATTGTTGTTGGAGGATCCTATCTGAAGGGAGCATAGTAGACAAAGTTTTCTCTATCTTCTCCCCCTCAGTAGGTTCCTTCTCACAAAACGCAATTTGGAACATATCTTATGAACAACATGATTGTACTCACCAATGGATTTGAAATCCTGAAGACGGAGATGAGTCCAATCATGAAGTGCTTCTGGCAGGACTACTGCCTTTTGTTGTTCATACCTCGTTTTGAGGGCCAGAAACAGAGTACTACGAGATTCCTCATGTAAATACTAAGACTTGGGATCTGGATGAATATGGTGCCTTATGATGAATAAGGCAGCATAGTTCTGCTGTTTTTTCAGTGGCGTGGCTCTAGCCGGGAGAGGAGTCTCAGGGGGATGGATTGCACGCGCTATCCGACGGGACGTAAGACTGGTCTTGATGTCCATAGCCCATGTAGGGTAGTTGTGGCCATTAAGGCAAGCTCCTCAAACTCTTTGGTAGTCATCTTTGCCTACATGAGAAAACCAGAGTTTACGGGTGGTAAATTAAAAACCATCATGGTTCTGTAATAAGAATCAAAAAATTGATACTCAAGTGTAAACTTGAAAAATTCTCAACCTCAATTGTGTGAACATAACACTTTGAAGATCACTTAGATCTCACAGTAATAGGCTGCATGGCCATTACGTTGTGTATGCTACAATTTAGATATAAGGAATACGTGTTGAAGGTAATCGCTTATCGGGATTGACAAAGCGTAGACCTCACAGTAAGAGAGGATAGTCTGCAAATGTGCAATAGATCACAACTCATTACCTTGTGATTCCAAATAAGATGAGGGAGAAAAATTCAAAAATTTGCAAGTTTGATATGCGAGAGAAGATCTCAATCGCAAAAATATGTTCACTAAAAATGAGAAGTGGTAAACACATGGAACATGTCATTCTTCCCGAATGAAATTCGATACTTTATTTATATTATCAATCCATTACATAATATAAACACACTAATAATTACACAAGTCCTAATCTAGATTTAATCTAGAACTGGACCAGAATGTAAGTAGCAGTCAAACTAGGTACTAAACATAGTCTAAAACTGCACTGATACAATAATTAGTACTCCCTCCGTTCCCAAATACTTGTCTTTCTAGGCATTTCAAATGGACTCGACATACGGATGTATGTAGACATATTTTAAAGTGTAGATTCACTCATTTTGCGTCGTATATAGTCACTTGTTGAAATCTCTAGAAAGACAAGTATTTAGGAATGGAGGGAGTACTACTGTTTAATTAAAAACAAATATAGAGAGAAAGAAAAGAAAAAAAAATGAATCCTGGCAGGCCGGGCGCCTGGACCTGGGCCGCCACAGCCTTTTGGCCGGCCCACCCACGGCTCCATCGCATAAGAGCGAGGGGAGGAGCGGATAAGGGTCGGACTATCCGACACCCATCCACCCGCTCGATCCCATCCCACCGTACACGGCGGTGCCGGCGGGAGGAGTGGCCGCTGCCGCATCCCATCGAGCTTCCGGTGGTCACTGACTCAAAAAAAAAACCAGGTCCTCGAGGGCATTTCAAGGCGACGCCTTGATTTTTTAAATAACATGAAGGATAAACCACATATCGACTTAATTGTGAAAGTCCACGATTGGGATCGCGCACGAAATAGAAATTTACTTGTGTAGCCCCGACGACGGGGTCCAGGCGTGCTCCCTGTGACGCGACGCTGGTGAGGCCAAGGCTCGCCGGAGCCCACGAGCAGGTGCGGCAGCTAGAACAACGGTCGATGGCAGCAACGGCCCGCTCGGCGCGGCTGCTAGAGCCCGCGGCCGTTTCCATCTGCGGCGGGGCGAGTCCGTTGGAGGATTCGATCTCGGCCCCGAAGCGGATGACGCCGGAGGCGCCGGTCGTCCTACGCGGTCACCTCAGTGCGCATTGGCACGGGAAAGTAGCCAGGCGGGCGGTGACTTGGGCCGGCGTCCTCGGCAGCGGGCGTCGGCGTGTGCGGAGGCAGCGACTGCGCCGGCGGAGGAGGGGGCGGATGCGGCTCCGCGTGCAGCATCGGCGCGGCCGGGCCGGCGAGCAGCCACGGGTCAAGGCCGACGGGGGGATACGCGGCGGTGCCAAGGGGTGCGGTAAGCGCCCCGGGCGGCGCTCACACCGCGTCCAGCGGCGGCGACGGGCAAGAAGGCGGTCCCGGCGGTTGTCCTCACTGATGAGGCGGAGGAAGAAGGAAGTGAGGGGCGACATCTCACCGGCAGCGAGTGCTCCTACCCTTCTCTATTCACTTGCTTTTCGCTCTCACTGGTTGTCTACGTATCAAAATGATATCTCTGCATTGATCGGGAGTTGTAGATTACTACTCCCTCCGTCCAAAAATACTTGTCTTAGAAATGAAAAAAAAATGAATGTATCTATAACTAAAATAAGTCTAGATACAACAATTTATAGGACAGGTATTTTCGGACGGAGGGAGTACAATTTAGTATACCATCGGGGAGGCGTCTGTTGCGGATGCAACCGCATGCCGTTTGGGCTCACGCGCTGTCGCCGTTAACCGTGCATCTCTCTCTCGCAACCTCCCCCTATGGCCCTATCCTTGTACCTGTCGTGGCCGGCGGGCAGGCGGCGGATGCTGGAGGCAAAGTAGGGAACACGAGGCGGCAGGCAGGCAGCGTATGACGAGAATAAATAATCCTAGATTGAGGTCAAGATGAAGCAAGCTTGGAGATGAGGAAAAGAGACAAGAAGAAACATGGGTAAGACACGAGTGAACGACACGAGTACAACCACATATGGCCACACGAGAGGAAGGGACTGACAGGTGCAGGCAGCAACAACTCGTAACTAATTCAAGAGAGCTTAGAAAAACTTTCAAAAAAAAAACTAACAAATTTTAGGGATATTCAATCACTACATCATGATTAGATTAGATAATCCAGAAACATGCATCGTTTACTCTAATAAATAAATAGGTAGATAAAGGTATTCATCAGTACATCATCTTCATCACATCAATGCAAATTTTTCCCTGTTGGCTTGGTTCTGCCTGTAGTGCACCATCAAAGCATTAACACCAACATCATCTTCCATACTATGCTCAACACCATGTCACCAGATTCCAGGTCTGCCTGTAGTGCACCATCAAAGCATTAACACCAACATCATCTTCCATACTATGCTCAACACCATGTCACCAGATTCCAGGTCTTTTACACGGCACACTTAATCTTACGGTTCTTTGAAGGAAACCTTGCAGACAGCTTATGCTTCTTTGGAAGAAGAGCCCCAACCTTGTCGTTGTCCAATTCCATCCCTTTGAAAATAAAAATTAAAACTCAGATATATACACCATCAAGCAGTATGGGAAGATGAGATGAATTGCAACTTAATAAATGATGTACACAATAATTTTCAAAAAAAAAGGAATATACAAACAAGAGAAGTGGCACTGCAGTGGAGTATATTGATAAAAGAAAACAGCTTTGCGGTCAATATTAATGCACCATATCTCTTCACGGTTAGCTCTGAGCTAACTTGTCATCAAAGCATTGTCTGAAAACAACCACATTAGCCATGATGTGACGCTTGTGGCCTCAATGAGCAGGCACCGCCTTTGTCAATCAGCTGGAAGGACTACAACTGACACGCAGGGGATTGGTGGCAACCGTGCCGCAGACGGGGCCGGCACAGGGGTGCTGTATTCAGGTGGCAAAAAAGGCTGAAGGCAGCAAACCTAAAATACATGGAGTCCCGACAACAGTCCAAACGCAAGGATGTCGGAATTAGGCATGACAAGATGTATAAGGCAGTCGGGAGGCCTGTCGCCAGAATCAAGCCAAAGACAGTAACATGAGAACGCCAGCGAGGCTAATTAATACTACAGGAGTTTTACCTAATGACATTCCCATGCAGGGAGAACGGCTTTTCCTTGGCCGAGTTTCCACTTACACACGGGTATAAAAGGTACTCCCTCTCTAAACTAATATAAGAGCGTTTAGATGACTACTTTAGTAATCTAAACGCTCTTATATTAGTTTACAGAGGGAGTACACATTATCAGAATCAAAAGTGACTGCAACAGGAACAGCCAAAGATGTGACCTGGTTGACCCAAAGTAACCCAACACATACACATTCTAAAACTTTGTTCAACAGAAAAAATATGTGTTAAAAGCATTGCATATTATCATCTAAAGGCACAAGACATTTGCTCCGGCATAGAAAATAGAGGACAGCATAGTTTTATCCTTTAACAGAGCAATCAAAACAGAGAGGTTCCTAGAATTCACTTCAAAATAGCACACCGGAGTAGTAGCAACACAAGGCTGCGTAATGAATCAAGAACTACACGTGTACCGTCCCATAAATAAAGAGCTAAAGATCCAACAAGGAGAGATAGAGGATTCTAGGGTCTCAAGGACAACTTAATGACAGAAGGACCAGAGCTATTATTGATATATACAGTGTAGTGCACCTACACAACTGGAGCGGCTAAAACTCAAAACGGTTGAACAGCCCAACAGAAGATTCATGGTAAGTTGGTAACAATATAGTAAATGGTTCAATTAATTAACATATTACTATATTTTGTCAAGGGGTGATTAGTCAACCACACTAGAGGTCCGTGATGAAGGCAGGAAACTGGAAATTCTGAGACAGGAATAACATCGGGCACACAACCCTGATAAGTAGAGTGGTACGGGTCTAGAAGTCGGCGTGCAAAGAGTTGCTGAGAATCGTTCACCCAACCAGGCAGCATGTGAGTTGCATCATAGGTAAGATAATAAATAAGCAAAAAAGGCCAGTGTTACACTACCATATATCAAACAGAAAGCTAAGCAAAGGCAACCATGTTATGTAATACTGTATTCAACCAAAGTCACAGTTCAATTACCCTCGAGAAATCATACACCAAACCAGGCAGCATATGAGTTGCATCATAGGTAAGATAAATAAGGCAGCATATGGTAAGATAAATAAGCAAAAAAAGGCCAGTGTTACGCTACCATATCCAACAGAAAGCTAGTCAAAGGCAACCATGTTATGTAATATAAGCAAGAACATATGTAAAAGAAAAGAAAATTGAATATTAGGTGAGCTTCTTCTAGCTAGTTACCTGTTGGCTTTTCAAATTGTTTGGAGAAGACAGTTGGAAGTAGGAGCACATTAGAAAACTCGTCTCTGTCCTCCTCACACTCAGCACAGCCCGTATCCACACACTTGGCACAGTAGGACTGTCGGTTGACATATTGAGTACATGACCGCAGATTCGCTTGCTTCATGTCAACCATGATCATCCACCCTTTGCCATAAAATTCCTCTTCCCTTAACAGGCAGCATAGAACATCCGGGTCATGGAAGACTGGGAACTCAGGAAGACGCTTAGGTGCTTTGTAATTAGGTTGCGCCTGGAGGAGGTCAAGGTTGATCACACCATGCTGCTCCCACTTGAACTCTAATAAGTTGTAAGAGTTCAAAAGTCCAAATGGTGATCTTTTTGGGACCCAGATGCTGCTGTGGTTGGCTTCTTCGTCTCCCAGGAACCTGAAGACATGGGCAGTCATCTTCGCTTGTCTCCTCATGGAAGTCATTGTCAATGTGGACAAAGCACATCTTGCCTTGGGTGATGGACACACTTCGGAACCTCCCAGGGAACTGACTTGCGCCCCGTACCTCTTCAGGGTATTCCTCTCCAGGGAAAGGTACGAAGTGGAGCGCCATGGGGGAACCTAGAGTGGAAGAGAAGTCAGATAGCAGGACACCGCTGAAGTAGTCAACCCAGCACAGGAAACGGTCGTTGAAAGCGAGCACATTGTCAGTTGACCAGAGGTTGGGGAGCTGGCCACTGCTCTGGTTCTGCTGCGGTGGGTGCCAACGTATCTGGCCGGGTGTAATGGGGATGGTTTTCCACTCTTTAGTCTGGGAGGAGTTGAAGACGCAGAGTGCACCACCATCCTGGACACTGAGGTCGGCAACGATGTAGCGCTTGTCCGAGAGCCGCAAGATGCCTGTGGTGAATTTACCCATCAGGAACCGCCGACTTATCATCCTCTCCTTGGGGTACAGAGGGAGCTGCTGCACCGAGGGGGAAGGACCGGCGGCCGTGTAGACGAACAGATCTGGCGGGGCGCCGAAGTAGGGAACCCGGGTCGGGACGTCGATGTCGAAGAGGACGAGGTCTTTGTCGGTTGCCCGGACGAAGGAACAGGCGGCGTCGGATCCTTCTCCCACCGACGGCCAGTGGAGGTTGAGGTAGGAGACCCCACCCGGAGCCGCGAGGGTGAAGGACACGTACAAGGAAAGGCCGCGGTCAATGCGGAGTCGAGCGGCGGTCTTGTTCTTGCTGACAACCAGACGAGCAGCGTCTAGGTCCTTGTGGCAGCGGGTGCGGCCCATGCGATCCAGCATCGCCCAGTCGGGGAAGACGGCGGCCTCCTCCATCGCCCAATCGGTGAAGACGTCGGTCTCCTCCTCCTCCTCCTCCTCCTCCTCCGCCATCTCGCAATCGGGGAATGCGTCGGTCTCCTCCTCCTCCGTCGCCCAATCGGGGAAGACGTCGGTCTCCTCCTCACCCGAGCTTGACGCGGCTTCGATGGGCATGGCGATCGGGATCGGGAATAAAGCCGCCGCCGCCGCCGCCTCCCTAACCCAAACCCTAGGTTTTCGCTTTGCTTGGGGAACTGGTGGACGGGGAAGAGGGGAGAAGGGCCACAGACTATGTTATACTAGTAGCAGGCCATCTCGTTGGGCCAGGAAGCAGGAACTAAAGAATGCGGCGACAAACTAGCAGGGCCAGCTCATTGGGCCAGGATACTAGTCGCACGAGCGAACGAAAAGGCCGGCGGTACGTTTTCTCGGGTTTGAGATTTTTATTATTTATTATTATTAAAAGCAAAAACGCACGTGCATATGCGTTGCAACGGGAGAAAAAATATCACATTCTTCAATGGCCATGATCACATTTTGCTGCATCACCTTCTTCCCAAAATATAAGATGTGCTTTGAATTTTCTGGTCTTCATCGTACAACTTTGAATATATGATTTTTAGTTATTGTATGTCCACTAGATTAGTATAAATATGCCTAAGTTAACAAGTTATACATATTTAATCCGTACATTTTTATATGTATTAACAGTCAAAGTTATGCATCAAAGACCGTGCAAACTCAAGTGTGCCTTATATTTTAGGAAGCAAACATGCCCGTGCATTACAACGGGAGAAAATTATATCACACGTCCCTAACCTAGTAAACATGGCTAGTTAGTTAAAAAATATTCAATCAGATACTAATTTGTTAATTCATATAAAAATTAGCAGCTTAATTCTTAATTCATTTGAAGAATAGTGCTCAAATTTTAGCAAGTTCAAAACTATCCAATCAGATACTAATTCATTAATCCCTCTAAAAAAATTGCAGGTTAATTATTAATTCATTTGAATGATAATGCTCATATTTTAGCCAGTTCAAAAAATTTCAATCTGATACTAATTGGTCAATTCCTCTGAAAAAATTGCAGGATAATTCTTAATTTATTTGAATTATAATCCTCACATTTTATCTGTTTCAAAATTATTCAACATATACTATTTGGTTAATTCTTCCAAAAAAACTAGCATGTTAATTCTTAATGCATTTGACTAATAGTGCTCACATTTTAGGAAATTATTCAATAAGATACTAATTGGTTAATTCCTCTAAAAATTAGTAGATTAATTCTTTATTCATCGCAATTGATTAGGAAAACGCAACAAAACTCAAGCACGAATATCATATTTTCAAAGATGTAACAGAAAAGGTCAAAATTCACCTACTACGTTCATATTAGTACGGAAAGATGTAACATTTTTGTATCCATTGATAAGAAATACTTAAACCAAAGGAAAAAGGGAGACATGGATTCATCCTCAAATAAGACTCGCAGGAGCCCCCCCCC
>NC_041389.1:643092713-643106182 GCF_002162155.2 Triticum dicoccoides
CTCGGTCGTCAGATCATTTTCTTGATGTATTTTTGGTCGTCGAATCTCGCTCCCGGATGACCTCATCCGTCAGATCAAAGCAAAAACACTGTCGCAATTCCTATCCAGCTAAAGATCTCGTGCCACCGCCGTTATTCACATGCCCCACCGTGGGCATTTTCGACATCTCACCTTGTTCGAAAAATATCCAATAGCAACACGGGTGAGAGCTAGCGTTGGGCTAGAACCCTAGCCTTTCTCTTCCTCCTCCCGCCCGCTCTCCTCTCCTCCCCGTCACCGCCAGCCATCTTTTTCATCCCGCCTCTTCTCCTTCTCACCTCCCCCTCCTCCCGGAGAAGCAACAGCCCCCGCCCGCCGCCCAGAAGCCCAAGCCCGCCACCAAGCAGCAGTTTCCGGTGTTGTAGGCCAGTAGGGGGCTCAGCTTCGGCCCGCTAACTCTAGCTGCTCCTGTCGGTGTCAAAACCGGTGAATCTCGGGTAGGGGGTCCCGAACTATGCGTCTAAGGCTAATGGTAACAGGAGGCGGGGGACACGATGTTTACCCAGGTTCGGGCCCTCTCTATGGAGGTAATACCCTACTTCCTGCTTGATTGATCTTGATGATATGAGTATTACAAGAGTTGATCTACCACGAGATCGTAGAGGCTAACCCTAGAAGCTAGCCTATGATTCTAATTGTTGTTGTCCTACGGACTAAACCCTCCGGTTTATATAGACATCGGAGGGGGCTAGGGTTACACAGAGTCGGTTACTGAGAAGGGAATCTACATATCCGAATTGCCAAGATTGCCTTCCACGCAAAGGAGAGTCCCACCCGGACACGGGACGAAGTCTTTAATCTTGTATCTTCATAGTCCAACAGTCCGGCATAAGCATATAGTCCGGCTGTCCGAGGACCCCCTAATCCAGGACTCCCTCAGTAGCCCCTGAACCAGGCTTCAATGACGATGAGTCCGGCGCGTAGATTGTCTTCGGCATTGCAAGGCAGGTTCCTTCTCCGAATACCCCAAAGTAGATCTTGAACACAAGAATCGTGTCCGGCTCTGCAAAACAAATTCCACATAGAACCGTAGAGAGTACAATATTCCACGAGTCTAATCTGCTGACAACTTTCCCATAGCGTGACATCACACCGTGGCCCGGTCATTATTCGAACCGCTTTCTCAACCTGCTGCTGCACGTCTTGCGAGGCGGTTTTATTGTCACGTCTTGTCGAAGCAGAGATTGTGTCCCCTTATCACGGGATTCTCATCAATACGGGCGTGGGTAACCCAACCGTGCCATTAGCACAGCGCTTGGGGAATAAGGGAGTTTCAAGGGCAGGCGGGGAGGCACATGTCTGCTGCCTTTATAAGGAGACAAGAGCTCCCCCTTTTCACCCATGCCTTCTTCTTCCTCTGCCCATCCATTCTCGAGCTCCAACGCCCAAGCTTTCACCTTCTCTGCAAAGTCATTCCGAAGATGTCCGGAGCGGGAGGTGACACGTCTCCAACGTATCTACAATTTATGAAGCATTCATGCTATTTTATTATCTGTTTTGAATGATTACGGGCTTTATTATACACTTTTATATTACTTTTGGGACTAACCTATTAACCGGAGGCCCAGCCCATATTGTTGTTTTATTGCCTGTTTCAGTGTTTCGAAGAAAAGGAATATCAAGCGAAGTCCAAACGGAATGAAACCTTCGGGAGCGTGATTTTTGGAACAAACATGATCCGGGAGACTTGGAGTACAAGCCAGGGAAGCTTCGAGGAGGCCAGGAGATAGGAGGGCGCGCCCCCCTATCTCGTGGGCCCCTTGTGGCTCCCCCGACCGACTTCTTTCGCCTATATATTCCCATATACCCTAAAACCATCGGAACACAAGATAGATCGGGAGTTTCGCCGCCACAAGCCTCTGTAGCCACCAAAAACCTCTCGGGAGCCCATTCCGGCACCCTGCCGGAGGGGGGGATCCCTCACCGGTGGCCATCTTCATCATCCCGGCGCTCTCCATGATGAGGAGGGAGTAGTTCACCCTCGGGGTTGAGGGTATGTACCAGTTGCTATGTGTTTGATCTCTCTCTCTCTCTCTCTCTCTCTCTCTCTCTCTCTCTCGTGTTCTCTCTATGGCACGATCTTGATGTATCGCGAGCTTTGCTATTATAGTTGGATCTTATGATGTTTCTCCCCCTCTACTCTCTTGTGATGAATTGAGTTTTCCTCTTGAAGTTATCTTGTCGGATTGAGTCTTTAAGGATTTTAGAACACTTGATGTATGTCTTGTCGTGCTTAGCTGTGGTGACAATGGGATATCACGTGATCCACTTGATGTATGTTTTGGTGATCAACTTGTGGGTTCTGCCCATGAACCTATGCATAGGGGTTGGCACACGTTTTCGTCTTGACTCTCCGGTAGAAACTTTGGGGCACTCTTTGAAGTACTTTGTGTTGGTTGAATAGATGAATTTGAGATTGTGTGATGCATATCGTATAATCATGCCCACGGATACTTGAGGTGACATTGGAGTGTCTAGGTGACATTAGGGTTTTGGTTGATTTGTGTCTTAAGGTGTTATTCTAGTATGAACTCTATGATAGATTGAACGGAAAGAATAGCTTCATGTTATTTTACTACGGACTCTTGAATAGATAGAACAAAAAGGATAACTTTGAGGTGGTTTCGTACCCTACCATAATCTCTTCGTTTGTTCAACATTATTAGTGGCTTTGGAGTGACTCTTTGTTGCATGTTGAGGGATAGTTATATGATCCAATTATGTTATTATTGTTGAGAGAACTTGCACTAGTGAAAGTATGAACCATATGCCTTGTTTCCTACCATTGCAATACCGTTTACGCTCACTTTTGTCATTAGTTACCTTGCTGTTTTTATATTTTCAGATTACAAAAACCTATATCTACCATCCATATTGCACTTGTATCACCATCTCTTCGCCGAACTAGTGCATCTATACAATTTACCATTGTATTGGGTGTGTTGGGGACACAAGAGACTCTTTGTTATTTGGTTGCAGGGTTGTTTGAGAGAGACCATCTTCATCCTACGCCTCCCATGGATTGTTAAACCTTAGGTCATCCACTTGAGGGAAATTTGCTACTGTCCTACAAACCTCTGCACTTGGAGGCCCAACAACGTCTACAAGAAGAAGGTTGTGTAGTAGACATCAAGCTCTTTTCTGGCGCCGTTGCCGGGGAGGTGAGTGCTTGAAGGTATATCTTTAGATCTTGCAATCGAATCTTTTTGTTTCTTGTTTTATCATTAGTTTAGTTTATAAAAGAAAACTATAAAAAAATGGAGTTAAGTTTGTCTCATATGCTTCATCTTTTTAATATCTTTCGCGAGAATGTTGGAAAGGAAAATTGTGCTCAAGTGCTAGAAGAAGAATGCATTAGAATGTTTGGTACTAGATCTTTGTATGATGAGCATGATTGAAATGTTGTTAGTATGAATTCCTTGAATATCCATGATGCTAATGATATGCAAAGCCACAAGCTTGGGGAAGCTATGTTTGATGAAGATGATATGTTTAGTCCCCCAAGTTTTGATGAGAATATTTATTATGATGAAAGCATGCCTCCTATTTATGATGATTATATTGATGAAAGTGGGTTTGGAAGAGTGTCAACTTTAGGAAGTAATGATCCCACTATTTTGGAGGATGTTGAATATGATTGTGATGATTATGAAAGTGGATTTGGAGAGGTCATGACTTTATTTAGTGATGAATCCACTATTTTGGAAGAGGTTCCAATTGATTATGAGAACAAAGTTGCTATCTATGATGATTATTGTGATGACTTGTATGTTATTAAGAATAATGATAACCATGAAACTTGTCATCATGATTTTAGTTTTCAATTGGATTATGCCTCACATGATAGTTATTTTGTTGAGTTTGCTCCCACTACTATTCATGAGAAGAATTTTGCTTATGTGGATAGTAGTAAATTTTTTATGCAAGAAAATCATGAAAAGAATGCTTTAGGTGCTGGTTATATTGTTGAATTCATTCATGATGCTACTGAAAATTATTATGAGGGAGGAACATATGCTTGTAGGAATTGCAATAATGTCAAGTTTCCTCTCTATGTGCTTAAAGTCTTGAAGTCATGCTTGTTTTACCTTCCTATGCTAGTCGATTATTGTTCCAATAAGTTGTTTGGTCACAAAATCCCTATGCATAGGAAGTGGTAGACTTAAATGTGCTAGTCATATGCTTCATGATGCTCCCGTTATGTTTTAATATGTGAGCATCATTGTCATCATCATGCCTAGCTAGAAAGGCATTAAAGAAAAACGCTTGTTGGGAGACAACCCAATATTTACCCTTACTGTTTTTGTGTGTTCACATGATTATGCTACTGTAGTAATCATGTTTTATAGCTTTTGTTTCAATAAAGTGCCAAGTAAGACCTTTAGGATAGCTTACGGTGATAGTTGTGTTGATCCGGCTGAGAATCAGAAACTTTTGCACCCAGTATATTAGTTTTGTTAATTCACAGAAATATGATTTGGATCTGATTCTTTTTGCTCCGGATTGGTACACAAATTTCTTAGGACTTCCTAATTTGTTAGAATTTTTGTAGTTCCAGAAGTATACGTTTGATACAGATTACTACAGACTGTTCTATTTTTGACAGATTCTGTTTTCTATGTGTTGTTTGCTTATTTTGATGAATCTATGAGTAGTATCAGAGGGTATGAACCATAGATAAGTTGGAGTACAGTAGATATTACACCAATATGAATTTAGAATGAGTTCACTACAGTACCTAAGTGGTGGTTTTACTTTCTTATACTAACGGAGCTTACGAGTTTTCTGTTGAGTTTTGTGTTGTGAAGTTTTCAAGTTTTGAGTAAAGATTCGATGGACTATGGAATAAGGAGTGGCAAGAGCCTAAGCTTGGGGATGCCCAAGGAACCCCAAGGTAACATTCAAGGACAACCAAGAGCCTAAGATTGGGGATGCCCCGGATGGCATCCCCTCTTTCGTCTTCGTTCATCGGTAACCTTACTTGGAGCTATATTTTTATTCACCACATGATATGTGTTTTGCTTGGAGCGTCATTTTCTTTTGTTAGTGTTTGCTTTCTGTTATTTAGAATAATGTTTTGCATCTTTATTTTCAATAAAAATGTCAAGGATAGCCTTTGCCATGCTTATTTTGCTAGTATACATGTTGCTGTTTCAAAACAGAAAGTTTACCGCTGTTACAAAAATTCCCTAGAAAAGTCATAGAATGATATAATGTTGAAACTTTTTGCATAATGAGATATGATAAATCTTCTACAGTGTAGTATCTTTCTCATAATTTTTTGAGTTAGGGAAGTATGATGAATCTTGCATTCTTTACAGACTATACTGTTTTGGCAGATGCTGTTATGGTTGCATTGTTTGCATATGTTTGCTTGTTTAATGATTCTATTTGAGGATAGGAGTATTACATATGTAGAGGCATTTATTATGCAATATTGAATAATAATTTTATTGATTTGTTACAGTAGAAAATGATAAGGTTTTGCATTAGTTTATACTAACTTATCTCACGAGTTCTTGTTGAGTTTGGTGTGGATGAAGCTTTTGCTAAAAAGAGAAACCATGATATGAGAGGAATTAAGGAGACACAAAAGTTCAAGCTTGGGGATGCCCAAGGCACCCCAAGATAATATTTCAAGAAGTCTCAAGCATCTAAGCTCGGGGATGCCCCGTTAGGCATCCCACCTTTTTTCTTCAACAACTATCGTCTATCGGTTAGTATCGGTTGAGCCTAAGTTTTTGATTCTTCACATAAGTTTTGCTATCCTTGCATTATCATTTTATCCTGCTTTGCTTGCTGCTTGAATAAATTACTTAAGATCTGAAATTCTTAAATGAGAGAGAGTCTTCACATAGTTACGTAATTATTTAGCTACTCATTGATCTTCACTTATATCTTTTTGGAGTAGTTTGTCATTTACTCGTGGGCTTCACTTATATCCTATGAGTAAATGGTTGAATGAGTTGAATGTCATAAATCTGAAATTATATATGTTTCATTTGCTTATCGCATGGGGAGTAATGACTTCACATCTAAGAAGTAGAGGTTGTAAATTTATTGAAGGTTAGCAAGCATTGTATTGGTCATTTGAACAATTCATGAAAGAATATTGAAGGAAGAGAGATTTCACATATAAATATACTATCTTAGACATCTTTTATAATTGTGAGCACTCATTAAGTATGACATGCTAAAGAGTTGATGTTGGACAAGGAAGACAATGTAATGGGTTATGTTTTCTCACATCTCAGTTAAAGTATATTGTCATGGATCATTCAAACATGTTGAGCTTGCCTTTCCCCCTCATGCTAGCCAAATTCCTTGCACTAAGTAGAGATACTACTTGTGCTTCCAAATATCCTTAAACCCAGTTTTGCCATGAGAGTCCACTATACCTACCTATGGATTGAGTAAGATCCTTCAAGTAAGTTGTCATCGGTGCAAGCAATAAAATTGCTCTCTAAATATGTATGATCTATTAGTGTGAAGAAAATAAGCTTTATAGATCTTGTTATGGAAGCAATAAAAGCGACGGACTGCATACTAAAGGTCCATATACAAATGGCAATATAAAGTGACGTTCTTTCGCATTAAGATTTTGTGCATCCAACCATAAAAGCGCATGACAACCTCTGCTTCCCTCTGCGAAGGGCCTATCTTTTACTTTATGTCTTTTACTTTATGCAAGAGTCAAGGTGATCTTCACCTTTCCCTTTTTCATTTTATCCTTTGGCAAGCACCTTGTGTTGGAAAGATCCTGATATATATATCCAATTGGATGTAAGTTAGCATGAACTATTATTGTTGACATCACCCAAAGGTGAATACGTTGGGAGGCAACACTATAAGCCCCTATCTTTCTCAATGTCCGATTAAAACTCCATAACCATAAGTATGGCGTGAGTGTTAGCAATTGTAGAAGGCTATATGATAGTTGAGTATGTGGAGTTTGCTAAATCAAAGCTGTGACATAGACCCTTCCTAAAAATAAGATGAATTGTAATTGTTTGATGACTAAGAATGAAGTTTGCTAGTTTTCAAGAAAGTTTATGGTCTATGCTTTAACATGTGAATAGCTTGTTACTTGATCTTGAGAAGTTTTATGAGATGAACTACTGTTATGACATATAATCATGCTAGAAAAGGTGATTGAAATTATCATTGATCAAACTTGTGCACCTTCTAGCATTCACACTTCATAAATTCTTTCTTTATCATTTACCTACTCGAGGACGAGTAGGAATTAAGCTTGGGGATGCTGATACGTCTCCAACGTATCTATAATTTATGAAGCATTCATGCTATTTTATTATCTGTTTTGAATGATTACGGGCTTTATTATACACTTTTATATTACTTTTTTGGGACTAACCTATTAACCGGAGGCCCAGCCCATATTGTTGTTTTATTGCCCGTTTCAGTGTTTCGAAGAGAAGGAATATCAAATGGAGTCCAAACGGCATGAAACCTTCGGGAGCGTGATTTTTGGAACGAACATGATCCGGGAGACTTGGAGTACAAGCCAGGGAAGCTTCGAGGAGGCCACAAGATAGGAGGGCGCGCGCCCAACACTGTCTCGTGGGCCCCTCGTGGCTCCCCGACTGACTTCTTTCGCCTATATATTCCCATATACCCTAAAACCATCGGAACACAAGATAGATCGGGAGTTCTACCGCCGCAAGCCTCTATAGCCACCACAAACCTCTCGAGAGCCCGTTCCGGCACCCTGCCGGAGGGGGGATCCCTCACCGGTGGCCATCTTTATCATCCCGGCACTCTCCATGACGAGGAGGGAGTAGTTCACCCTCGGGGCCGAGGGTATGTACCAGTAGCTATGTGTTTGGTCTCTCTCTCGTGTTCTCTCTATGGCACGATCTTGATGTATCGCGAGCTTTGCTATTATAGTTGGATCTTATGATGTTTCTCCCCCTCTACTCTCTTGTGATGAATTGAGTTTTTCTCTTGAAGTTATCTTGTCGGATTGAGTCTTTAAAGATTTGAGAACACTTGATGTATGTATTGTCGTGCTTATCTGTGGTGACAATGGGATATCACGTGATCCACTTGATGTATGTTTTTGTGATCAACTTGCAGGTTCCGCCCATGAATCTGTGCATAGGGGTTGGCACACGTTTTTGTCTTGACTCTCTGGTAGAAACTTTGGGGCACTCTTTGAAGTACTTTGTGTTGGTTGAATAGATGAATCTGAGATTGTGTGATGCATATCGTATAATCATGCCCACGGATACTTGAGGTGACAATGGAGTATCTAGGTGACATTAGGGTTTTGGCTGATTTGTGTCTTAAGGTGTTATTCTAGTATGAACTCTATGATAGATTGAACGAAAATAATAGCTTCATGTTATTTTACTATGGACTCTTGAATAGATAGAACAGAAAGGATAACTTTGAGGTGATTTCGTACCCTACCATAATCTCTTCGTTTGTTCTTCACTATTAGTGGCTTTGGAGTGACTCTTTATTGCATGTTGAGGGATAGTTATATGATCCAATTATGTTATTATTGTTGAGAGAACTTGCACTAGTGAAAGTATGAACCCTATGCCTTGTTTCCTACCATTGCAATACCGTTTATGCTCACTTTTGTCATTAGTTACCTTGCTGTTTTTATTTTTTCAGATTACAAAACCTATATCTACCATCCATATTGCACTTGTATCACCATCTCTTCGCCGAACTAGTGCACATATACAATTTACCATTGTATTGGGTGTGTTGGGGACACAAGAGACTCTTTGTTATTTGGTTGCAGGGTTGTTTGAGAGAGACCATCTTCATCCTACGCCTCCCATGGATTGATAAACCTTAGGTCATCCACTTGAGGGAAATTTGCTACTGTCCTACAAACCTCTGCACTTGGAGGCCCAACAACGTCTACAAGAAGAAGGTTGTGTAGTAGACATCAGGAGGCAAGTGGATGGCCTCTACGGTCCGGGAGAAGGATATCAAGAAACTTTGGGAGGCCGGGTATTTGGCCAAGAAGATCGGCCACCGCCTTCCGACGGCGGGGCAGATTGTTCCCACTCCGGAGCCCCACGATAGGGTCGTATTCCTCCCTCACTTTGTCCGTGGGCTAGGGTTTCCCCTCCACCCATTCGTTCGCGGCATTATGTATTACTATGGGATCGATTTTCATGATCTATCCCCCAATTCCTTCCTCAACATCTCGACATTCATCGTCGTGTGCGAGGCCTTTCTCCGCATCTCCCCACGTTTTGGATTATAGCTGAAGATTTTCAATGTGAAGCCCAGGGTGGTGAGCGGCGAGCATGCTGAGTGCGGAGGAGCCATGGTAAGCAATATGCCCAACATCACATGGCCATCAGGTACCTTTAATGATTTCGTCAAAGGGTGGCAACAACAGTGGTTCTATGTCACTGAGCCACGCAACGCAAAATGGGTCGTAGCTCCCGAATTCCGATCCAGAGCTCCATTGCGGCTCACGCCCTGGCCCAAGAAGGGCCTGAACTGGTCTTCACCAGATGAGTTGGCGGTGCTCCAGGCGCGCGTTAAGGGCATGGAAGACAAGAATATCAAACTTGTCAACGTGGTCCAGGTGATGCTAGTTCGCCGGATTCTCCCTTGCCAACACAGGGCCTGCAATTTATGGGAATTTGACCCGACCAAGAACCAGACCCTGCTAGGTCTCTTCGACTCATCGCACGAAGACATCTGGATAGTGCTCTTTAAGTCCGGCAAATCATGGCCGGATTCAGCCGAGGACCGCGGGTACCAACTGTCCCGACCCGCGAGTTCGGTAAATCATTGTATGTTGGCAAGTTTATATGCTTTATCAGCATAATCGAAGGGAAACACTCAATGTATTTTCCCACAACTTTCCTAGGGCTGGGCGAAGAAGGCAGGGCGGATCTACTGCCCGGCCCCGCTACCAGAAGAACATGTCGGCCCACTTCTGGCAAAGATGCTGCTCCCGGTGCCTTACAAGGCGCCGAAAAAGAAAGCCGAGAAAGGGGCCAAAAGGACCAGGGGCGGCCTACATCGCCAGGTGAAAGATCGAGGATGTTGCCTAGAGGGGGGTGAATAGGCGCTTTAAAATAATTACGGTTTAGGCTTGAACAAATGCGGAATAAACCTAGCAGTTAATTTGTCAAGCACAAAACCTACAACAACTAGGCTCACCTATGTGCACCAACAACTTATGCTAAGCAAGATAAGCAACTATGTGATAGCAAGATATATGACAAAGAACAATATGGCTATCATAAGTAAAGTGCATAAGTAAAGGGCTTGGGTAAGAGATAACCGAGGCACGCGGAGACGACGATGTATCCCGAAGTTCACACCCTTGCGGATGCTAATCTCCGTTTGGAGCGGTGTGGAGGCACAATGCTCCCCAAGAAGCCACTAGGGCCACCGTAATCTCCTGACGCCCTCGCACAATGCAAGATGCCGTGATTCCACTAAGGAACCCTTGAGGGCGGTCACCGAACCCGTACAAATGGCGACTCTTGGGGGCGATCACCGAACCCGTACACTTTGGCAACCCTTGGGGGCGGTCACCGGTACCCGTCAAATTGCTCGGGGCGATCTCCACAACCTAATTGGAGACCCCGACGCTTGCCCAGAGCTTTTGTGATAGCCTGGCTTATTAGGGATGATAGACTACTCATATCAATAAGGAATTCCTTCTTTTCTGGGAGCCCATTCAGACAGAACTCCAAAGTTAAGCGTGCTCAGCTTGGAGTAGTTTCAGGATGGGTGACCGACCGGGAAGTTGCTCCCGGTTGCGCTCGAGTGAGGACAAAGTACGCAGAAAAGGCTAGTATTGATCTATGGGGCCAGTCTAGATCCCGCCAGGAGTAACGACCACCGGTGGGTGTGTCCGGGGCGTTATAAGTTGGTATCAGAGCCAGGTTCTCGCGGTTACACGGATGGTTGCGGACAGGTGCGCGGTCATGTTGTTCATGACGTTTGTGACCCGTCGTGGCACACGGCATGGCACATGTACCGGACTGGATGCACAGACGGTTGTGCCAAGAGGGAACGTTCCTGTGGCCCGACGAGGACGTCGGTTCCTCTGAGTGGGGGTGTATGTGATAGCCTGGCTTATTAGGGATGATAGACTACTCATATCAATAAGGAATTCCTTCTTTTCCGGGAGCCCATTCAGACAGAACTCCAAAGTTAAGCGTGCTCAGCTTGGAGTAGTTTCAGGATGGGTGACCGACCGGGAAGTTGCTCCCGGGTGCGCACGAGTGAGGACAAAGTGCGCAGAAAAGGCTAGTATTGATCTGTGGGGCCAGTCTAGATCCCGCCAGGAGTAACGACCACCGGTGGGTGTGTCCGGGGCGTTACAGCTTTACACCACAATGATTGAGCTCCGAACAACACCAACCGTCTAGGGCGCCAAGGCACCCAAGAGGAACAAGCTCTAGGGTGTCCAAACACCCAAGAGTAACAAGCTCAAGGGTACCAAGTACCCAAGAGTAATAAGCTTCTCAACTTTTGTAACTTCCACGTATCACATGGAGAACTCAAACCGATGCACCAAATGCAATGGCAAGGGCACACGGAGTGCCCAAATCCTTCTCTCTCAAATCCCACCGAAGCAACTAATGCTAGGGAGGAAGATGAGAGGAAGAGCAAGAAGGAGAACACCAAGAACTCCAAGATCTAGATCCAATGGGTTCCCCTCACATAGAGGAGAAACTGATTGGTGGAAATGTGGATCTAGATATCCTCTCCCTTTCCCTCAAAAACTAGCAAGAATCCATGGAGGGATTGAGAGTTAGCAAGCTCGAAGAAGGTCAACAATGGGGGAAGAACACGAGCTCAAAGGATGAGGTTGAATGGGGAAGAAGACCCCCTTATATAGGAGCTCCCGAATCCAACCGTTATGTGCTCAGTCCGCGCACGAGCAGTACTACTGCTCAGGGGAGAGGTACTACCGCCCGGGCGGTAGAACACAGAGAGCGGAGCAAAACAGAGTGCGCGGCAGAGCCGTATGAGCGGCACTACCGCTGGAGCCAGCGGTACTACCGTTGGCCGCAGCGGTACTGCCGCTTGGCCTAGCGGTACTAGGGGCGGTGGTAGCCGCGGTACTACCGCACACGAGCGGGACTACCGCTCCTACTGCCGCTACTACTGCCGCTGAACCCGACACGAGAAAACCACGTCTCGAGTTGAGGCGGTACCAGCGCCGAACCGGAGCCGTACTACCGCTTATGGCCATGGGCGGTACTACCGCTATGGGACAGCGGTACTACTGCTTGTGGCGATGTGCGGTACTGCCGCTCCGGTCCAGCGGTACTACCGCTGGCGCCAACCTTATGCCAAAACCATGAATACAAGTACACTCCAAGGAAAACCAGAACTGCCATAACTTCTGCAAATGAGCTCCGAATTGAGCAAACTCAAGCTTGTTGGATACAAGACAACGAGTAGCATCAAAACAGGAGAGAAACCTCCAACAGAGAAGAACCGGCAGAACCTCCAACAACGAAAACATCATAGAAGATGCAAGTGAACTCCGTTCTCGATGAACTCGAGCTTGTCATCAAGATGACCATAAGCTCCAAAACTCACAAAGAGAACCAAACAAGAACCAAGAAAAAAGATGCAAGGATGTAATGGTTTGAGCTCTCTATGAACAATACAATCAAGCTACTCATCAAGAGCCCCCCTTGATAGTACGACAATCAATCCTATAACCCGGTCTCCCAACTACCATCATGAGACCGGTAAAATAGAAAACCTATCAAGGGCAAACCTTTGCCTTGCGCAAGGTCCACTTGAGCTAGATGATGACGATCTTGACTCCCTCAAGTTGGACCATCTTTCTCGATTGTGTTGGCTCGATGAAGACTAGTTGATTGCCCCCCATACTCCACTATGGGTGAGCCACTCTTCCGCACATCTTCACAAATCCATTGTTACCACAATGGACGACAAGCTTCAGGCATTTGATCTCTTCGTGATGCTCCACTTGAACTTGCACACCGCAACCTAACCCCACAAAGAACTCTCACGAAGACCATGGGTTAGCACACAAAGCGTAATTGACAATGCTTACCATACCATGGGATCACTTGATCCCTCTCGGTGCATCTTCTACGCTTTGTGTGTTGATCAACTTGATTCACTCTTTGACTTAGTCTTGATCAACCTCTCACAAGACCAATCTTTTAGGTAATTCCTTGAATAGCACCTTGGTCGACACAAACTCTCCTTGAAACCACCACATGTACTCCAAGAAAAGCCTATGGACAAAACCTTCAAATATAACTCAAGGCAACCATTAGTCCATAGAGATTGTCATCAATTACCAAAACCAAACATGGGGGCACCGCATGTTCTTTCACCAGGGCACTTCGGACATGGTATCTGAAGACTCCGAAGCCCGCACTTCCTCCAAAGAGGATGAGGAAGAGGAGGAAAGCCAATCC
>NC_041389.1:643106392-643138052 GCF_002162155.2 Triticum dicoccoides
GGAGAAAGAAAAGGATGGCCTCCACACACTTGGAGGCTGAGTCACCTAAGAAGGGAAAAACTCCCTTTCCGAAGGAATCCGCCACCGCCACCGACAGCAGCCCAGAGTGGGATCCCAGGGTCCAGCCCCTGGTGAAATCGTGAGTATATAAAACCGGGACACGTTTGTGTATCCAGACTCACCGTCATATAGCATTTCATCGCATTGAGTCATGCCTTTTTGCAGTCCGGCCAGGTCCCACGATGAACAATCCTCATCGGAGGATTTACTGGGTTCGGATGCCATGGACAGCGGGACACCCCCGACGGCCCCCTCCCCAAAACACGTGATTGACACCAAGGTATTGTCCCAAAGGGATCCAGGCCGAGGAGGGGGTGGGGAGACTGTCAAGGCGGCGCCAGAGGGTCAAACCTCGGAGGCCGGACACACGGGAGAAAAGGCTCCCATGGATACCGACAGTGGGGGCTATCTTGCATTAGGCTCCCAGCCGGACACCATTCCGGAGTCACACACGACTCCGGAATCATGCAGGCAACCTCCCTCGACAGGAGGGGGTGCGCCTGTTCCACCAACAACTTCTGTCCAACCAGAGGTACCAGATACCTTATCAGCAATGTTGAAGAGCACCTCCATCGTTGAAGAACACCGTGCCCTTATGGGTGCGGTGATTGAGAAGATTCAGTTTGCTGAAAGCGGGCCGACTGAGGCCTGCATCAGCCTTATAGCGGGCTTTGAGGTATGTTGTGAGGTTTCAAAGAGTGTCATGGTATAGATAGTAGCCCCTGATACACTGTTCGGTGTTCGAAGGAAAAACCGGACAGAGGATCGAATATATGTTCGCAGGAGACTTATCCTGTGGTACCTTTCCCTCTTTTGTTTTTCTAAGCAGGCGCCAGTAGTGACTGCTACCTCCCATACTGTAGAAGTTTCCGGACTGAAGCAGAGTCTGGAGCGGGCCGGAGAAGAACTCAGCCAAGTGAAGAAGCAGTTGGAAGAAAACCAAGGTATGCAAAAACCTTGTTCGCATTCAGCGCGAATGAATAGTTGAGTATGACAAAAAAATTGTCATGATTTGCTCTAGGAGCAACGGCTGAAGTCGAGGCTCTTAAGAAGGCGGTGGCCGAGGCCGAGAAGAAAGCATCCACAGAGCAGACCCTTCGTGGCACGAGGCCAAGGTTATTGAAGTTCAGCAAGAGCTCCAAGTGGCCGTGAAAAAATGCGAGGCCTTGGAGCAGAGTTTAACGGAGAAAGAATTCGAACTCACCAAGGCTCGTCAAGCCGCACACGATGCCCGGGGCGAATCCCAAGGCGCCCTGTAGGAAATCCAGGAGGCCAAAAAGATCGCGGCGGGTAAGGCTTTTTCTATACAAAGCAAATATTTAAAGCAAGAAAATCATGTCACTAATCCGAATACAGATTTGTCCAGGGGTGTTTGCAGAACTGCCGTGCAGCATATCTGATGCCGCACAATTCTACCGAGCCAAAGAAAGGAGTTCGATGGAGAAGCTCTTCTGGTCGCAATATCTGGCGCCAGAGCATCCAGTGCCTTTTGCCGATCAACTGAAACAGCTGATCGAGCTGCATGGGGCGGCCGAACTAGTGATGAAGGATTTGATTATCCGGCTATGGCCCGCCGAGGTGATTCCCAACAGCTACTTCGGGCTCGTGAAGCGGCTGGTGAGTGCCTACCCCCGACTTGAAGTCATCAAGCGGTCGGTCTGTATGGAAGGTGCGCGAATGGCCTTCGCCCGCGCAAAGGTGCATTGGGTGAAGATGGATGCCGAAAAGCTAATGACCGAAGGACCGCCTGTGGGGAAGGAGCACCGCAAGCCCGAGTTATATTATGATAGCGTCCTGAAAGGATCCCGCCTTGTAGTAGAGCATTGTGCCAAGGATATTATATTCCCATGAATATATTCATGTTATCCTATGTAATGTTGAACAAGGTCATTTATCTGATGTAATGCTTGTTATTTGAAAGATTTTATCTCCTGTGCGGCCGTTTTATATATTAATCCTGAGAGTTGGCCAGTCGTCGGCTTCTGCCCCCATGTAGGAAGTACGGGGGTGTTCGGGATAAACCTGAACACTCTTTACCCCAGTTTTGGGTCCTTGAAGGAGGTGTTCAACGCAACGAACCAAGCGATCGGACTATAAGGCTTTATCACCCTCACTTAGCCTTAAGAGTTTGATGAAAGAAAGGTAGGCGCAGCCCCTGGTGTTTGGAAGACCGCACTAGGGGCTCTATAAGCACCTGATCGGAAGAAAAAGCTGATTTGTCGCATGCTGCATTAGTTATCGCATAATGCGGAAGAAATCCTTAAAGATTTTGTAACCTCTCGAACAGCTGACCAGCTTGCGCCGCATCATGACAGTCAGTTTTTGGCTTTCTCTACTGAGGTGCTCGTCCAGAAGAACCGGGACACAATCGCCGTAGTTCTCCCTTTACTACCCTAGCCGATATAGCGGAACGTAGGGTAGCAAGCACAGGAGCCGGGCAACCCAACTATTGACCCAAGACATGATTCGGAGCCGATGCATATAATGCAATGAGTTTGGGGTGTCGAACGACCGTGAGGGTATTTGGACTTTATTGCCGTACTATGGGTACAACGAGGCCCCTGGCATATTAAGACGTACCGTAGTGTACGGATGCCACTTGACAAAAATATCAATAAGAAAGAACAACAAGTAAGCATCATATAAAGCCGCATGTTTTAATTAAATAATACATCGAGGCGTTCAAGTAGTGCGATAGAAAGAAATATGACTTCGGAACCTGCTGGGACTAGGGGGGCTGTGTGCGGATCCGGTTACTAATCGGATGATCATCCAGGGGGATATCTAAGGATTCCCTTACGCATTTGAGCTGTTTCCCTCTTTGGTATGTTCGTCCCCTCATGTGTCTGGTCGCCATATCACCAGTGATGGCCTATACAAAAGTGGACCTACAAAGAAAATGCAAAAAATGTTTGTGTGCCATGGAGCGGTTAAGCCGCCTTGTAGGGCCAAACCTAGCCTTGCCCCCTCCTATCGCCGAATTGATTAATTGAGCTCTTGACGAGCTTGGCTATCCTCCCGCAGAGTAGTTCGGACTCTTTTGATGGTGTCCGGCAGCCTGGCTATCGAATGAAGATTAGATTGAAAAAATCCGCTCTGCGCTGCTACTACCAAGATGGTGTTGTGTTCTTCGGTACGGAGGGAGCGTTCAGCTTTGCCATTAACTGTTATGACGCCGTATGGACCAGGCATCTTGAGCTTAAGGTAAGCGTAGTGTGGCATCGCGTTGAATCGAGCGAATGCGGTTCGCCCGAGCAGTGCGTGATAGCTACTATGAAAAGGGAAGATATCAAAGATTAACTCTTCGTTGCGATAATTATCCGGGGGTCCGAAGACTACTTCCAGAGTGATGGAGCCTGTACAACGGGTGAAGGAGTCCTGGATTAGGGGGTATCCAGACAGCCGGACTGTGTACAACGTCCGGACTATTGAAGCGTGAAGATACAAGACTCAAGACTTTAGCCCGTGTCCGGATGGGACTTTCCTTAGCGTTGAAGGCAAGCTTGGCGATCCGGATATTATATTTCCTTCCTTGTAACCGACTCCATGTAAACCCTAGCCCTCTCCGGTGTCTATATAAACTGGAGAGGTTGGTTGTCGGTGTCAAAACCGGCGGATCTTGGGTAGGGGGTCCCGAACTGTGCGTCTAGGCGGATGGTAATAGGAGACGAGGGACACGATGTTTTACCCAGGTTCGGGCCCTCTTGATTGAGGTAAAACCCTACGTCCTGCTTGATTAATATTGATGATGTGTATTACAAGAGTGGATCTACCACGAGATCAAGGAGGCTAAACCCTAGAAGCTAGCCTATGGTATGATTGTTGTAATGGATGTTGTGTCCTACGAACTAAAGCCCTCCGGTTTATATAGACACTGGATAGGGTTAGGGTTACACAGAGTCGGTTACAATGGTAGGAGATCTACATATCCGTATCGCCAAGCTTGCCTTCCACGCCAAGGAAAGTCCCATCCAGACACGGGACGGAGTCTTCAATCTTGTATCTTCATAGTCTTGGAGTCCGGCGGACAATGATAGTCCGGCTGTTCGGACACCCCCTAGTCCAGGACTCCCTCAGTAGCCCCTGAACCTGGCTTCAATGACGATGAGTCCGGCGCGCATAATGTTCGGCATTGCAAGGCGGGTTCCTCCTCCGAATAATCCATAGAAGATTGTGAACACCATGATAGTGTCCGGCTCTGCAAAATAATTTCCACATCCCACCATAGAGAGAATATCATGTACACAGGTTCAATCTGCTAACGTATCTTGTAGCGTGACGTCACGCCACCACCAAGCCTTTACTTGAATCGTTTTTTATTACACCACCTCAGCGCGTTTAGCGAAGCGGTTTCCTTGGCACGTCTTTGTCGAAGCAGAGATCGTGTTCCCCTTATTCCGGGATCCTCATCAATACGGACGTGGGTAACCCAACCGCGCCCGTTGCCACGCTCCCTCTATCGAAGGCGAGTCCCGAACGGTCACGGAGACGGCTCTTGGTATTCTCCCTCTTTATAATAGGACCAAGGCTCGTTTCTTTTCTTCAATCCTCCATCGAATCTTCTCCTCGCTCCAAGTTCCAACACCCAGAGCCCCAGATTCGTGTGCTTCGGACCTTCAACTATGTCCGGCTCCGACCCTCAGGGCCGGTGGATGCCCTCCTCCGTCACGGAGGAGGACGTGCTAAAGCTGCGAGAGGCCAAGTACCTGTCTTATGAGATCTCGCACAGGTTGCCCGCCGAAGGGCAGGCCATACCCACCCCCGAGCCCGGCGAGTACGTCGTCTTTGTATCCCACCTCTGTCGGGGTTTAGGCTTCCCGACGGATCCTTTCGTGAGAGGGCTCATGTTCTACTACGGGCTGGATTTCCATGACTTGGCTCCGGAGTCCATCCTCCATATTTCCGCATTTATTGTCGTCTGCGAAGCCTTCCTCCGCGTCACCCCCCACTTCGGCCTGTGGTTGAAGACCTTCAATGTGGAGCCGAAGATGATTGGGGGGCGTCAAGCAGAGTGCGGCGGGGCGGCCATAAGCAGGAGGGCCGATGCCCCGTGGCCCGAGGACTCCTTCCAAGAGGAGCTCGACTTGTGGCAGCAGGAGTGGTTCTATATCACCGCTCCGAAGGGCAGCAGGCAGAAGCCGCCGCACATATTCCGCTCGGGACCTCCTCGACAATTGATGTCGTGGGTCAACCAAGGGCTCAACTGGGGGCCGTCAAAAGACGTGCCCCTATTGCAGGGCCGGATTCGAGACCTCCAGGCGAGGGAGATCGATCTGGTCATGGTGATGCAGGTTATGCTAATTAGGCGTCTCCTGCCCTGCAAACTCCGTCCTCTCCGGCTATGGGAGTTCAATCCGGAGGGACCACGGATTCTCCAACACTTTATGGGTACGACACCTGTGGAGATGTACAAGTTGTTCTTCGGACCACAAGCGGCGTGTCCGGAATTGACCGAGGATGCCGGCCTAAGCTGCAATCGCCCCGATACTCAAGTAAGTAGCCCAGTGTTCGGACGTACCATTTGTTTGCTTTTATATAATTTGCCTTTTAACCCGTTATCCCGCAACAGGAGTGGATAGCGCAAGCAAAGCTGATACGGTGTCCGCCCCCCCTCCCAGAGACCGCGCCGGATCCCGTGCTGGTTAGGATGTTGGAGGTTGCGCCTTCAGAAGAAGGCGAAGGGGAAAATAGAGGAGCTACCGCCTCGCCCAAGGGGGCGCTTGAAGAAGGGGGGATCTAGAATCCCCCCTCCAGGGGGAGAAGAGGACCGCCTCCGAAGACCCGGAGGCCAAAGCCCCTAAGCGGGGGAAGAAATCTTCACCAGAGGGTCCTGCGTCCAGGGAGGTCCCGGCCGCACAGTCTTCTCTAAAGAATCAGCCCTCCAGCGAGCCGTGAGTAGAAAAGGGGGAGTTCATTAATAAGAAACATCCCTATTTGTGCTTCTGAGGATAACCGAAATTTTTACCTTGTAGTTCGGATCTGCGACCTTCTCAGATGAGCTCGTCTTCGGGGGATCTTCGTCCGGAGATGATGGAGAGCGAGACGCCTCCGTCTGCTGCGCTATCAGATAGGGCGGACGAGCCTGAAGTGTCATCATGGAGGGTATCCCCGAGCCCGGCAGAGCCGAAGAGTTCGGCGCCGACTAGTGTTCGGTCGGGGGAGCTGAAGGATCTGCTAGAGAGGGCGTCCATCTCAGAAGATCACCGTGCATTGATGAGTACGGTGATTGGAAGGATTTCGTCCGCTGAAAGCGGATTGCATAATGCCGTCAGGAGTTTGCTGGCGGGGTTTGAGGTACGTAAAAACGACGCACCTTTTTGACAGTTTTGCACATGAAAGTGCGCCCTGTATAGATAGTAGCCCCTGAGACTCGGTAGGTTGTCGAAAGCGACAACGTGCCGAGGATCAAAATCGCAGGTATTGAGTGTCGCCTTTCCTATGCAGGTGGCGGATAGTCCGGGGGCTAGCCGGACTGATGGAGTTGATGAATTGATGCGGCAACTCGATGTTGCAGATGCAGACATCGCGCTAGTCAACAAGCGACTTGACGAGTCGCAAGGTAAGTTGTCTCTCCGCAGTCACCTATTAAGGGAGCCAAAGCCCACCTCTTACAATATTTGTGCTTGACGCAGATGGTGCTGCTGCTGTGGAGAGCCTTCGGGCAGAACTTGCTCAAGCCAAGGAGCAAGCCAGAAGAAGTAACGCGGCTGCCTCGAGGGCGGCCGAGGAGTTAGAAGCCGAAAGGGCTGCACACTGCCGAAGCAGGGAAGAGATGGCCGAACTGGCCGTTAAATTGAAGGATGCTACCGACCGCAATGAGGCTCTTGAAAAGGAGCGAGTATCGAAGCGAGAAGACCTGGGGAAGGCCACCGCCGAAGCCAAGGATGCCCGTTCTGCAATGCGGGCTATGAAGGAGGAGCTGCGTCAGGCCGGAGACATTGTGGCTGGCAAGCCTTTTCTGCTGCGTCGCAGGTTTACGGATCCAAAGTATGCTCAGCTTGGCCAGCTGTGGGGCCTGGAGGATCCACATATGGACTTAGCGGCGAGTGCGGCGGATGCCGTTGTGCACTTCCGAAGTCAGAAGGATCACAAGACGGAAGAGCTATTTTGGTCTCAATTCCATAGTCCGGATCGTTCACTTCCGCTGACCGATCGGTTGGCCGAATGGGCTGGGCTGAATAGGTTGTCCGGACTTGCCATAACGGATATCGTGACTCATGTCTGGCCGGATAGGCCCAAGGCGACAAGCTATTTTGGCTTATTGCAGCAATTTCTTGGGGCGGTGCCGCATATCAAGTTGATGAAGCGGTCGGCCTGCATAGAGGGTGCGCGGATGGCCCTCGCCCGTGTGAAGACACATTGGACAGAGATGGACGCCACCGCTGTTGCGACCCAGGGTTCGGACAGGAGCCGGTTACCTGCCGAGCACTATTTTGGGGAAGTTATGCGTGGTGCTCATTTAATAGAGTCGCAGTGCTCGAAAAATGTCACGTTCAAATGAACGTTTTATTTTGTAAAACAATGGTTATGATGTAATCGCTTTTTATACTTGTGCGTTTCAAGTATTGAAATATCTCCTATGCGGCCGTTTATGTATACGTGTGTATAACCTGAAAGATGGCAGTCTTCGGCTTTAGCCCCCACGCACAAGGTGAGGGGGTGTTCGCAAAAATAGCGCATTTTCACACTTAATCCGATGTCTCGGTCCTGTTGAGGAGGTGGTAACGTAGCGAACGAGGCAACTGGACTATGATGCTTTATCACTTTCACTTAACCATTGGAGTTCGAGGGTGGGACTACGATATAGCCCCTGGGGGCACCGCGCTCTCCGAATTCGGGGCGCGTGTGTGCCTGACCGGGAAACGGTCCTTCGTCAAAGCGGAGGAATTCTAAACATTCCGGTGGTCGATCGAGTGGTTGACCAGTCTCTCGCTGTATCATGACAGTCAGTTTTCGGCTTTCTCTACTGAGGTGCTCGCCCAGCCGAACTGGGGCACAATCGCAGTAGTTCTCCTGGTGCCGCGTTAGCCGATGATACGGAACGTAAGGCAGCAAAACACAGGAGCCGGGCAAACCCAACATTTGACCAAAGACATGATTCGGAGCTGATGCATATAAGGCCTAACTCGAGACGCCGAACACTCCCTAAGGTGTTCGGTCTTTATAATAATGGGCAAAACAATGCCCTAAGCCCCTAGTGTCCAGGTACGGGCGAGGTCCTCTGACGCGGCCGATGCCAAAACGTTAGTCTCCACTCTGGTTATAATGAGAAGCCAGGGGATTATAGCAACAAGAGACAGTAAAAAAGGTTTACGCAGGGTCTTAATCTGAAAAGAATCCTTGCGACAGGTCCCTACTGCACGTCTGCGCCTGTATCTCCGTTGTGCCGTTATCCTGGACGGGTATGCACGTTGTTCATCTATAAAAGAGAGGAACTTAGTTTGAAAGGAAATCATGCTAAAAAGTGCATGAATTTTTTTTAATAAATGAATAAAGTGGAGTCTATATTGGCTCATTATTGCTTATACGCACAGCCCCTTGTGAAGGGGTGTGCGGCTAGGGAGCCCCTAGCTTATTTATGCCGGACTCGTCTAGTCGTGTCCGGGGTCTCTGAATGACCCTCTTAATGAAATGATGCCGCGTGGACTGGGCATTTTAAGTGTAAGAGATGCGTAATGTGGTATGGCGTTAAAGCGGACAAAAGCTTCACGTCCCAATAGTGCTTGATAGCTACCTTCGAATGGGGCGATATGAAAGATTAGTTTTTCGCGTCGGAAGTTGTTCGGTGACCCGAACACAACTTCTAGTAATAAGGAGCCTATGCACCTGGCGTAAGGGCCTGGCGTCACTCCTTTAAAGGAAGTGCGGCTATGTCGAATTGTAGTAAGGTCTATCCCCAACTTGCGGATTGTGTTCGGATATAGCAGGTTTAAATCGCTGCCGCCGTCCATCAGGACTTGTGTAAATTGTAGTCCGTTGATTATAGGATCCAATATCAGAGCAGTCCATCCTGCATTTCGAACACTTCTGGAGTAATCCAGGTGGTCAAAAGTGATTGGTTTTGACATCCAATCTCGAGGTTCCGCTGGGGTGGACCGTGCGAGACCCATCTTAGCGGGTGCCGCATTGTTTTTCCGTATTATCACATGAAGTGAGTTTACTACTTTGACTTCTTGTGGGAAAGTCTTTTGTTTTCCGGTGCCCTGCTGGTGGGGTTCATCGTCGTCCTCGCTTGGTGCGTCAAGCCCCTTGTGTTCGGCGTTGAGTCGGCCGGACTGTTTGAAAACCCAACAATCTCGGTGGGTGTGGTTTGCAGGCCTTCCGGAGGTACTGTGGATTTGACATATCCGATCCAAAATTTTGTTTAAGTTGGATAGCTCGTCAGTGTTGTCCTTAAGAGGCAGTGTTTTGTTGTTTGGCCACGAGCTTTTGAATCCGGCGTTGACCGCCGTGTCCTTTGCGCTTTTCTCTTTATTCTGGCGCTGATCTTTTCTGCGCCGTGATTTTCCGTTTCCATCTCTGATCTCGGATGTACTTGGGTCGCTGGTGCTGCATCTTGCTAGCCAGCTGTCTTCCCCCGCGCAAAAGCGGGTCATGAGGCTTGTTAGCGCGGACATTGTCCTCGGCTTCTCTTGGCCGAGGTGTCTGGCGAGCCATTCGTCTCGGACGTTGTGTTTAAAAGCTGCTAAGGCTTCGGCGTCCGGACAGTCGACTATTTGGTTCTTTTTAGTAAGGAACCTATTCCAGAATTTGCGCGCTGACTCTCCGGGCTGTTTAGTTATATGACTTAGATCGTCTGCATCCGGAGGGCGGACATAAGTCCCTTGAAAATTTGCTCTAAACGCGTCCTCGAGCTCTTCCCAACTTCCAACAGTGTTTTCTGGGAGGCTTTTGAGCCAATGCCGAGCTGGCCCTTTGAGCTTGAGGGGTAGATATTTTATGGCGTGGAGGTCATCTCCTCTAGCCATGTGTATGTGTAGTATATAATCCTCTATCCAGACTCCAGGGTCTGTTGTTCCGTCGTAAGCCTCTATGTTTATGGGTTTAAACCCTGCTGGGAATTCATGATCCAGCACCTCATTGGTGAAACATAGTGGGTGTGCGGCGCCCATGTATTTTGGTGTACCACTGTCGTCGAACACTTGGCGTGTTGTGTTGCTTCTTGGGGCCCTCTTTTTTGGCCCGTAAATGGACCTGGCTGGGCCATCTGTTTTCCCAGGATCATGAGTCGGCTTGTGTGCGGCGCCGCTTGTAGTTTTTGGCCTATCATCTGGCCGTCTATCCGGCCAGGCGGCCTCTTTGTCTTTTGACCGTGGGGGCTCTACGGCTTCCTCGTCAAACTCTGGCAGCAGCTTGCATTTCGGGTAGCTCTTTTATTGATAGCCATTGCCGTATTTGTCTGCGGTTTTGAGCACTTTGCTCCACCTCATTCTGAGTATGTCTTCCGCTGTTTTGAGCTTCCGTTTTTCCTTCTTCAGACTTCTTGCAGTGGCGACGAGTCTTTTGCGAAGGCTCTTATTCTCCGGTGGTGTGTCTGGCGTGAGGTCGTCTGGACTGTTGGTTTCGCCGGGCATGGATTGATTATCCGATTCATCCTGTTCGGACGGTTGCTTGGCTGCATGTTCGTCGTCCACTGGTTTGCCCTGCTCTATTGCTGGGTCATTAGGAGCGCTGTTGTTGTCGAGGCGGGACTTAGGGCGGCGTCTGCGTCGCCGTTTTGGTTGTTTATCGGCGGGATTATCCTTTGCCGCGCCCCGTTGGTCCTCGTTATCGCTTCCTTTTGGGGTATCCACCATATATACATCATGGGTTAGGGTGGCCTTCCAGCGCTCTGTGAGCACTGGTTCTTGATTGTCTCCGGCACCGTCATCCATACTGTCGATGTCTTCAGAGTCGTAGTCTAGCATGTCGGTTAGATCGTCGACAGTGGCTACAAAGTGGGTGGTGGGTGGGCTTTGAATTTCTTCGTCGTCCGCATCCCAACCATCCTGGCCATAATCCGGCCAGGGCTCTCCGGATAGCGAGAGATGCTTTAGCGAATTTAGGATGTCGCCAAAGGGTGAGTGCTGAAAGATGTCCGCAGCGGTGAACTCCATGATCGGCGCCCAATCGGATTCGATTGGCAGGGGCGCAGGAGGTTCGGAGTCCGGCAGGGAGTCCGGTACCTCGGAGTCATGAGTTTTAAAGGGGACAAGATCAGTGTTTGGCTCCATCGCCGCGGATGTTGCAGCTCCTGAGGCGGTGTCCAGCCACTCGCCCTCGATCTGCGCGATCGGCTCCGAACTATAGGTCAGAGCGGATTCATGTGCAGCCTCCAAGGCGCTGTCCGGCGGCAGAGCTAGATCTTGCCCATCGCGACAGTGCGGCATGCTCGGCTGCGGATCGGGTCCATCGAAGATCAAGTCTCCGCGGATGTCCGCCGTGAAGTTTAGGCTTCCAAATCTGAGCTGACGGCCAGGGGCGTAGCTTTCGATCTGCTCCAGATGGCCAAGTGAATTAGCCCGCAGTGCGAAGCCACCGAATACAAAGATCTGTCTGGGGAGAAAAGTCTCACCCTCGACGGCGTTGTTGTTGGTTGAAGAGGCCATCGAGCCTATCGGTGACGACACAGAGGAACTCTCAATGAAAGCACCAATGTCGGTGTCAAAACCGGCGGATCTCGGGTAGGGGGTCCCGAACTGTGCGTCTAGGCGGATGGTAACAGGAGACGAGGGACACGATGTTTTACCCAGGTTCGGGCCCTCTTGATGGAGGTAAAACCCTACGTCCTGCTTGATTAATATTGATGATGTGTATTACAAGAGTGGATCTACCACGAGATCAAGGAGGCTAAACCCTAGAAGCTAGCCTATGGCATGATTGTTGTAATGGATGTTGTGTCCTACGGACTAAAGCCCTCTGGTTTATATAGACACCGGAGAGGGCTAGGGTTACACAGAGTCGGTTACAATGGTAGGAGATCTACATATCTGTATCGCCAAGCTTGCCTTCCACGCCAAGGAAAGTCCCATCCAGACACGGGACAGAGTCTTCAATCTTCTATCTTCATAGTCTTGGAGTCCGGCGGACGATGATAGTCCGGCTGTCCGGACACCCCCTAGTCCAGGACTCCCTCATTGGTCCTTAGAAGGCCGATCACAATTACATTCATACTATCATAGGCTAGCTCCTGGGGTTTAGCCTCTACGATCTCGTGGTAGATCTACTCTTGTACTACCCATATCATCAATATTAATCAAACAGGAAGTAGGGTTTTACCTCCATCCAGAGGGCCCAAACCTGGGTAAACACCTGTGTCCCTTACTTCTTGTTACCATCGGCCTTGACGCACAGATCGAGACCCCCTACCCGAGATCCGCCGGTTTTGACACCGACAGCGGGCCTCCAGGCCTGCTATAACACCTTTAAAGGTGGTTCTAGTGGGTTTGATCTTTGAAGGATCGATACCCATCTTGCACATTGTATCTTGATAAAGCAGGTTTAGACTGCTGCCTCCCTCCATAAGGACTCCTGTGCGGTGGAATCTGTCAATTATTGGGTCAAGAACTAGTGTGGCTGAACCATCCTGACGGAAACTGGTCGGATGATCCTTGCGATCGAAGGTGATCTGGCCGGACGACCATGGGTAATATTTTGGGGCGACTGACTCCATTGCGTAGGCGTCCCTAGGTGTGCGCTTCCATTCCCGCTTGGGAATATGGGTGGCGTGTATCATATGCACTGTTTTAATTTGCTGGGGGAACTTCTTTTGCCCTCCTTTGTTTGGTGGCCGGGGCTCCTCGTCATCATCGTCGCTTTGCAACCCCTGCTCCTTGCTTTCGGCACTTGGCTTGCCGGCCTGTTTGAAGACCCAGCATTCTCTGTTAGTATGATTGGCTAGTGTTCCTGGGGTGCCGTGGATTTGACATGGACGGTCGAGTATGCGGTCTAGACTGGATGTGTGCGGACTATTTCTTTTGAATTGTTTCTTCCTTTGACTGGTCGTAGAGCCGTTGAATCCAGTGTTGACGGTCATGTCTTCGGCGTTGTCGCCATTATTTCGACGCTTGTGTTTGTTGCGTCGGGGCTTGCCATTGTTATCTTTGGATGCAGAAGTTCTAGGCTTGCTTGACGCACTGTTGCTACGAGCTAGCCAGCTATCCTCGCCCTCACAGAAGCGGGTCGTAAGTGTCGTGAGGGCTGCCATGGATTTCGGCTTCTCTTGACCGATGTGTCGGGCAAGCCACTCGTCATGGATGTTATGCTTGAAGGTCGCTAGGGCTTTGGCATCCAGACAGTCGATGATTTGGTTCTTTTTAGTTAAGAACCGAGTCCAGAATTTCCTGGTAGACTCTTCGGGCTGTTGGGTTATGTGACTTAACTCGTCAGCATCTGGTGGTCGCACATAAGTGCCCTGGAAGTTGTCAAGGAATGCGTCTTCCAGGTTCTCCCAACTGCTAATGGAGTTTGCCGGCAGGCTATTCAGCCAATGCCGAGCTGGTCCCTTGAGTTTTAGTGGGAGGTACTTGATGGCATGTATATCATCACCGCGGGCCATGTGAATGTGGAGAAGGAAATCTTCGATCCATACCGCAGGGTCTGTTGTCCCATCATATGGTTCGATGTTCATGGGCTTAAACCCTTCTAGGAATTCATGCTCCATTACTTCGTCAGTGAAGCATAGGGGGTGTGCGGTGCCTCTTTGTCGGGCTACATTGCGACGCAGTTTGGATGAGTCTGGTCTACTGTATTCAGCCCAGATGGATTTGTATTTAGTATATCCGGCATGGCGGTCATTGTCGGTGTCAAAACCGACGGATCTCGGGTAGGGGGTCCCGAACTGTGCGTCTAAGGCTAATGGTAATAGGAGGCGGGGGACATGATTTTTGCCCAGGTTCGGGCCCTCTCAATGTAGGTAATACCCTACTTCCTGCTTGATTGATCTTGATGATATGAGTATTACAAGAGTTGATCTACCACAAGATCGTAGAGGCTAAACCCTAGAAGCTAGACTATGATTATGATTGTCCTTGTCCTACGGACTAAACCTTCCGGTTTATATAGACACCGGAGGGGGCTAGGGTTACACAGAGTTGGATACAGAGAAGGAGATCTACGTATCCAAATTGCCAAGCTTGCCTTCCACGCAAAGGAGAGTCCCATCTGGACACGGGACGAAGTCTTCAATCTTGTATCTTCATAGTCCAACAGTCCAGCCAAAGTATATAGTCCGGCTGTCCGAGGACCCCTTAATCCCGGACTCCCTTAGTAGCCCCTAAACCAGGCTTAAATGACGATGAGTCCGGTGCACAGATTTTCTTCGGCATTGCAAGGCGGGTTCCTTCTCCGAATACTCCATAGAAGATTTTGATCACAAGAATCGTGTCCGGCTCTGCAAAACAAATTCCACATACCACCGTAGAGAGAACAATATTCTACAAATCTAATCTGCTGACAACTTTTCATAGCATGACATCACGCCACGGCCCGGTCATTATTCGAACCGTTTTTCACAACCTGCCTCTGCACATATCGCGAGGCAGTTTTATTGGCACGTCTTGTCGAAGTAGAGATCGTGTCCCCTTATCATGGGATTCTCATCAATACGGGTGTGGGTAACCCAACTGTGCCATCAATCGTGGCGCCCGGGGAATAAGCGATTTTAATGGGCAAGTGGGCAGGCGCACAGTTTCTACCACCTTTATAAAGAGATAGAGATTCCCCTTTTTCACCCACACCTTCCTCCTCCTTCGCTCATCCATTCTCACACTCTCGAGCTCCAGCGCCCAAGTTCTCACCTTCTCCGTAAAACCATTCCAGACATGTCCGGAGTGGGAGGCAAGTGGATGGCCTCCTCCGTTACTGAAGAGGACATCACGAAGCTCCGAGAGGCCGGATACTTGGTTGCAGACATCGCGCACCGGCTCCCTGACGAAGGGCAGATCATCCCTACTCCGGAACCCCATGAGAGGGTTGTGTTTCTCGCCCACTTCGTCCATGGACTGGGATTTCCCCTCCACCCATTTGTCTGTGGGATCATGTTCTATTATGGGTTGGATTTCCACGATCTAGCCCCCAACTTCATCCTCAACATCTCGGTGTTTATCGTCGTGTGCGAGGCTTTCCTCCACATCAAGCCCCACTTCGGCCTGTGGCTGAAGATCTTCAACGTGAAGCCGAAGATAGTGGTCGTCCAGCAAGCGGAGTGCGGAGGCGCCATGGTGGGCAAGATGCCCAACGTCACTTGGCTCGAAGGCTCCTATGTGGAGACCGTGAAGGGGTGGCAATCGGGGTGGTTCTACATCACCGAGCCGCGCGATTCCAACTGGGCGGCGGCCCCCGAATTTCGATCTGGCATCCCCATGCGGCTTACCTCCTGGAAAAGGAAGAGTCTAGCCTGGGGTGAGCCAGCGGAGCTGACCGGACTCCAGAACTGCGTCAAGAACATGATAAGCAAGAAAATCAAGCTTGTCAACGTGGTCTAGGTCATGCTCTTCCGCCGGATCCTCCCATGTCAAAGACGGGCATTTAATATGTGGGAGTTCGACCCGGCCAAACACCATATGCTGCGAGAGCTCTTCGACACGATGCACAAAGACGTCTGGAAGGTGCTGTTCAAGGCCGCCGAGGTACCTCCTTCCGTTACCAAAGATCGCGGGCTCAGTGCAAAGCACCCTGCCAATCTGGTAAGTTCTCTATGTTTTACAAGATGTTCCTTCCCCTAGTATATTCACGAAAGGAATTGAAGCCTTCCCATCGATCTTGACAGGACTAGATAGTGATAGCGAAGCAAATCGACTGCCCAGCTCCACTACCCGAAGATCCAGCGACAGCTCTCCTAACGGAGATGTTGTTTCCGGCGCCCTATGAGGTGCCGGAGAAGAAGGCCAAGAAGAAGGCCACGGGGACCAGGAAAGGTCTCCGACGCAAGGTGGTGTCGGATTCATTGTTCGAAGACACCGAGGCGCACACCTCCAATGAAAACGAGGAGGAGGAAGAGGAAAACCCCCTCCCCCAAACCGAGGGGGAGAAGAAAAGGAAGGCCGCCCCATCCGAGGAGGCCAAAGGGTCCAAGAAGGGAAGGACCCTCCCTCCGGACCACTCCACAACAGCCGCCTATAGCGACGAGGAGTGGCTGCCCAGGGACAAGCCCCTGGCGAAGTCGTAAGTATCCGGATGCCATAATACTTCTGGCATGTTTAGCTTTATGGCTTCTTATCATGTTAAAATATGTTTGTGCAGTCCGTCCAAATCCCGCATCGACCTATCCTCCTCGAATGGGTCTTTGAGCTCATTGGCGATGAATAGCGATTCGCTCCTGACGGCCTCCACCCCCGGCCCGCGGACGACACCGAAGTGTTGTCTCAGAGGATACCGGGCCAAAGGGAGATAGTTCTGGAGGCGCCTCAAGGCAAAACCCCCGATGCCGGGCACATGGGGGGGAGATCCCCATGGATTGTGACGAGGGGGGGCGCAGCAAGCTTGGCCCCCAGCCAGATACTGCGCCGGAACCTCCCGTGGTTCCGGTTTCAGGCAGGCAGCCCCTCGCTAAGGGGGGCGAGACGCCTGTGCCGATGACCTCTGTCCATCCAGAGGCATCGGACAACTTGCTGGAAACGTTTCAAGGCGCTTCCATTGATGACGAACACCGTACTCTTATGAGTATGATGATTGCGAAGGTTCAGTCCGCCAAAAGCGGATTGACCGGAGCCTGCACCAGCCTTTTAACAGGCTTTGAGGTAAATAATTAATTATCAGAAAATATCACACTATAGACAGTAGCCCCTGATGCTCTATTTGGTGTTCGTAAAGAAAGGCCGAATGGAGGATCAAATAACCTCCACAGGAGTCTAATCATATTATGTCTATGTGAATAAGCAGGCGTTGCTGCTGGCCGCTGCCGCCTGTACTGCGGCGGTCTCCGGACTGAAGCGGGACCTGGGGCGGGCCGAGGAAGAGCTCAGCCTCATGAAGAGGCAGCTCGAGGAGAATAAAGGTAAGTGATACCCCGTCTGAATATCAAGTAAAGGAAAAATTGTTGACGCTAATAGAAGCATCATGTATATAATAGGGGCCACGACCGAAGTGGCGGCCCTTAAGAAGGCACTGTCCGAGGCCGAAGACAAAGCGGCCAAGGAGCGCACCGAGCGCGAAAAATAGGAGGCTCGGGTTGACGAGATCCAGCAAGAGCTCCAGGACTTCGTCAAAAAATTCGAGTCCTTGGAGCGTGACTCCAAGATGCAAGAGTCAGAGCTTGCAAAGGCCCTCCAGAGCACGCAAGACGCCAAGGTCGAAGCCCAGAAGGCCCTCAAAGAGATTGAGGCGACCAGGAAGATAGCAGCGGGTCAGGAATTCATTATGCAAAGCAAGCATGTGAATGAGACTTTCCTTTTACTTACCCTAATTCGGAGCTCTCCAGGAGCATTCGCAGATCTGCTGCACAACATCTCTGATGCTGCAGAGTTCTACCGAGCTGAGGAAGGGAGTTCGACGGATAAGTTGTTTTGGTCCCAGTATATTGGGGTCAAACATCTGATGCCTTTGAGCGACCAGCTGAAGCAACTGGTCGAACTTCACAAGGCGGCCGAACTGGCCATGAAGGACCTCATAGTCCGGCTGTGGCCTGGCGAGCCCTGCCCGGCAGCTACTTCAGCCTTGTCAAGCGGATGGTAAATGCCTGTCTGCGTCTTGAAGCCATTAAGCGGTCCGTCTGCATTGAAGGTGCATGCAGGGCCTTGGTCCGTGCGAAAGTGCACTAGGCGAAGATGGATGCCGAGAAGCTGGTGACAGAGGGGCCACCGAAGGGCAAGGAGCATCGCCACCCAGAACAGTACCATGAGAATGTCATTAAGGGTGTCTGCCTTGTGGCGGATGAATGTGCTAAGAATGTAATATTTGAATGAATGTACTCATATCATCCTGTAATATGAAAACGAGTTCATGTGCGCTATATGGCGCTTGTTAAGTTAAAATATTACCTTCTGTGCGGCCGTTTATAAAATCTTGAGAGTTGGCCACTCGTCGGCTTCTGCCCCCATGTAACTAGTACTGGGGTGTTCGGGGTAAATATAAACACTCTTTATCCAAAATTTTGGTCCTTTTAAGGAGGTGTTTAGCGCAGCGAACAAGGCAATCGGACTATACAGCTTTATCACTCTCACTTGGCCATAGAAGTCTACAATTTTAAATTTTTGCGAAGCCCCTAGTATTCGGAAGGCCGAACTTGGGGCGCTATACACGCCTAAATCGGACAAGGCCGATTCCTCGCCTGAAGCGGAAAAAATCTTTAAGGATTTGAGACCTCTCGAATAGCGACCAGCTCTCGCCTCATCATGACAGTCAGTTTTCGGCTTTCTCTACTGAGGTGCTCGTCCGAAAGAACCGGGACACAATCGCAGTAGTTCTCCATGTGCTACCTTAGCCGATATAGCTGAACGTAAGGTACCAAAACATGGGAGCCGGTGTCGGAGTAATGGGCCACGGGTAGGCTGACCCGGGACCCAGGATCTTTCAAGACATCGGGGCAGGCCACGCCCCTCCAGCCGAGTCCCAGCTGGCGACCTCCAGAGAGGCCGAGTCCCAGCTGGCGATCTCCCGAGAAGCCGAGTCTCAGCTGGCGATCTCCGGAGGAGCGGAATCCCAGATGACGACTTTGAAGCAAGCCGACTCCAAGCTGGCGACCTCCAGGAGTGCCGACTATGGGAGTCGGCCCATGACACTCCACGAAGCCCGATGCGGGGTACGGTCACGACGTGGCCGTCCCTCCCTGCCTACGAGGGACCGGCATGGCTACAGTGAGCCGTATCGCTGGGAGATCTCCGGCGAGGTGCGGCACTGTTGCCATGCCTGCCCTGACCTCAGCCACAGTGCATGACGCACTGTGCCCACAACGCCGGCCTGTACGGCCCGAAGGCCGCGGGGCCGCCTGTTAGTGGGTGAACCGAAGGCGGCCGGAGCGCCCGAAGACGGCCCTGTGGGAGTCGGCCTCCCCGGAGTCGGCCGTCTCCCCTCCAGGGCCCCACAAGCCATAAACCAGATTGGATGGGGAGTGGCGACAGTGATCGCCTGATAGACGGCGGTACTTTTGCCACGACCCAATGACCAAGCCTGCGTCATCAGGAGTGCCGCACAGTGTCCGGCCTGTCCGCGGGACCCGCCAGTCGGCAGGCCCCAGGAGCCGGCGGGAAGGACGGTGACATGAGAGACAGACGGCTGGGACCCACACCCAACCGGATTACCATTGTATCCCCGGGGGGTAGGCCTATATAAACCCCCCGGGGCACCCATGCAAAGGGTTCGGACCTTGATAGAGATAGACACATAGCCCAGGGAGGAGAGAACTAGCCTTGCTCTCTCCTGCCCCCCGACACAGCTCTAGGAGCACCATTGTAGTCACCTTGCTATAGTGACCATGCGGAGACCCCGCAGAGCAGCAGTAGGGGTGTTATCTCCCCGGAGAGCCCCGAAGCTGGGTAAGATTCACCGGCGTGCATGTCTACGCCTTATCCCGTTTCCAGGCACCGGCGACGTTCTACTCGCCCCCACCATGATAAGCCATCCTTTGGCATATGTCGCACCCAACCCCCGACATTTGGCGCCCACCGTGGGGCGAGGTGCACCGTCGTCCGGAGATCTGTTCTGGACGGGAACCCTCTTCCTCCCAGGCGAGCGCAGCCAGCCAGGCTCGCCTGATGGAGTCTGCATCGACACGCTGCGTGGCGCTGAGGCCGCCTGCGCCGCGAGCGGCCTCGCCGAACTTATCGGCGAGGTGCGCCACTCCGACGAACCTGCATCCGACGCAGGCACGGGTGGCCCCGAGGGCCTTCTCGCGGGCCTCCTCGACCAACTCCACGTCGTCGGCGAGCCTACCATAGACTTGGAGTCCGTAGGCTCCTCCGACCCGATGCTGGTCGACTCCGACGCCGTGTCGCTTGACGTTTTCCCCACCAACATGGTGGTCTACGACGAGCCGCTTCCATACGAGGAGAGCGGCGGAAGCGCCGTCACGGAGGTGCTCGTCATCAGCCACGGCGAGCACTCCGGCGAAGAATCCCAGGACCCGCTAGCTGCGGCCCTGCAAGACCTAACCGCGCCCATTCCAGAGGACGCAGACGCCGAGACGCTGGAGACGCGCCGCCTTCAGATCATCGAAGGCGCCAAGAAGCTGGCAAGCATGAGGCGCTTGTCAGAGGCATACCAGCGCGAGATGGATCGCGCCGTAGGCGGCTCGCCGGCTCCACCTGGGCCGAGCCGTCTAGGTGCGGTCCGGCAGCGCGGCGCAGCCATCGCCGACTTGCCCGGGGCAAAACGCCCCGTGTACGCCACCCCAGCGGAGAACATCCGCGCCGCTCAAGCGGCGACTGACGAGCTGAAGAACTTCGAGGGCGAAGAGCGCCGTGTGATGACGGAGCGAGTCCAGCAGCTCCTTGACGCGGTTGCTGCGCAAAACGCGGCCGGTGGCCGCGCAGATGCGCTGCAGCAGCCGAACGACGATTTGCCTCCCCGCCGAGATCAAGGCGCGACCTCCCGGACGCCGACTGGCGGAGTCCGCGGAAGGAAAGAGAAGGAGCCGGCTGTCAGTCACAGTCGGACCCATATCACCATCGAGCGCGACCAAGACGGCCGCCCGAGAGCAGTAGAGCGGCGGGACGACTACCTGCCTCCCCCGCCCAGAGGAGAGCGGCGAATTTCCCCACCGCCTGTTGAGCATCCGACTCTCGGAGGTCGCCTTGGCCGCCGAGAGGGAGTCAGAGAGAATGACGCCCGTCATCGGATCGACCGACTCCACCGATCCCTGGCGCTGGAAGAAGAAGACGAGCTGGGTCCGCCTTGCTTCGGGCCCCGCATCAGAGACGAGCCCTTCCCCAAAGCGTTCACGCTCCCCCGAGACACACCCAAGTACACCGGCTTCGTGAAGCCGGAAGACTGGCTAATAGACTACTCCACAGCCGTCAACATAGCAAACGGCAACAAGCGAGTTGCCATGAAGTACGTTCCTCTCATGCTCCAGGGCACGGCCCGGACATGGCTGAATAGCCTGAAGCCCCGCAGCATCAATAGCTGGGTCGACTTCACCGAAGCCTTCATCCGCAACTTCACAAGCACGTACAAGCGACCTCCCAAGCCGCGCCAGCTCTCCTTGTGCATGCAAGGCCCTGAAGAATCAACACGCGACTACCTCACGCGCTGGGGCGAGCTTCAAAACTCCTGCGAGGGCGTGCACGAGGTGCAGGCTATCGAGTACTTCACTGCCGGGTGCCGAGAGGGCACCCTCCTCAAGCACAGACTCCTCTGCGACGAGCCAGAAACCCTTGACGAACTGCTAGTCATAGCAGACAAGTACGCCACGGACGACTCTTCCATGAAGACGGAGATTCAAGTCAACGCGACTGGCAAGGTGACTCCCCAGGCTCCCAGAACTCCGGCTGGAGACACCCGTCGGTGACAGCAACAGAACGACAACAAACGCAAGGCCCATCAGCCGACTTCCAACAGTCGGCAGGTCGCGGCAGTTGAAGATCAGCAGCCGGATGTGGTGGTGAAGACGGAGAAGCGTGGGACGCTGCTGGAAGACCTCAAGGGGACCTTTGAAAATCTGCGCCGATTCCAGATCAAGCTCAACCCTGAGAAGTGCGTTTTCGGAGTACCAGCTGGCCAGCTCCTTGGCTTCCTTGTCTCCGAACGCGGCATAGAGTGCAACCCCGTGAAGATCAAGGCCAACGAGAGAATGGAGGTACCCAGCCGACTGTTGGATGTGCAGAAGTTCATCGGCTGCCTGGCGTCCATCAGCCGATTTATCAGTCGGCTGGGCGAGAAAGCTCTACCCTTGTATCAATTGATGAAGAAGACCACCTTTTTTGAGTGGAACCACAAGGCGGATGAGGCATTTCTCCAGCTGAAGAAGATGTTGACTACTCCCCCCGTATTGGCGGCTCCGACTCCCAAAGAGCCCATGCTCTTGTACATTGCCGCCACCAGCCGAGTAGTCAGCACAGTCATTGTAGTCGAGCGCAAGGAGGAAGGCAAGGCGCTCCCTGTCCAGAGACCGGTATATTACCTGAGCGAGGTACTGTCGACCTCCAAGCAGAACTACCCTCACTACCAGAAGATGTGCTACGGCGTGCATTTTGCCGCCAAGAAGCTGAAGCCCTACTTTCAAGAGCATCCAATCACTGTGGTTTGCACTGCTCCACTCGCCGAGATCATTGGAAGCCGAGACGCCTCCGGCCGAGTGGCCAAATGGGCTATAGATCTAGCTCCTTACACCATCTACTACCAGCCCCGCACCGCCATCAAGTCGCAGGCGCTGGCCGACTTCCTCGTCGACTGGGCCGAGACCCAGTACCTGCCGCCAGCGCCTGACTCCACCCATTGGCGGATGCATTTCGATGGCTCCAAGATGCGCACCGGCCTGGGAGCCGGCGTCGTCCTCACCTCCCCTAAGGGCGACAAGCTCAAGTATGTGCTGCAGATCCACTTCGCCGCCTCCAACAATGTTGCCGAATATGAGGCGCTCATTCATGGGCTCCGGCTTGCCAAAGAACTCGGCATTCGCCGGATCCTGTGTTATGGCGACTCCGACTTGGTGGTTCAGCAATCATCCGGCGACTGGGACGCCAAAGACGCAAACATGGCGAGCTACTGCTTCCTGGTGCAGCAACTCAGCGGATACTTCGAGGGGTGCGAATTCCTTCACGTGCCAAGAAATGACAATGATCAAGCAGATGCCTTGGCACGAGTCGGCTCCACTCGCCAAGCGATACCTCCGGCGTCGCCCTTCAGCGCCTCCTCAAGCCGTCTATCAAGCCTTCACCAGAGTCAGACTCCATCTTTGTGCCGGCTCCTCCAAAAGTAGTTGGATCCGACTCCAAAGCCCCAACAGACAACCTCAAGAAAACCACAGTTGAAACCGGCCCGGGGACTTCAGAGCCCGGCCCGGGGACTGTGCCTACCGGCCCGGGGACTTCAGAGCCCGGCCCGAGGACTGTGCCAGTCGGCCCGGGGACTTCAGAGCCCGGCCCGAGAGCTGCGCCAATCGGCCCAGAGACTCCGTCAATCCAGCAAACAGCTGCAGACTCCAGCCCGCCGCCTCCCAGCCCAGCCACCCTTGTCCAAGTCGCTGTGGTAGCAGTTGAAGAGATAGCAGCACCTTCATGGGCGCAGCCCATCCTCAAATTTCTAGTGAACAGAGAGTTGCCGGCATATGAGATTCTGGCTCGGCAAGTGCAGCGCCGAGCGGCAGCATACACCATAGTCAACAGAGAGCTAGTCAGGCGCAGTGTCACTGGTGTCTACCAGCGCTGCGTAGAATCAGAAGAAGGCCAAGCAATTCTCAGAGACATCCATCAGGGCGAGTGCGGCCACCATGCGGCTTCAAGGGCACTCGTCGCCAAAGCCTTTCGGCAAGGCTTCTTTTGGCCGACTGCCCTGGAAGAAGCTAAAGAGCTAGTCCAAAAATGCAAGGGGTGCCAGATGTTCCGCTCCAAGCCACTTCAGCCGGCTTCCACGCTGAAGACAATCCCCATCGCCTGGCCCTTCGTAGTTTGGGGCCTGGACATAGTAGGACCGTTCAAGACGGCCCGAGGTGGCCTAACTCATCTGCTTGTCGCGGTGGACAAGTTCACCAAGTGGGTAGAAGCAAAGCCCATCAAGAAGTTAAACGGGCCGACTGCAGTAACCTTCATCGCCGACATAACGGTGCGATACGGCATACCGCACAACATCATCACCGACAACGGCACAAACTTTGCCAAGGGCGCCTTGGCTCGTTTCTGCGCGACGCAGGGCATCCGACTGGACTTAGCGTCCGTTGCCCATCTGCAGTCAAATGGCCAGGTGGAACAAGCCAATGGCCTCATCCTGTCCGGCATCAAGCCTCGACTGGTCGAACCACTCGAGCGTTCGGCCGACTATTGGGTCGAGGAGCTGCCAGCTGTCCTCTGGAGTCTGCGCATGACTCCAAACAAGTCAACCGGCTTCACGCCTTTATTCCTCGTCTATGGTGCCGAAGCTGTCATCCCGACGAATATAGATTTCGACTCTCCATGAGTCACCATGTAAACCGAAGAGGAAGCTGAAGAAGCACGCCAAGACGGTGTTGATCTGCTGGAAGAGGGCCGACTGTTGGCACTCAGTCGGTCCAGCATCTACCAGCAGAGTCTGCGCCGATATTACAACCGCAAGGTCAAGCCGAGATCATTCCAAGAGGGCGACCTTGTGCTCCGGCTGATTCAGAGAACAGCCGGCCAGCACAAGTTGTCGGCACCTTGGGAGGGTCCCTTCATCTTCAGCAAGGTGCTAGGGAACGACGCCTACTATCTGATTGACGCTCAGAAGCCTCAAGCGCGCAAGAGGGACGACTCCGGCAAAGAAACAGAGCGCCCGTGGAACGCAAATCTTCTTCAAAGATCTTACAGTTGATGCAGTATGTATCGCACTACCCCCTTTGTATTAAAGTACTAAGACCTTAGGCCCCCCGAGACGAGCTCGGGGACTGCCTTTTTGTTATCAGTATGATAAGAATTACGCTTCGAATATGCTACTCTTTTTTATCATACTGTCTGGCACCGGGTCCGGCTAGTCGGCCCGGGGACTTGCCGTCTTGTGCTATGAAATGCTTCCTGCAGTCAGACAAGTAATGTGTTGCGCTCAAGCTGTCTCCTGTAAAAAGCCGCAGCTCGCAGAGCGACTGCCGGCAGGCAGAGAACAAGCAAGAGCGAGCGCGCACATGAAAAAATGGCTAAGGACATAAAAGCTTATGCATAGCTCAAGCTGGCTACCAGCCTCCCCCCACAGAGCTGACTCATCAGCAGTCGGCTCGTCGTCTTAGCTTTTATCAAAGACAGCCGACTCTCGGATAGTCGGCCTATCGCTTTCTAGCCGACTTGCTAAAGAAACTCTAAACGGCTAAGTACTTGCCTTCCTGAAGTAGCCAAGCACTTGACCTAGCGACAGTCCGCAGAGCGGCTGTCCAACCGGCAAGGTGGCAACTAAAGGAAGACGGCAAAGGAAAAAGTCTAAGGAGTAATAAGCAAGGAAAGGCGGAAATCAGATAAATATTTACATAGGCCCTCGGCCGAATCTTCGAATAGAAATTCAGGATACACCCCGCGGGTGGAATTGTTCGAACCTAACAAGTCTTTCAAAAGATTACTGAAGACAGATAAACAGAAGCGGAAAAAGCAGTCTAGGAGGCGGCCTCCGGGGCCGGAGGATCGGAGGTGACGGCGGTGTCGGGTGCCGGGGCAGTTGGCTGGGCGGTCTCAGCTTGGTCGCCTCCGGCGGTAATCGCCTTGTCTCCGCGCGGCTCGTTGCTGAAGGCGCGATCGGGCTGAGGTTGGCCGCCTGCTTTGTCTTCTGGCGCCTCCTCCTGGCCTCTGTCCTCCGCCTCGTCCTCCTCCTCGGCGCTGGAGTCGATCACCTCCGCCGAGTCTTCGTCATACTCCGGGTTCATCCCGAACCAGTCTGGCGGCACTTCCTCGCCGCCTTCAGTCCGCTCGGGCACGAAGACGCTGGTATCCGTGTACTCGGCGATGGCTGCCGCGCGCTCGACAAGGGCGCCTTCTACAACCTCTAGCTTGGCCTGGGCTTCTGACCAGAACGGGGCCAGACGGTCCAGGTCCTGCCCCGGATACCACGCCTTGACGAACTCCAAGGCCCGGTGTGCTCCGGCCCGGGCCGAGGAGCCCTTCCAAGCCTCAAGACGACCGGCGGCGACTTCTAGCCAGTCGGCGGTCCGACTGGCGGTGCGCAGAGCCGGCATGTCCGGCCACAAGGCAGCAACCGCCTGGGCACCGGCACGCTGGAGCCGGATGAAGACGGGCCCCAATGCTCAGGAGCTGCTCGTCGATGGTTCGGGGGGCATTGGCGGCGATCACCTCACCCTTCGCCCTTCACGCCTCCCGAGCAGCCTCGATGGACAAAGGGACTGCCTGCGAATGACCAGGAAAGAAGTCTGCCAAGACAAAAAAGAAGAAAAGTCGGAAAATCAGAAGTCGGCCTGACACATAGTCGGAAGCCCAAAGAAACGAAAGAGACTTACCGTCAACGATGTCCTCGAGCTCGTGGTAGCCAGAGGTCAGCATCGCCTCCCTATCAGTCCAGGCGGAGCGCTTTGTCGTGGGAAACGAACACCTATGGGGCAGGGCCCCTTCTAGGTCCGGCAGGGAGCGGAGGGCGCACGAAGATCAGATCGAGGCGAGGCACGCGAGGGATTTTACCCAGCTTCGGAGCTCTCCGAAGAGATAAAACTCCTACTGCTGCTTTGTGTTTGTATCGTGTTCTTGCTCAAGGGAGTGAGCGTTCTGTAGTTTCGAATGAGTCGAACCCCCTCTACGTTGCGCATGGGCCTCCTTTTATAGGCTAAAGGGGTCACCGACAGGTGGCAACGCAGAGAGGGGTACAAATGTAAAAAGAGGGGTTGGTACAACCGCTATGTACAGTGCACCCTACCTAACTCTGACGGCAGGGGACAAGGGCATTTAATGCCCGTCCGGTCGCCCAAACAGTGCAGAAAACGACCGTTTGGGGCACCACCGCTTGCCACGATGGCCTTCTCGTCATCTCCACTTGCCACCTCGCACTGCTTGGCTGCACAGCTTCCCGCCACGTGCGCCTGGAACGGTCCTGCGGTGACACGTCGACGGACGCGCTGGAGCACGGGCGCAGAGTGGTGGCTTCGCCGCGGCAAGCACCTTGTCGCGATCGCTGTCTTATCGCACCCGAAAGCTTCTCGCTCGTCGGGTCTTGCCGGGACGCGCGGCGCGTCGCGGCAAGTTTCTTGAAGTGCCATGGTTGGCCTTCCCAGCAAGCTCCTCTTGTCAGGGCCTTGTCCTTCCCGGCAAGCTCCTCTTGCCAGGGCCTTGTCTTCTTAGTTCAAACACTTTGTTCTTGAATGCATCAATATGAGCTACGAAGGATCTTGGCGGACGCCCGACAAGCCTTGCCGCTGGGTGCTGCGACTGCCCGTGCACCAGTTCGGGATACTAAGGTACCCCTACTTTAGTACACCGACAGGAGCCCCCGGGCCTGGGCCACACACGGTGCCGAGCGCTGTTGGGCCAGGCCCAAAAAAGGGCACGGGCACGCGCGGCCTGGGTCCATACCAAATCTAACTCCGTATCCACCGCGCCCTCCCGTAACGGCACGCGTCAAACGCGGCGTCGTGGGAGTGATCGTGGGCGATACTTTAATTGAAAAAGGCGTAACGTTCGCCTCTCCTCTTTATAAGCAGAGGAAACAGGGGCCGTTCCCCCACCTTCGCCACTTGCGGTTCCTTCCTCAAAAAGCTACGCCGCTCCCCTCCGCTTCCCAAGCCGAAAGAGAGCAGCGCTCCGCCGCCCGTCGCCGCCGCTCTCCTCCACCGCTTCCGCCATGGCTCCGAAGACCGGAAAGAGTGCAAAGTCGGCCGAGGCGATGCGGCTTGAGGCGCTGCGCAAGGAGCGAGCACTCCCCCCCCCGAGCTCACTCCAAAGGCGCTGCGGGAGGAGTTCTATCTCTTCTGGTCGACGGAGACGCGTGCGCATCCGCGCACGCAGACACTCTCCGCCGAAGCTTCTACTTTGAAGCGGTGCCCAAAAGGGTACTACTTCTTCCCATTGTTCTTCTATTGCGGGCTCTGCCCGCCCTTTTCCGATTTGTTCTGCGACGTCATGAACACATACGGGCTTCATCTCCTTGATTTCACCCCCAACGCCGTTCTGACAATGGCGGTTTTCGCGTATCTTTGTGAGAACTTCGTCGGAATCCACCCCAACGTTGCCCTTTTCCGCCACTATTTCATGCCCCGGGTCGAGAAAGGAGAGCCCTTGTCTGGCGGGATCGCCTGGATCTCGAGGGTCGGCAAGAAGGAGGTCTATCTAGAGGGGGAGCTCCGCAGCAAATGGGATGAGTGGAGGGCTGAATGGTGTTGGATTGTTGACGCGGATCCGCAGCCATTCACCAATTTGCGCCAAACCCGAGTGGTGCACGGTGGCGACTGGAGCGCCCTGGCAGTGGACGATGCTAAGCTGAAGATCGCCACCACCCGGATTCTGCGGCTTAGGCTTGCCGGGCTCACTGTAGGGGCTGTTGGCGCGGACTTCCTTCGCCGCCGCATCGCCCCTCTGCAGGAGAGGGGGAGGCCCGCCTGGCTGTTCGGGGGCCCGACAGATATTATGAGGCTGCGCCCAGGCCTCAACTTTAACTTCACTGTTTTGGAGTTGGACGCGATGCTCAAAGAGCTGTTCAAGCACGACCCCAACCATCCGGAGTGGTTCAGGCTGCCGCAGGGCGTCATCCCACTGTGCAACAACTCCCAGCTTGATCGCATCCGTGCAATGATGCCGGAGTGCGACTCGCATGGGATTATCCCAACTTGGCGGGAGCCCTCAGACGATGTCGTGCGGCAATTCTTCGACGGCTTGGTGTAGGTAGCGGTCCGTGCCGACGAGCAGAGGCTCCTCACCCGTGACACCACTGACGACGAGATGCGGTACATCGCCACCAGGGCGGAAGAGGCGGCGGCAGCCGCCGCCGCGGGCGAGTTTGGTTTCACGTTGGAGGAGGCGGAGGCGGCCGAGGCGGCAAGCCTTGCCGACCGAGAGGATCTTGGCGGGGAGGTCGTTGGCGAGGGGGAGCCCGAAGCCAAGGCGAGCGAGCCTGCCGGGGGCGCAAGTGGCCAGCCATCTTCAAGCAGCTTGCCGCAGACGGGGCCCTCAGCGCAGCCCCCAGCTCAACCAAGGAGGCGCCTTCGCAGGACCGGAGACACAGCAGGGCGGCAGACGGGCCAACAGCCGCCGCGCCGTGGGACAGGCTCCACCACGCCAAGCACCGCTGACACGGGAGCATCTCATGTCGCGCCGGCAGCTGGAGAGGGGTCTTCTCGGGCCGCCACTTTCGATCCTGCTGCAGCTCCCGCCAAGCGCCCAAGGGAGCCTACTCCTCCGCCTCGTCATGCAGAAAGGGTACCTGACTTCGACCTTTCCGCGCTCAGCTCCGACGACGAGGAAGAAGAGGAGGAGGAGTAAGACTTTCTTCCTGTTGTATTTATACTTCTTCGTTTCTTGCTGTTTCTTGTCTTGTATCTGATCTGCTTCCCTCTGAACCTCGTTCCTTTTCAGGACTCTGGCCGAGAGAGCGGCAAAGAGGGCCAAGGTCCCCGTGGTAGTCATCGAGGATGATCCTGCTGCGACAACAGAGGACGCATCCGAGACCACCTTGACGGACCCGACAACCTCTCCCCGAAGCAGCCCCCAGCGCAGCCCCCAGCGTAAGTACTTGTTCACTTCCTGTTGTGGGGCGCGCATGGGTGCTCTTTCTTTGTTGACATCTTGACTGTTGACTTGCTTGTGCAGGAGCAGAGCAGGCCCATCAGGAGCAACCAGAAGCCGCTCCAGAGGTGCTATCTGCTTCAACTACGCCGCCAAGGGGCGATTCTCCGACAAGGGAGCGCTCTCCGGCAAGAGAGCGGTCCCCGGCCAGGGGCAGTTCCCCGGCAAGGGACGGGACCAGCGATCCTTCGGTGGTGGAGCCCATGATCACAGAGCCCAGCGCAGGTAACCCTCCTTGTCGGAAATTTTCCCTTGGGTTTTCCTTCTTCTGATCTTCTTTTTGGATATTTGCTTGACTTTTCCTTCCTCTTCCTGTCTTCAGATCCCCCTTCCACAGATCCGATGGAGACTGAGGCCACCAGCGAGGAGGATGCACGCGGCAACACTGATGACGCCGCCGCCATTGAGGAAGAGGCCGGCGCTGACGATCCCGCCGGCGACGAGGCCGCCAAGGCTGCTGGTGCAGGAGCTGGCGAGGGGTCCGGCGATCGCACTGACGACCCCGAGGGCGCAGGAGAGCAAGGTGCTACACCGACCGCCGACCCCTCCGCCGCTGATGCAGCACCGGGCCTCGAGGAGCCCCAGCCCGGCGCCTACTTGAAGGCCGGTGAGGGTGTCTTCATCAAGCTTCCCTGGGCGTCGAGCTCCAGGGCGCCGATCGAGGGAGAGGCTTTTGACGGAGAGGTGCTCGCCTCTGCTGGGCTGACAGTGGTTGACGCACCAAGCAGCAGCAGCGGCGAGTCCGAGGAGGAGCAACTGCTTCAGAAGTTGGTGTCACTCTACCGCGCCCGACAAGCGAAGCTGGAGTCCCGGGAAGTGCTTGTCGCGCAGGCGGGAGTTGACATAGAGAAGCATGCGGAGGAGCTCCAGAGCCGCAACCAAGAGGCCCTCCGGTCCATTGCGGAGGAGAGGGCGCAGCTTGTCGAGGCGCGGAAGGCCTTCATCCTTGAGAAGGCAGAAGCTGAAGAGCAACAGAGGCTTGCCGCTGAAGAGCTGTCCACCCGGGAAGGTGAACTGACGCAGCGGAAAGTCAATCTGGACAGCTACGAGGAGGAGCTCGCCGCACGCGAACAATCACTTGGTGGGGCGCTCAAGGAAGCGAAGGACGCTGCCGCAGCTGCCGAGGCCGCCAAGAAGGAATTGGAGGTGAAGATGACGCAGCTGGAGGCTGATCTGAAAGGGAAGAATGAGGAGCTTGCCGCGCTCCACCGCGAATGCGAGAAGGATGCCCTCGCTCATGGTGATCTGCAAGTCCAACTCGCCGACAAGGGCAAGGAACTGAACGCCGCCAAGGACTCAAATGCTGATCTGGAGCTGAAGCTGGCCACACTGACGGAGACGTTGGACGGCGCCAAGAAGCGAGAGGATGACTTGAAGAAAGAGATCAAGGACAACGAGGAGCTGCTAACGAGGGCCGCCGAGACTCAAAACACCTTCAGGGCTACGGTGGAGCTCTGGACTGAGGGCCTCGTCAACATTGCTGCAACCATCGACGAGGAGCTGGCGCAACTAGACTTGGCGGGCTTCGGGTACTCTTCCGACGAGAACCTCCAGCCCAGCGCCAAGCTTACTCTGTTCTTCAAGGGCGTGGTGACGGCTCTCCAGCAACTCCGGGAAAGGATCCCAAAGCAGCTGGCTGACGAGTCGCGCGCCATCTGTGCCAGAGTCTTGGAGAAGGTGTTGGTGAAGGTGCTCTTCCGCAATCCGAACCTCAACCTCACCAACGTTCTCAAGAAGCTGTCGGCGGGTGCTGATCTTGCAGAGCTCAAAGCCCTTGTCGCAGCCATTGTGGACAAGGTGAATGAAGTCAGAAGGGTCGACGGCGATCATGTAGATTAGGCTGCCCTTTTCCTCCTTTTTCTTGCCACTGCCAGACATGTCACAGGGACAATCCATTAGAGCGCGACAAGTTATTTATTGTAATATAACTTTATTCTGGGTAGTATTTGCTATGTTATTTCCTTTACTTGATTCCCTCCCTTGTATGTTTTTACCCTACGCTTTTAGGGAACTTGCCGGCGCAGGCACCCTTGCCGCGAGCGCTGAGTGCGGAACATCAGCAGCCTGCTGGCGGTGTTGCCTCCAGCAAGAAACCTTGTCGGAACTAGTCGCAGCACACTTACGTTGTTGAGCGGACTCGAAACAAGGTAAGAGCGCAACTAGCTACGAGTTGGTTCCACCGCGCACAGGTTTTCCATACAAAGCACGGTCATTCAAGGAAGATAACTTAAAAAATTCAAAACTAGTTGTACTCAAACTTTGGCAACTTAGCTTTTCTGTCGTCTGCGTCCCGGCAAGGCTATACTTCTTTG
>NC_041389.1:643138396-643222070 GCF_002162155.2 Triticum dicoccoides
AGAAAAAGAAAGAAGAGAAAATAAAGATATGGAGCCTTAAGGCTCGTTATTGCTTACCAGGGGCAAGAGCTGCACAAAGTGTCAGATAATACACGCAAAAGAAAGAAAGCATGAAATTTGACAACATTTGCAGAGCATATGATCTTTATTTATGCACAGGATCTGCGCCCGGCTTTGTACAAAGGGTTACATGCAACAGCGGCAAGGCTTGTACAAAAGGTGGTTGCCGGAACAGCGGGTTCCGGCAACCGCGCCTCATGGGTAAAACTTACGAAGATGCTCTATGTTCCAGGAGTTGCTCACCGGAAAGCCATCTTCGGTCTCAAGGCGGACAGCGCCGGGCCTAGTGACTCGTTTTACCCGATAAGGGCCTTCCCACTTTGGCGTCAACTTGTTGGAATTCTTGGTGGATTGAACGCGCCGAAGAACAAGGTCGCCTTCCTCAAACTTCTGGCATTAACTTTGCGGCTATGGTAGCGACGCAAAGCTTGCTGGTAGCGAGCAGCTCGTACAGCAGCCTGAAGACGATCTTCCTCAAGGAGCAGCGCGTCATCTTGCCGCAGCTGCTCTTGCTCAAGCTCATCATAAGCGAGCACTCGAGGCGATCCGTATACGAGTTCCGTGGGGAGAACTGCCTCTGCTCCATAGACTAGAGCAAAAGGTGTCTGGCCAGTGGCTCGATTTGGCGTCATCCTGATCGACCAAAGAACCACTGGCAGCTCCTCGATCCAATTTTTTCCGCACTTGTGCAGCCTGTCGAAAGTTCTGGTCTTGAGCCCGCGCAGCACTTCAGTGTTTGCCCTCTCCGCTTGACCGTTGCTTCTCGGGTGAGCAACAAAAGCGAAGCAGATCTTGGCGCCAAGATCCTGGACGTACTGCATGAAGGTGCGGCTCGTGAATTGTGTGCCATTGTCGGTGATGATCCTGTTAGGGACTCCAAAACGGCAAACAATCAACCTGAAGAACTTGACTGCTGACTGTGCTGTCACCTTCCTCACTGCTTCCACTTCCGGCCACTTTGTGAACTTGTCGATTGCCACGTACAAGTACTCAAAGCCCCCGACAGCTCGGGGAAAGGGGCCGAGGATGTCGAGCCCCCAGACCGAAAATGGCCAGGATAAAGGGATCATCTGGAGAGCTTGAGCTGGTTGATGTATCTGCTTGGAGTGGAACTGGCACGCTTCACACTTGGTTACTTGTGCAGTTGCATCCTGGAGGGCCGTTGGCCAAAAGAAACCTTGCCGGAAAGCCTTGCCGGCAAGTGCTCTTGCGCCAATGTGGTGACCACATATGCCTCCATGTATCTCCGCCAACAGCTATTGTCCATCTTCCCGGGGAATGCACTTCAATTTCACTCCGTTGAATCTTCTTCTGTACAGTATGTCGTCGACAAACTGATACATACTTGATTGCCGGGCTACTCTCTCCGCTTCTTCTTGCTCTTCGGGAAGTTCTCCTGTCTGAAGGAAACGGACAATCTGCTGCGCCCATGCCGGAGCCTGCGGCTCGACAACAAGGACTAAAGGCGCAAATGCTGCTGCGGGAACATCTGCTTCTACGGCAAGAACCTGCGGCTCAGCCGGAGCTTGATGTTCCCCGGCAAGCTTGCCGGAGCAAAACTTGTCGGGAGCGTCTGCTTCAACGAAACAAACCCTAGGGCTTGTCGGAGCAGACTGCTCCTCAGCACTCTTGGTGTTGATCTTGGGGACCTTCTTGGCGGTGGCTTCGGGGAGCTCTGCCGGAAAGTAGTCACCGGAAACCAACTTCCTTTTCTTGCTCTGTCCAGTTGATGGTGTTACAGATGGTTGAGTTAGCCTGAGCACAAAGATCCCTGGTTCCACAGGTAACTTTAATGCAGCGCATTTTGACAGGCCATCGGCAACATCGTTCTGGGCTCTCGGAACATGCTCCATCTGCAAGCCGTCAAAATGTTCTTCCAACTTTCTCACTTCATCGATGTAAGCTTCCATCAACGGACTCTGGTAATCTTTGTTCACTTGGCGGACGACAAGCTGCGAGTCACCCCTGACAATGAGCTTCTTGATCCCAAGGTCTGCCGCAATCCTGAGTCCGGCAAGCAATCCTTCATACTCTGCAGTATTGTTTGTTGCTTGCTCCTTGGGAAAGTGCATTTGGACCACGTACTTGAGGTGCTCTCCGGTGGGTGCGACAAGTAACACACCCGCACCGGCGCCTTGCAGCGAGAAGGCACCATCAAAGTACATGATCCATTCTTTGCTTGCCTCCTTGACGGGGATGCTCGTCTCTGGAGTTTCTTCATCAGGTGTCGGCGTCCATTCTGCTATAAATTCTGCCAATGCTCGGCTCTGGATAGTTGAAGTACTCTCGAACTTGAGGCCAAAGCTTGACAATTCTAGTGCCCACTCGACGATCCTGCCTGTTGCTTCCGGATTCTGCAATATCCTCTTCAACGGAAAGCGAGTGACAACTGTGATCTCATGTGCTTGAAAGTAATGGCGCAGCTTCCTCGAGGCCATGAGAAGGCCGAAAAGCAACTTCTGCACACCAGAGTACCTTAACCTAGCCCCCTGCAGAAGGGAACTGACAAAATAAACTGGGCGCTGCACCATCTTCTTTTGTTTCTCTTCCTCTGGCTGCACAGATCCATCCTTGTCGGGACCAGAGCTTGTCGGGGAAGCCCCCTGCTTGTCGCTGGACTCGCTTGCCGTGGTCGCTAGCTCATCATCCGCCTCCCTTTCTGCTACTAACGCAGCACTAACCACTTGATTAGTTGCCGCTAGATACAGCAGCAACTTCTCTTGTGGCTTAGGTGCGACAAGTATTGGAGTGGAGGACAGGTATCTCTTTAAGTCCTGCAGCGCAGCCTCCGCTTCTGGAGTCCATTTCATTGGACCTGCCTTTTTCAAAATTTTGAAAAATGGTAGGGCGCGCTCAGCAGACTTAGAGATGAACCTACTGAGAGCAGCAACGCAGCCGGCAAGCCTTCGTACATCCTTGACGCGCTTCGGTGCTTCGATCTGCTCAATGGCCTTGATCTTGTCGGGATTGGCTTCAATCCCCCTCTGGGATATAAAGAACCCGAGAAGCTTGCCGGAAGGAACTCCGAACACGCACTTCTCGGGGTTCAACTTGAGATTGATCTTGCGCAGATTTGCAAAGGTCTCGTCCAAATCTTGGATCAAAGTTGCTCTGTCCTTGCTCTTGACCACTATGTCATCCATGTAAGCTTCTACATTTCTGTGCAACTGTGGCTCAAAAGCGTGACTGACTACTCTTGCAAATGTTGAACCAGCATTCTTTAGTCCGAAAGGCATCTGTACAAAGCAGTACATGCCACATGGAGTAATGAATGCGGTCTTCTCTTCATCCTCTTCTGCCATGAAGATCTGATGATATCCTGAGTATGCATCAAGAAATGAAAGCAAATCACATCCTGCCGTGGAGTCGACAATCTGGTCAATGCGCGGCAAGGGTAATGGATCCTTGGGACAAGCTTTATTAACATCAGTGAAGTCAATACAAAGCCTCCATTTCCCGTTCGCCTTGCGCACGACTACAGGATTGGCCAACCACGTAGGATGGAGCACTCGTCGGACAAGGCCTGCTGCTTCCAACTTCTTGATTTCTTCTGCAATGAACTCTTGGCGTTCCACCGCTTGCTTCCTAACTCTCTGCTTGACGGGCCGCGCGTGAGGGCAGACGGCAAGGTGGTGCTCAATTACTTTCCTGGGGACACCGGGGATGTCAGACGGTTGCCATGCAAACACATCGACATTCGCCCGCAGGAAAGCAACGAGCGCGCTTTCCTATTTAGGGTCAAGCGTGGCACTTATGGTGAAGGTACCACCAGTGCCGTCCTCCTTGGCGGCCACTTTCTTGGTTTCTGGTGAAGCTGTCTTTGCCTTCTTGCACTTGCCGGTGGAGCTCGATGGTGCGTCCTCGACGGTAGCGCAGCACTCCGAAGAGGTGCGCTTGCCGGAGTGGGCATCAGAGCTGTTCTTGCCGGACTTGGTCTTCTTCTTCCCCCCGGGAGCTTCAGTGGCAAGTGTCTTGCGATCTGCTGCGGCTGCTGCTTCCCGGTAGATCTTGTCGGTACAGATAAGGGCATCTTTCTTGTCGCCAGGGACAGAAATGACACTTATCGGACCAGGCATCTTGAGCACATTGTAGGCGTAGTGAGAGGCTGCCATGAACTTGGCGAGCGCTGGACGGCCGAGCATCCCATTGTAGGGCAATGGGAAATCAGCAACGTCAAAGGTGACTTTCTCTGTCCTGAAGTTCAGCTCGCTGCCAAATGTCACTGGCAGTGTGATCTTCCCCTTCGGCTTGCTCCTTCCCGGGTTAATTCCTTGGAAAGTACCAGTCTCTTCGAGCTCGCCGTCGGGGATCTGGAGCTTCTTGAGCACCGCGGAGGAGATCAGATTCAAGCCGGCCCCGCCGTCAACCAGCATCTTTGTGACCTTGAGGTTGCAGATAGTTGGCGAAACCAACATCGGCAAGCACCCGACCGCAGTTATGCGATCAGGGTGATCCTCAACATCAAAGATGATGGGCGTGCTGGACCACTTCAGAGGCTTGCGCGATTCAACGGACGGTTTTGCTGCATTAACTTCCCGCACCCACTGTTTGAGCTGGCGATGCGAGGTATGCAGAGAAGCACCATCGTCGATGCACAAAACCTCTGTCGCTTTCTGAAACTCCTGCTCGTTGGTCTCATCCTCATCCATCTCTTCATCTTCGTCTTCGTCTTCGTCCTTGTCGCGGCCGCGGGGAGGTCTGTTTCCTTGCCGCTGCTTGGCCTTGCCGCGGCGCCCTCCCCGAGCGGGACGCTTCTTGCCGGATCCTCCTCCACCTTCTTGGGCCTTCTCCTTGTCGCGTCGCTCGTATTCAGCTTTTTGCAGCTCAACAAGCTGCTCAACCTTCTTGCAAGCCTGGAGATCATGGCCCTTGGTGCGGTGGATCTTGCAGTACTGCTTGCCGGAGCTATCCTACTTGTCGGCGGCCACCACGGCCTCGCCGGAGTTACTGGCTTTGGCCTTCTCGGCGCCACCTCCGTTGCCGGACTGCTTGACGACTAGCACATCTTTAGCTTTCCTCTTTCTGTTGTTCCACCTTCGGTTTTTCCTTGCCGGGGCGGCTTCCTCACTGTCAGATCCTTCTGCTCCTGCGTTCTGTCCGGGGAGTTTCCTCCCCTCCTCAGCACGTGCGCATTTGTCGGCCAGAGCATAGAGCTCGCTGACATCTCTGATTTTGCACATCTCCATCTCCTCCCTCATCCTGCGATTACGCACGTTCTGATGGTACGCGCTGATAACCGCGGCAGGGTGGACGTCTGGGATGTTGCATTGCACTTGGCTGAATCTTTGAATGTACTTGCGCAGGGGTTCTCCTTCCTTCTGGGCGAGCAGATGAAGATCGCTTTCCTGGCCATGGGGCTTGTGGCCGCCTGTGAAGGCGCCGACAAACTGATGGCATAGATCCGCCCATGAAGAGATGGAGTTGTCCGGCAAGTGCATGAGCCAAGATCTGACGTTGGGCTTGAGCACCAGCAGGAAGTAGTTGGCGAGGATCTTCTCGCCGCGCCCCCTGGCAGCCTGCACCATGATGGTGTAGACGCTGAGGAACTCTGACGGATGTATCCTGCCATCGTACTTCTCGGGTACATCTGGCTTGAAGTTCTTGGTACTGGGCCACTGGACCTGCCCCAGCTCACGAGTGAACGCAGGGCAACCTACCGCGTACGGCAAGTCGCCTAGTTCCCCTGGCGCATGCATATCAACAGTGGGCCCAGCGCGCTGGTCTGACTGACGCCACGCTTCTCTTCGACGCTCGATGCGAGTACGAGCGTCTTCTTGTCGTCGTTCTTGGAGAACTTGGCGCTGATCGCGACGAGCTCACGGGTCCGACGACGCGGTGGAGTCGGTGTCGAGGTTAGCCCGGCGAGTCGGCGATCTTGTCCTTCGGGGCGGGGAGTGCACGGTGGTGGCACACCCACCAGTCTTGTCGCCACCGGCTTCCGCCTGGGCGTCTTGCCGCGGCTTCGACGTACTCGGTTGCTGGGGAGTGTCGCCGTTGGCGAAGCCGATGAGGCGCTGGATGGTGATCCTCCAGTCGTCTATCTTGTCCGGCGCTGGAGGGTAATCTAGTAGCAGTTGGGCTCGAGCCAACGCTTCTTCTGGGGTTTTCGGCGGCGGGGGCGAACGACGCGAGGAGCGGGATATGCTCAAACTTCTAACAGTGTTAGAAGGAGCAGCATCTCGTCCAGGCGACCGTGCCGCGCTCGCGCCAACATGTTGGCGTGTATGTTGGCCTTGAGCGTCCCGCGATCCACCAGCTTGGCCTTGTTCTAACGCGAGCAAGGTGCTAGGAGCACCGTGGCATTGTCGATCCCGCGCCTCCTGAGAGGGACGCGGTGCATGCACGGACGCCGAAGTTTGCGGGGCCTTGTCCTTGGATCTGGTGACAATGTGAGTTCCCCCGTCGGCGCCCGTTCCTCCGCCAGCGTCTACTCCACCGCCGTTTGCTCCGGTGGCGGTGGAATCTACGCAGACGGACCAACCACCTCCGAAGCCTTCTTCTTCGGTGGCATGTCGATGAAGATGATGATGTAGCACGCGCGAACACCGGATCAGGTTCGCACAACCTCGACGTCCCCTACCTGGCGCGCCAAAGATGTCGTGGGAAACGAACACCTATGGGGCAGGGCCCCTTCTAGGTCCAGCAGGGAGCGGAGGGCGCACAAAGAGCAGATCGAGGCGAGGCACGCGAGGGATTTTACCCAGCTTCGGAGCTCTCCGAAGAGATAAAACTCCTACTGCTGCTTTGTGTTTGTATCGTGTTCTTGCTCGGGAGTGAGCATTCTGTAGTTTCGAATGAGTCGAACCCCCTCTACGTTGCGCATGGGCCTCCTTTTATAGTCTAAAGGGGTCACCGACAGGTGGCAACGCAGAGAGGGGTACAAATGTAAAAAGAGGGGTTGGTACAACCGCTATGTACAGTGCACCCTACCTAACTCTGACGGTAGGGGACAAGGGCATTTAATGCCCGTCCGGTTGCCCAAACAGTGCAGAAAACTACCGTTTGGGGCGCCACCGCTCGCCACGATGGCCTTCTCGTCATCTCCACTTGCCACCTCGCACCGCTTGGCTGCACAGCTTCCCGCCACGTGCGCCTGGAACGGTCCTGCGGCGACACATCGACGGACGCGCTGGAGCACGGGCGCAGAGTGGTGGCTTCGCCGCGGCAAGCACCTTGCCGCGATCGCTGTCTTATCGCACCCGAAAGCTTGTCACTCGTCGGGTCTTGCCGGGACGCGCGGCGCGTCGCGGCAAGTTTCTTGAAGTGCCTTCATTGGCCTTCCCGGCAAGCTCCTCTTGCCGGGGCCTTGTCCTTCCCGGCAAGCTCCTCTTGCCGGGGCCTTGTCTTCTTAGTTAAAACACTTTGTTCTTGAATGGCATCAATATGAGCTACGGAGGATCTTGGCGGACACCCGGCAAGCCTTGCCGCTGGGTGCTACAACTGCCCGTGCACCAGTTCGGGATACTAAGGTACCCCTACTTTAGTACACCGACACGCTCGATCTCGAACTCGGCCATGAGGGCGGCCTCCCGCGTCTTGGCCTCGTCCTGCGCCTTCTGGAGCAGCTCCTTCTGCTCGGCCAGCTGCGTCGCCAGCAGATCACGCTCTTTGGCGAGCCTGCCGCACTCCTCTTCCTTGGCACGCCGAGCAGTGTTGGCTTCACCCAGCTGCTCCTGGAGGGCGGCGTTGGCGCCTGAAGAACGAAGAAAGAGACAAGAAAGTCATCAGTAAATTAGATTGCCGGGGAGATCCGGCCCAACTGCTCAGCAGTCGGCCTGAATCTCGGGGACTATAGCCCGTGGGTGCGCCAGCGCGCCCCCACGAAGAAGGAAGAAAAGAGCTCACCCCGGCTTTCCACCAAGTCCGCGGTCCGCTTGTTCAGCTCCTCGACATTGCGGTTGAAGGCAGTGGCGTGGAGGTTATGATACTCCTACAAAAAGCCGACAAAGGCAAAAGTTAGTATTCGGAGCTCGCCAGAGGGAGTTCTGAACCGCCTGCTCAGCAGCCGGCCCGGAACTCGGGGACTACACCCAGTGGGTGTGCTGGCGCGCCCCCACAGAGAAAGACAGGAATCAAAAAAGAAGAAGGAAACATACTCGGACGGATGTCCGCATGGCCAGATGCGCTCTGGTGCAGACTTGGAGGGCGTCGCTTTCCGCGCGCAGTTTCGGCTGGACGTCCAGGAGGGCTTGGTTCAGCGGGCCGGTGCCGCCTCCGCACAACCACTCGGTGGGCGCGGCACTGGAGGCCTCAATGTCCAGACTCGCCGAGCTGGCGGCGCCCGTCTCCCGAGCTCGCGGCGCCGAGGTCGTCCTCTCAAGCCGGCGGCACGCCAGCGCGGCGACTTGAAGAAGCAGCCGTGCCTCGGCCTCGTCCCTGATTGGCGGATCCAACGGGCCCACCGACTGTTTGCCGTGCGGCCTCCCAGATGGTGGCGGAGGCGGCAGAGGCGGCGCGAGGGTGTCCGAGCCCGAAGGCTCGCCGCCCTCCTCCATGGGGGGTTCTCGGTGCCGACCTCTCCGGTCTGCCCCGTGAACTCCGGAGTCGGCGGCGCTGACGACAACGGAGGGACGAGCATCGCCGATCGGCGACGCACGACCTCCTCAGCACGCCGCTTTGTCGCAGCGGCGGTTTCGGCCTCCTCCAGCTTCTTCTGGGCGTTGGCGGCCGCCTTCTCGGCCTACGCCTTCTCCAGGCGGTCGGCCTCCTCCTCGTCGCGCTTCTCCCGCGCGTTCCGCTCCGTCGCCTCCCGAAGGTCGGCGGCGGGATCGACCCGCCGGGTGTTGGCGGACGTCTCTACCGACCCCATGACAGAGGGGACGGCGACTCTCTCAAGGGAGAGGGGTGCTCTGGAGAAGAATGGAGGGAAAATCAAAGAATACTCGGACAAGATCCAACAAAGAAAATAAAAGAGCGTAAAGACTTACGCGGAAACTAACGGCGGCCTTCTCACTTCCCTTCGGAAGCGGTTGGCCTTCGCGGCCGCCTCCTCCCGTTTGGTCGCGGCGGCCGCCCCCTTGAACTTCTTCGGCTTGCCACCGGGCGCGCTCGGCCCGGCGAGACGCCTCTTCGTGCCGCCTTGGCCGGAGTGGCCGGCCCTCGGCTGGTGGCGTGGGACGACTTCCACGTCGGTGTCGTCTTCGGGCCAGTCGGCGAAGGTGGCCGAGGGCCTGAAGCTCCCGTCTGCCCCTTCTCCGCCGCCTTCGGCGTCGGCCTCCAGCGCCGCCGCCCCCAAGTCGGGGTCTTCGACGTCGCTATCCTCGCGGTCTGGGACGTAGTTGTTGGAAATATGCCCTAGAGGCAATAATAATTAGTTATTATTATATTTCCTTGTTCATATAATCATTTATTATCCATGCTATAATTCTATTGATAGGAAACTCAGATACATGTGTGGGTACATAGACAACACCATGTCCCTAGCAAGCCTCTAGTTGACTAGCTCGTTGATCAATAGATGGTTACGGTTTCCTGACCATGGACATTGGATGTCGTTGATAACGGGATCACATCATTGGGAGAATGATGTGATGGACAAGACCCAATCCTAAGCCTAGCACAAAGATCGTGTAGTTCGTATGCTAAAGCTTTTCTAATGTCAAGTATCATTTCCTTAGACCATGAGATTGTGCAACTCCCGGATACCGTAGGAATGCTTTGGGTGTACCAAACGTCACAATGTAACTGGGTGGCTATAAAGGTGCACTACAGGTATCTCCGAAAGTATCTGTTGGGTTGGCACGAATCGAGACTGGGATTTGTCACTCCTGTTAACGGAGAGGTATCTCTAGGCCCACTCGGTAGGACATCATCATAATGTGCACAATGTGACCAAGGGGTTGATCACGGGATGATGTGTTATGGAATGAGTAAAGAGACTTGCCGGTAACGAGATTGAACAAGGTATGGGGATACCGACGATCGAATCTCGGGCAAGTACTATACGGCTAGACAAAGGGAATTGAATACGGGATTGATTGAATCCTCGACATCGTGGTTCATCCGATGAGATCATCGTGGAACATGTGGGAGCCAACATGGGTATCCAGATCCTGCTGTTGGTTATTGACCGGAGAACGTCTCGGTCATGTCTGCATGGTTCCCGAACCCGTAGGGTCTACACACTTAAGGTTCAGTGACGCTAGAGTTGTTATGGGAAATAGTATGTGGTTACCGAAGGTTGTTCGGAGTCTCGGATGTGATCCCGGACGTCACGAGGAGTTCCGGAATGGTCCGGCGGTGAAGATCGATATATTGGACGAAGGGTATTGGAGTCCGAAAGTGTTCCGGGGGTACCAGGCTATGGCCAGCATGACCGAAAGGTGTTTCGGGAGCCCCGACAAGTGTTGGAGGGCCTCATGGGCCAAAGGGGAAGGGGCAAACCAGCCCACTAAGGGGTGGTGCGCCCCTCCCAGCCCCTCTCACGTAACCAGGAGAGGTGGGGGCGCCTCCCCTAGGGCAGCCCCCCTTCCCGACTTGGGGGGCAAGTTTCCTAGGGGGTGGGGGCGCCCAAACCCATCTAGGGTTTCCCCTGCGGCCGCCGCCCCTCCCCTAGGGAACCCTAGGGCGCCTCCTCCACCCCCTTACCCCTATATATAGTGAGGGAGAGAGAGGGAAGCCGCACCCGAGCCCTGGCGCCTCCCTCTCCCTCTCCAACACCTCCTCCCTCTCCGTAGAGCTTGGCGAAGCCCTGCCGAGATCCCTGCTGCATCCACCACCACGCCGTCGTTCTGATGGATCTCCCTCAACTTCTCCTCTCCCCTTGCTGGATCAAGAAGGAGGAGACGTCCCCGGGCTGTACGTGTGTTGAACGCGGAGGTGCCGTCCGTTCGGCGCTAGGATCATCGGTGATTTGGATCACGACGAGTACGACTCCTTCAACCCCGTTCTCTTGAACACTTCCGCTTAGCGATCTACAAGGGTATGTAGATGCACTCTCCTTCCCCTCATTGCTGGTTTCTCCATAGATAGATCTTGGTGACACGTAGGAAAATTTTGAATTTCTGCTACGTTCCCCAATAGTGGTATCAGAGCTAGGTCTATTGCGTAGATTCTTTGCACGAGTAGAACACAAAGTTGTTGTGGGCGTTGATGTTGTTCAATATGCTTACCGTTACTAGTCCAATCTTGTTTCGACGGTATTGTGGGATGAAGCGGCCCGGACCGACCTTACACGTACACTTACGTGAGACAGGTTCCACCGACTGACATGCACTTGGTGCATAAGGTGGCTAGCGGGTGCCAGTCTCTCCCACTTTAGTCGGAACGGATTCGATGAAAAGGGTCCTTATGAAGGGTAAATAGCAATTGGCATATCATGTTGTGGTTTCGCGTAGGTAAGAAACGTTCTTGCTAGAAACCCATAGCAGCCACGTAAAACATGCAAACAACAATTAGAGGACGTCTAACTTGTTTTTGCAGGGTATGCTATGTGATGTGATATGGCCAAGAAGAATGTGATGAATGATATGTGATGTATGAGATTGATCATGTTCTTGTAATAGGAATCACGACTTGCATGTCGATGAGTATGACAACCGGCAGGAGCCATAGGAGTTGTCTTTATTTATTGTATTACCTGCGTGTCATTAAACAACGCCATGTAATTACTTTACTTTATTGCTAACCGGTAGCCATAGTAGTAGAAGTAATAGTTGGCGAGACAACTTCATGAAGACACGATGATGGAGATCATGATGATGGAGATCATGGTGTCATGCCGGTGACGATGATGATCATGGAGCCCCGAAGATGGAGATCAAAAGGAGCAATATGATATTGGCCATATCATGTCACTATTTGATTGCATGTGATGTTTATCATGTTTATACATCTTATTTGCTTAGAACGACGGTAGTAAATAAGATGATCCCTCATTAAAATTTCAAGAAAGTGTTCCCCCTAACTGTGCACCGTTGCGAAAGTTCGTCGTTTCGAAGCACCACGTGATGATCGGGTGTGATAGATTCTTACGTTCACATACAACGGGTGTAATCCAGATTTACACACGCGAAACACTTAGGTTAACTTGACGAGCCTAGCATGTACAGACATGGCCTCGGAACACAAGAGACCGAAAGGTCGAGCATGAGTCGTATGGAGGATACGATCAACATGAAGATGTTCACCGATGATGACTAGTCCGTCTCACGTGATGATCGGACACGGCCTAGTTGACTCGGATCATGTAATCACTTAGATGACTAGAGGGATGTCTATCTGAGTGGGAGTTCATGAGATGAACTTAATTATCCTGAACATAGTCAAAAGATCTTTGCAACTTATGTCGTAAGCTCGCGCTTTAGTTCCACTGTTTAGATATGTTCCTAGAGAAAATATAGTTGAAAGTTGATAGTAGCGATTATGCGGACAGTAGAAAGCTTATGTCCTTAATGCACAGCTCAGTGTGCTGAACCCCAAACGTCGTTTGTGGATGTTGCGAACACCGGACATACACATTTTGATAACTACGTGATAATTCAGTTAAACGGTTTAGAGTTGAGGCACCAAAGACGTTTTCGAAACGTCGCAGAACATATGAGATGTTTCGAGGGCTGAAATTGGGATTTCAGGCTCGTTCCCACGTCAAGAGGTATGAGACCTCCGACGATTTTCTTAGCCTGCAAACTAAGGGAGAAAAGCTCAATCGTTGAGCTTGTGCTCAGATTGTCTGAGTGCGACAATCACTTGAATCGAGTGGGAGTTGATCTTCCAGAAATAGTGATGTTTCTCCAAAGTCATTGCCACCAAGATGCTAGAGCTTCGTGATGAACTATAACATATCAGGGATAGATCTGATGATCCTTGAGGTATTCGCGATGTTTGACACCGCGAAATTAGAAATCAAGAAGGAGCATCAATTGTTGATGGTTAGTGAAACCACTAGTTTCGAGAAGGGCAAGGGCAAGAAGGGATACTTCATGAAACAGCGAGTCAGCTGCTGCTCTAGTGAAGAAACCCAAGGTTGAACCCAAACCCGAGACTAAGTGCTTCTGTGATAAGGGGAACAGTCACTAAGAGCGGAATTACCCTAGATACTTGGTAGATGAGAAGGCTGGCAAGGTCGATAGAAGTATATTGGATATACATTATGTTAATGTGTACTTTACTAGTACTCCTAGTAGCACCAGGGTATTAGATACCGGTTCGGTTGCTAAGTGTTAGTAACTCAAAATAAAAGCTACGGAATAAACGGAGACTAGCTAAAGGTGAGCTCACGATATGTGTTGGAAGTGTTTCCAAGTTTGATGTGATCAAACATCGCACGCTCCCTCTACCATCGAGATTGGTGTTAGACCTAAATAATTGTTATTTGGTGTTTGCGTTGAGCATAGACATGATTGGATTATGTCTATCGCAATACGGTCATTCATTTAAGGAGAATAATAGTTACTCTGTTTATTTGAATAATACCTTCAATGGTCTTACACCTAAAATAAATGGTTTATTGAATCTCGATCGTAGTGATACACATGTTCATGCCAAAAGATATAAGATAGTAATGATAGTACCACCTGCTTGTGGCACTGCCATGTAAGTCATATTGGTATAAAACGCATGAAGAAGCTCCATGTTGATGGATCTTTGGACTCACTCGTTTTTGAAAAGTTTGAGACATGCGAACCATGTCTATTGGTGTATATGCATGAAGAAACTCCATGCAAATGGACCGTTTGGACTCACTTGATTTTGAATCACTTGAGATATGCAAATCATACCACATGGGCAAGATGACTGAAAAGCCTCGTTTTCAGTAAGATGGAACAAGATAGCAACTTGTTGGAAGTAACACATTTTCATGTGTGCAGTCCAATGAATGCTGAGGCATGCAGTGAATATCGTTATGTTCTTACTTCACAGATGATTCGAGTAGATGTTGAGTATATTTACTTGATGAAACATAAGTCTGAATTATTGAATGGTTCAAGTAATTTTAGAGTGAAGTTGAAGATCATCGTGACAAGAGGATAAATGTGTATGATATGATCATAGAGATGAGTATCTGAGTTACGAGCTTTGGCACGCAATTAAGACATTGTGGAAAATGTTTCACAATTAATACCGCCTGGAACACCATAGTGTGATGGTGTGTCCGAACATCATAGTTGCACCCTATTGGATATGGTGCGAACCATGATGTCTCTTATCAAATTACCACTATCGTTCATGGGTTGGGCATTAGAGATAACCACATTCACTTTAAATAGGGCACCACGTAATTCCGTTGAGATGACACCGTATGAACTATGGTTTAGAGAAACCTAAGCTGTCATTTCTTAAAGGTTTGGGGCTGCGACGCTTATGTGAAAAAGTTTCAGGTTGATAAGCTCGAACCCAAAGCGGATAAAATGCATCTTCATAGGACACCCAAAACAGTTGGGTATACCTCCTAATTCAGATCCGAAAGCAATAGGGATTGTTTCTTGAATCGGGCCCTTTCTCGAGGAAAAGTTTGTCTCAGAAAGTTGAGTGGGAGGATGGTGGAGACTTAATGAGGTTATTGAACCATCACTTCAACTAGTGTGTAGCAGGGCACAGGAAGTTGTTCATGTGGCACCTACACCAATTGAAGTGGGAGCCCCGACAAGTGTTGGAGGGCCTCATGGGCCAAAGGGGAAGGGGCAAACCAGCCCACTAAGGGGTGGTGCGCCCCTCCCAGCCCCTCTCACGTAACCAGGAGAGGTGGGGGCGCCTCCCCTAGGGCAGCCCCCCTTCCCGGCTTGGGGGGCAAGTTTCCTAGGGGGTGGGGGCGCCCAAACCCATCTAGGGTTTCCCCTATGGCCGCCGCCCCTCCCCTAGGGAACCCTAGGGCGCCTCCTCCACCCCCTTACCCCTATATATAGTGAGGGAGAGAGAGGGAAGCCGCACCCTAGCCATGGCGCCTCCCTCTCCCTCTCCAACACCTCCTCCCTCTCCGTAGAGCTTGGCGAAGCCCTGCCGAGATCCCTGCTGCATCCACCACCACGCCGTCGTGCTGATGGATATCCCTCAACTTCTCCTCTCCCCTTGCTGGATCAAGAAGGAGGAGACGTCCCCGGGCTGTACGTGTGTTGAACGCGGAGGTGTCGTCCGTTCGGCGCTAGGATCATCGGTGATTTGGATCACGACGAGTACGACTCCTTCAACCCCGTTCTCTTGAACGCTTCCTCTTAGCGATCTACAAGGGTATGTAGATGCACTCTCCTTCCCCTCGTTGCTGGTTTCTCCATAGATAGATCTTGGTGACACGTAGGAAAATTTTGAATTTCTGCTATGTTCCCCAACAGTAGTCGCGGGGCTCTCTCACGGCGCCGGCTGTAGGCTCCATGAGGGGGTTCTGCCCAGAAGGAACCAACAAAGATTAGAAGCTGGAGTCGGCTGCAGAAAGACCAAACTACATAAAGATGTGACTTACCACTGGAGGGGGGTTGTCACACGAGTACGGCTCCTTGCCGAACTGCCAGTCCTCCGTGAACTCGCAGTGTGCAATGTGGTTCACCAAGTTCGCCACCTCCCTGCGGGGCATCTCCTTGGTGCACAGCCGGCTCGGGTCGTGGCGGCCGCTCATCTGACAGATGAGGTGAGGCCGGCCTTGGAGTGGGAGGACTCGGCGCGCCACGAAGGCGGCCAGAAGGTCGGATCCGACGAGGCCCTCCGACTGCAGCAGAACTCGGAGTCGCGCTACGGCGGCGGCTCCGAAAGGAGTCAGCGACTTGGACCGGTGAGACCAACTGGGAAGCCTCCTAGTTAAAGGAGCGGGGTTGAAGGGCGGCAGGTTGACCCAGTCGCCGTCGGTGGAGAGGTTCTTCACATAGAAGTAGGAGCACTGCCACATCTTCACCGACTTTATCAGTGAGATGGGAGGAAAGGGGTTGTCGGCCGACGAGTGCCGCATCGCGATATAGGTGCCGCATTGAGCCGGCGTGCCGGCAGCCTGCGTGCCGATCTTCAAAGAGAAAAATTCCCCCCACAACTCGAGGGTGGGGAGAACGCCGAGGAAACCTTCGCATAGAGTGGCGAAGGCGGAGAGCAACACCATCGCATTTGGGGTGAGGTGGTGCGGCTGAAGGTTGTGGAACTCCAGGAACGAGCGGAAGAAACCGCTCGCCGGCAGCCCCAGCCCGCGCATGAGGTGTGAGCGGAAGACGACCCGCTCGCCCTCCTCCGGCGCGGGCCGGATCTCTCCCGCCGGCACGGGACAGGCGTGCACGAGGTCCGCGCTGGGGAGACGGCGGGTCCGGCGGAGGAACTCGATATGTTCCGCCTCCACATCCGAACCGTCCCACACGCCGGAGCACGAGGCAGGGGGCGCGGCGGAGGAGGAACTCATCGCCGAGGTGAGAGGTGCTCTTGCTCGCGGCGGAGGAAGAAGAGAAGGCAGGAGAGCGGGGGAGAGGATGCGCGTACGATACCACCCCGCTCCTCTCCGCCTATTTATAGCCCTACGGGCTGAGGAGCCGAGGGGGCGGGCGTGGGATTAACTGCGCACGAAGCCCCACGCCGCCCCATGATTTACCCCACGAAGTTACTGCGCGCAGTAACGACATGGGGAAGCCAACCGTTCGCGACCGCAGCGGATCCGTTCGGAAGCCGAGGCGCGGTAGTGGCGGGCCCCGCCTGACGGCCCGTCCCGTCGCGCGCGTGGGTGAGCAGACTACCCTCCCCACGTGGCGCCGCGTGATAGGACCGCCTCGATGGCAGCAGGGAAGCGTATCCGATACGCCGCCTGATTTCCCGCTGCAACTTACAAACAGTGGCCCCTCGCTGAACAAGTCTGACTTCGGCGAGTCGGCCCAAAGAGGACAACGGCCGAGTCTCAGAGTCGGCGCTGGGAAGCTTGAAACTGTTGAAGCCCCACGAGGCGGCGTCCGCAGGGCTTCACCAGCTTCGGGGACTACTGTCGGAGTAATGGGCCACGGGTAGGCTGACCCGGGACCCAGGATCTTTCAAGACATCGGGGCAGGCCACGCCCCTCCAGCCGAGTCCCAGCTGGCGACCTCTAGAGAGGCCGAGTCCCAGCTGGCGATCTCCCGAGAAGCCGAGTCTCAGCTGGCGATCTCCGGAGGAGCCGAATCCCAGATGACGACTTCGAAGCAAGCCGACTCCAAGCTGGCGACCTCCAGGAGTGCCGACTGTGGGAGTCGGCCCATGACACTCCACGAAGCCCGACTCGGGGTACGATCACGACGTGGCCGTCCCTCCCTGCCTACGAGGGACCGGCATGGCTACAGTGAGCCGTATCGCTGGGAGATCTCCGCGAGGCACGACACTGTTGCCATGCCTGCCCTGACCTCAACCACAGTGCACGACGCATTGTGCCCACGACGCCGGCCTATACGGCCCGAAGGCCGCGGGGCCGCCCGTCAGTGGGTGAACCGAAGGCGGCCGGAGCGCCCGAAGACGGCCCTGTGGGAGTCGGCCTCCTCGGAGTCGGCCGTCTCCCCTCCAGGGCCCCACAAGCCATAAACCAGATTGGATGGGGAGTGGCGACAGTGATCGCCTGATAGACGGCGGTACTGTTGCCACGACCCAATGACCAAGCCTGCGTCATCAGGAGTGCTGCGCAGTGTTCGGCCTGTCCGCGGGACCCGCCAGTCGGCGGGCCCCAGGAGCCGGTGGGAAGGACGGTGACATGAGAGACAGACGGCTGGGACCCACACCCAACCGGATTACCATTGTATCCCTGGGGGGTAGGCCTATATAAACCCCCCGGGGCACCCATGCAAAGGGTTCGGACCTTGATAGAGATAGACACATAGCCCAGGGAGGAGAGAACTAGCCTTGCTCTCTCCTGCCCCCCGACACAGCTCTAGGAGCACCATTGTAGTCACCTTGCTATAGTGACCATGCGGAGACCCCGCAGAGCAGCAGTAGGGGTGTTATCTCCCCGGAGAGCCCCGAAGCTGGGTAAGATTCGCCGGCGTGCATGTCTACGCCTTATCCCGTTTCCAGGCACCGGCGACGTTCTACTCGCCCCCACCATGATAAGCCATCCTTTGGCATATGTCGCACCCAACCCCCGATAGCCGGGCAAACCCAACTATTGACCCAAGACATGATTCGAAGCGGATGCATATAATGCTATAAGTTCAGGGTGTCGCACTGTCGAAAGTGTTCGGACTTTTCTTGCCGTGTTATGGGGTACACTGAAGCCCCTGGCGAGCCGGACGTACCAAAGTGTACGGGTGCAACAAATAAGCAGTAAAGGAAAGGGGTAAATAAATGTAATAGTAAGCTGACGCTGTACATTATTTTCCCTTGTTATTCAAATAATACGTCAAAGCGTACATATACAAGTAGTGCGATAAGCAAAATAGGATTGTTTGACACATCCTGACTAGGAGCGAGCTGTGTGCGGGTATGTAAAACAGGTATAACAATCATTATCAGAGACCACCTGAGGATTCCCTTGTATGCCAAAGCTTCTTGTCTTCTTGGTGTGTCCGTCCCACTATGGGTCCGATAGTCGGTCTATCGGGAGAGCCTCCCAAAGATAGGGGCCTGAAAGAAAAAAGGTGTAAAGATGCGTGAATCCTGGGGGGTCGATCTGCTTTGTGGGCCGTGTCATAGCCGTGCCTCCGCCTGTACACAAATTTCGCCGCTTCACTAGGACTAGGACGGAGGCCGAATTGCTAGTCGAGCTCTGGACGTGCCGGATGATCCTGTTGCGGGTACTCCGGACTCGCTTGACGGTGTCCGGGTTCTTTATCGCCGAATTGTCTGTTTGCCTAAGAAGGCTGTTTTGTACTTCTGCCGCGAGGGCCGTGGTGTGCTCCTCCGTACGGAGTGAGCGCTCTGTGTTTCCATTAACTGTTATAACCCTGCGAGGTCCTGGCATTTTGAGCTTGAGGTATGCATAATGCGGTACCGCATTGAATCTGGCAAATGCGGTTCGTCCGAGCAGTGCATGATAGCCACTGCAGAAGGGGACGATGTCGAAGATTAACTCCTCGCTTTGGAAATTGTCCGGAGATCCGAAGACCACTTCCAGTATGATTGAGCCCGTGCAACGGGCCTCCACACCTGGTATGACACCTTTGAAGGCAGTTTTTGTGGGCTTGATCCTTGAGGGGTCGATGCCCATTTTGCACATTGTATCCTGATAGAGCAGGTTCAGGTTGCTGCCACCGTCCATAAGGACTCGCGTGAGGTGGAATCCGTCGATGATGGGGTCGAGGACCAATGCGGCAGAACCGCCATGACGGATACTGGTAGGATGGTCCCTGCGATCGAAAGTGATCGGACAAGAGGACCATGGGTTGAACTTTGGGGCAACTGGCTCCATTGCATAGACGTCCCTTAGTGCACGCTTCTGTTCCCGCTTGGGAATATGGGTTGCGTATATCATATTCACCGTTTTCACCTGGGGAGGGAATTTCTTCTGTCCTCCTATGTTCGGCGGCCGGGGCTCCTCATTGTCATCACTATCCAGCCCCTTTTCCTTGTTTTTGGCATTCAACTTGCCAGCTTGTTTAAACACCCGGCATTCTCTATTGGTGTGGTTGGCTAGTTTATTAGGGGTGCCGTGAATTTGACATGAGCGATCGAGTATGCGATCCAAACTGGACGAGCCCAGATTGTTTCTTTTGAATGGCTTTTTCCGCTGTCCGGATTTAGAGCCTCTGAATCCGGCATTGACTGTCATGTCTTCGGCGTTGTCGCCATTGTTGTGACTCTTGTGTCTATTGTGTTGTGGCTTGCCGTTGCTATCTCTGGCATCTGAATCTCCGGAGTTTTTTGGTGTGATGTTGTATGAGCCAGCCATCTGTCCTCGCCCGTGCAAAAGCGGGTCATGAGTGTCGTGAGGGCTGCCATGGACTTTGGCTTCTCTTGGCCGAGGTGTCGGGCGATCCATTCGTCACGGATGTTATGCTTGAAGGCTGCTAAGGCTTCGGCATCCGGACAGACGACAATTTGGTTCTTTTTAGTTAGGAACCGAGTCCAGAATTTCCTGGCTGACTCTCCGGGCTGTTGGGTTATGTGACTTAAGTCATCAGCATCTGGTGGTCGCATGTAAGTGCCCTGGAAGTTGTCAAGGAATGCGTCTTCCAGGTCTTCCCAACTGCCAATGGAGCTTGCTGGCAGGCTATTCAGCCAATGTTGAACCAGTCCTTTGAGCTTAAGTGGTAGGTACTTGATGGCATGTAGGTCATCGCCGCAGGCCATGTGAATGTGTAGGAGAAAATCTTCAATCCATACTACGGGGTTTGTTGTGCCATCATATGATTCAATGTTCACGGGTTTAAACCCTTCTGGGAATTCATGACCCATTACTTCATCAATGAAGCATAGGGGGTGTGCAGCGCCTCTATGCCGGGCTATATCCCGACGTAGTTCAAATGAGTCTGGTCTATTGTATTCGGCCTGGACGGACTTTTGTTTATTGTATCCGACATGACGGTCATCGTCACGCGTTGTGGCGCGCTCCCGTGATCCGTAGATCAATCTTGACTGTCCTGCTTTGTTTTCCAATACGTCTCGCAGGTCCTTCATGTAGCCCCGGGCCTTAGTATTATTGTTTGATTGGCGACGGGGTGCGGTCTGGACTTCGGGCTGGTACGCCGCTCTATCTTGGCCACGGGGTGGCCGGTCAGCCGCATCATGCGCTGGTAGTGTGGGATTTAACGCCTCCTCCTCGAGTTGAGGTAGCAACCTGCGCTTTGGGTAACTTTTTGGTAGGGAGCTCGAGTCCGTATTCCTCGGCAGCCAGGACCTCGATCCATCTATCAGTTAGCAGATCTTGATCAGCTTGAAGCTGTTGCTGCTTTTTCTTCAGGCTTTTTGCAGTGGCTATAAGCCGGTGCTTGAAGTGCTCCTGCTCAACGGGATCCTCAGGCACGACGAATTCCTCGTCGCCAAGGCTCACTTCGTCTTCGGAGAGAGGCATGTAATTATCATCCTCTGATTCTCCATCTGTTACATGTTCCTTAGGGCTAGCTTGCCCATCTTCTTGCTTGGCCTGCTCAAAGCCTGGCTGGGCGGGATTGTTTTCGTCTTCAGCATCATCCGAATTGTTATCATCTCTTGTGCCGGTATCACTATTTTTGCTATGGTGGGGCTTGGAGCGGCGCCTATGACGCCGGTGCCTAGATTGCTTCTACATGAGATTATCTTCCATTGCCTCATCGCCATTGCTTTCTTTGGGGGTGTCCACCATGTATATATCATATGACGAGGTGGTTGTCCAGCGCCCTATAGGTGGTGGTTCCTATTCTTCTCCTACATCGTCGTACATACCATCGATGTCTTCGGAGTTGAAATCAAGCACGTCGGTTAAGTCATCGACGGTGGCTATTAAGTGGGTGGTGCGTGGGGAACAAATTTCTTCATCATCTGCTTCCCACTCGAGCCGGACATAGTTCGGCCAAGAGTCTCCTGACAAGGAGAGAGACCTTAATGAATTTAGCACATCACCCAAGGGCGAGTGCTGAAAGATATCCGCGGAGATGAACTCCATGACCGGTGCCCAATCATATTCGATAGGCACGGACGTACGCGGTTCGGATCCTATAGCCGGAGATGAGTCCGAGGGTTCGATGACACCGGCCTCATAGGAGGTGGGGTCAGTGTTCGGCTCCAAGACCGATGAGTGTGCGGCCTCCGTGGCGGGGTCCATCCACCCGTCCTCAGATGGCACAATATGCTCCGGATTGATTCCCGGGGCCACCACAGGCGCGACCTCCCAAACACTGTCCGATGGCAGATCTAAGTCATACTCGTCATGACTGTTCGGTGCACCTGACATGGGCTCGAATCCGTCGAAGATCAAGTCTCTGCGGGTGTCGGCAGTATAGTTCAAGCTTCCAAACATGACTAGATGGCTAGGGGCGTAGCTATCGATCTGCTCCAGATGGCCAAGCGAGTTGGCCCGCAGTACGAAGCTGCCGAGCATGAAGATCTGTCCGGGAAAGAAAACCTCCCCCTGGACCGCGTCATTGAAGATGATTGAAGGAGCCATCAAGCCTTATCGTGACAGCACAATGGAACTCTAAATGAAAGCACCAATGTCGGTGTCAAAACCGGCGAATCTCGGGTAGGGGGTCCCGAACTGTGCGTCTAAGGCTAATGGTAACAGGAGGCGGGGGACATGATGTTTACCCAGGTTCGGGCCCTCTCGATGGAGGTAATACCCTACTTCCTGCTTGATTGATCTTGATGATATGAGTATTACAAGAGTTGATCTACCACGAGATCGTAGAGGCTATGAAGGAAATATGCCCTAGAGGCAATAATAAAGTTATTATTTATTTCCTTATATCATGATAAATGTTTATTATTCATGCTAGAATTGTATTAACCGGAAACATAATATATGTGTGAATACATAGACAAACATAATGTCACTAGTATGCCTCTACTTGACTAGCTCATTGATCAAAGATGGTTATGTTTCCTGACCATAAACATGAGTTGTTATTTGATTAACGGGATCACATCATTAGAAGAATGATGTGATTGACTTGACCCATTTCGTTAGCTTAGCACTTGATCATTTATTATGTTGCTATTGCTTTCTTCTTCATGACTTATACATGTTCCTACAACTGTGAGATTATGCAACTCCCGTTTACCGGAAGAACACTTTGTGTTCTACCAAACGTCACAACGTAACTGGGTGATTATAAAGGATCTCTACAGGTGTCTCCAAAGGTACATGTTGAGTTGGCGTATTTCGAGATTAGGTTTTGTCACTCCGATTGTCGGGGAGGTATCTCTGGGCCCTCTCGGTAATGCACATCACTATAAGCCTTGCAAGCAATGTAGCTAATGAGTTGGTTACGGGATGATGCATTACATAACGAGTAAAGAGACTTGATGGTAACGAGATTGAACTAGGTATTGAGATACCGACGATCGAATCTCGGGCAAGTAACATACCGATGACAAAGGGAACAATGTATGTTGTTATGCGGTTTGACCGATAAAGATCTTCGTAGAATATGTAGGAGCCAATATGAGCATCCAGGTTCCGCTATTGCTTATTGACCGGAAACGTGTCTCGGTCATGTCTACATAGCTCTCGAACCCGTAGGGTCCGCACGCTTAAAGTTTTGATGACGGTTATATTATGAGTTTATGAGTTTTGATGTACCGAAGGTTGTTCGGAGTCCCGAATGTGATCACGGACATGATGAGGAGTCTCGAAATGGTCGAGATATGAAGATTGATATATTGGAAGCCTATATTTGCATATCGGATGTGTTCCGGGTGAAATCGGGATTTTACTGGAGTACCGAGGGGTTACCAGAACCCCCCGGGGGCTTAATGCGCCATAGTGGGCCTTAGTGAAGAAGAGGAGAGGAGGCTAGGCAGGGCCGCGCGCCCCTCCCCCCTAGTCTGAATAGGACAAGGAGAGGGGGCGGCGCCCCCCTTTCCTTCCTCTCTCTCCCTCCTCTTTTCCCCCTTCTCCTAATCCAACAAGGAAGGGAGGGAGTCCTACTCCCGGTGGGAGTAGGACTCCTCCTGGTGCGCCTCCTCCTGGCCGGCCACCCCTTCCCCCTTTGCTCCTTTATATACGGGGGCAGGGGGGCACCTCTAGACACAACAACAACAGATCATTGATCTCTTAGCCGTGTGTGGTGCCCCCCTCCACCATAGTCCTCCTCGATAATATTGTAGTGGTGCTTAGGCGAAGCCCTGCGATGGTAGAACATCATCATCATCACCACGCCGTCATGCTGACGGAACTCTCCCTCGACACTCGGCTGGATCGGAGTTCGAGGGATGTCATCGAGCTGAACGTGTGCTAGAACTCGGAGGTGTTGTGCTTTTGGTGCTTGATTGGTCGGGCCATGAAGACGTACGACTACATCAACCTTGTTGTTCTAACGCTTCCGCTTTCGGTCTACGAGGGTACGTGGACAACACTCTCCCCTCTCGTTGCTATACATCACCATGATCTTGCGTGTGCGTAGGAATTTTTTTGAAATTACTACGTTCCCCAACAGGCTAAACCCTAGAAGCTAGACAATGATTATGATTGTCCTTGTCCTATGGACTAAACCCTCCGGTTTATATAGACATCGGAGGGGGATAGGGTTACACAGAGTCGGTTACAGAGAAGGAGATCTACATATCCGAATTGCCAAGCTTGCCTTCCACGCAAAGGAGAGTCCCATCCGGACACGGGACGAAGTCTTCAATCTTGTATCTTCATAGTCCAACAGTCCGACCAAAGTATATAGTCTGGCTATCTGAGGACCCCTTAATCCCGGACTCCCTCAGTCATCGTCACGCATTGGGGCGCACCCCCGCGGTCCATAGATCGATCTTGACTGTCCTACTTTGTTTTTCAATTTATCTCGCAGGTCGTGCGTGTAGCCCCGGGCCTTGGTGTTTTTAGTTGTTCGGCCATGTGGTGCGGGCTGGTATTCGGGCTGATACACCGCTTTGTCTCGGCCATGAGGTGGTCGGTTAGCCACATCATGAATTGGTATTGTAGGTTCTAGTGCCTTGTCCTCGAATTGAGGTAACAGCCTGCGCCTCGGGTAACTTTTGGTTGGGCGCTCGAGTCCGTATTCCTCGGCTGCCAGGACCTCAGTTCATATGTCAGTTAGTAGATCTTGATCAGCTTGAAGTTGCTGCTATTTTTTATTCAGGCTCTTTGCAGTGGCTATAAGCCGGCGCTTGAAGCGCTCCTGCTCGACGGGATCCTTAGGAATGATAAATTCTTTGTCGCCGAGGCTCAGCTCGTCTTTGGAGAGGGGCATGTAATTGTCATCCTCCGAATCTTCATCCATTGCTGTTCCTCAGGGCTAGCTTGCCCGTCCTCCAGTCCGGCCAGTTCGAAGCTTGGCTGGACTGGGTTGCTTTCATCTTCGGCATCGTCCGGAGTGCTATTGTCTCTTGTGCCGGTATCGCTGTTTTTGCTATGGCGGGGTTTAGAGTGGCGCCGCTGACATCGGCTCTTTGGTTGCTTCTCAAGAGGATTACCCTCTGTTGCATCATGTTGATCCTCGCCATTGTTTTCCTTGGGTGTGTCCACCATGTATATGCCATATGATGAGGTGGTCGTCCAGCGCCCTGTGGGCGGTGGTTCCTGTTCTTCCCCGGCATCGTCATCCATACCATTGATTTCTTCGGAGTCGAAGTCAAGCATGTCGGTTAACTCGTCGATAGTGGCTATTAAGTGGGTGGTGGGTGGGCAATGAATTCCTTCGTCGTCCGCTTCCCACTCAAGCCAGACATAGTTCGGCCAAGGGTCTCCTGCCAAGGAGAGAGATTTTAACGAGTTTAGCATGTCGCCCAAGGGCGAATGCTCAAAGATATTCGCGGAGCTGAACTCCATGATCGGTGCCCCGTTAGATTCGATGGGCACGGAGGTATGCTGTTCGGAGCCTATGGCCAGAAATGATTCCGAGGGTCCGATGACACAGACCTCGTTGGGAGTGGAATCTGTGTACAGCTCTATCGCTGTTGAGTGTGTGACTTTCGTGGCGGGGTTCATCCTCCCATCCTCGGACGGCACGATCTGCACTGGATCTAAGGCCAGGGTAGCTGCAGGTGTGATCTCCCGAACACCGTCCGATGGCAGATCTAGGTCATGCTCATCGTGGCTGTAGGGTGCACCTGTCATGGGCTCGAATCCGTCGAAGATCAAATCTCCGCGGATGTCGGAAGTGTAGTTTAGACTTCCAAACCTGACCTGATGGCCAGGGGCATAGCTATCGATCTGCTCCAGATGGCCAAGCGAGTTGGACCGCAGTGCGATGCCACCGAATACGAAGATCCGTCTAGGGAGGAAGACCTCACCCTGGACCGCATCATCGTAGATGATTGAGGGAGCCATCAAGCCTTATGATGACGACACAGTGGAGCTCTCAATGAAAGCACCAATGTCGGTGTCAAAACCGGCGGATCTCGGGTAGGGGGTTGAGGGAGTCCTGGATTAGGGGGTCCTCGGACAGCTGGACTATGTACTTGTGCCGAACTGTTGGACTATGAAGATACAAGATTGAAGACTTCGTCCCGTGTCCGGGTGGGACTCTCCTTTGTGTGGAAGGCAAGCTTGGCAATTCGGATATGTAGATTTCCTTCTCTGTAACCGACTCTGTGTAACCCTAGCCCCCTCCGGTGTCTATATAAACCGGAGGGTTTAGTCCGTAGGACAACAACAATCATAATCATAGGCTAGCTCCTAGAGTTTGGCTTCTATGGTCTCGTGGTAGATCAACTCTTGTAATACTCATATCATCAAGATCAATCAAGTAGGAAGTAGGGTATTACCTCCATAGAGAGGGCCCGAACCTAGGTAAACATTGTGCCCCCCGCCTCCTGTTACCATTAGCCTTAGACGCACAGTTCGGGACCCCCTACCCGAGATCCGCCGGTTTTGACACCGACATTGGTAATTTCGTTGAGAGTTCCACTGTGTCGTCACGGTAAGGCTTGATGGCTCGCCTTGTTATCAAGGACAACATCACCCCTGGGAGAGCCCTGGCTTTAGGCCAAACCCTCTGACTAGGCGGCTTCGTCATGACCGCCCGTTCGGCCACCGTGTCGACGATGACTTCTCGGGTCATCAAAAACAGCCTCCACGTCAGCTCGGAATACACCAAGAAGATGGATCCAATGGAGCTCTCGTCCTTGAACGAGCTCTTGGATCGCATCACCACCTTGGGAGTCGCTACGGACTATGATCGGATTGGGCTTAAACCCGATCAAAGAGAGATTAACTCTCCGCCGGTCACCCATCAGATAGCGGTGGTGGAGGAGCAATGCAGCGATTCTTCCTCTATTCTGAGGACGAACTATGTCCGGATTCCCGAGCTCTCCAAGCCGGATACCCGTTTGCGGGAGGACATGACCCGAACTCCGAACTTAGAATCGGATAGCGGGCTGGCCAGAAAAATTGGGCAACATCCTGGAACCTGAATTGCCAAGTTTGGAAGCTCCTCTGCCCCTGGGTCTCAGATCGGGTCAGGGTTTGGACTTAAATCCACCCACCCACCTAGATACAAGCGATCTTTCCCACATTAGACAACAATCCCAAGAGACAGTACATCACTTTTGGGCTAGATTCCTCCTTGTAATGAGCAAGGTCAAGGACTGTCGCGAGGAAGACGCAATCTCATTCTTTTGCAAAAATTGCACGGACAAGGGAATCCTCAACGCCATAAGTCGTCGTGACATAGCACACTTCGTTGACTTGACAGCCATAGTACAGAAGTAATGTGCGATGGAAAGCGCTTGGAAAAACCGAAGCAAAATTCCGGGATCCTCCGGCTCTCACTAAACCCCTTGTCCGAAGTAAAAGGGTGCACTCTCGCAAGTCACCTGATCCAATTACAAAGAAACCAAAGCCCACTACAGGGCGTGGAACCGTATTGGAGGGATGGCTCAATGGGCCATGCAAAATTCACACCACACCGGATACCATACCAACACACAGCCTTAGAGCATGTTGGATACTTCGGCAGGTGGCCAAGAGCGGCGAGGATCTCCTCATCAATGATACCGGAGAGCATCATCCCGCAGAAAACAACAATACAGTATTGACAGTCTTCGAGACTTTTGCCTCAAATAACAAGCGCAAGAGAGCACTCCGCAGCCTCGCCGAAGTCTGCCACGTTGCAGCAATAAATCCATGGAGCGACACGGCCATAACCTTCAATGCCAGTGACGAACCTCAATTCCGAACAGTCCGAGCACCAGCCGCTTTGGTCCTTAGTCCAATTGTGGACGGCTAACGGCTTACTAAAGTGCTCGTGGACGGTGGCAGCGGATTAAACCCCATCTACGAGGAAACCCTCAACAAAATGGAAATAGACAAGAGCCGCATTGAGCAAAGCAGCATGACCTTCAGAGGAATTATCCCTAGTCGGGAGGCACGATGTGCGGGAAAAATCACACTAGATGTGGTATTCGACAGACCGGAGAATTAAAGGTCCGAGGAAATCACATTACAAGTGGCCCCATTCAGTAGCGGATACCACGCCCTTTTAGGGCGGGATGCATTCATGAGCTTCCAAGCTATACCCCATTACGGGTACATGAAGCTCAAGATGCCCGGGCCCAATGCAATCATCACTCTAGCCAGTGATCCAGACATAGCACTCCGCGCCGAAAACAAAACCACCGCCCTGGCCCTTGAGGCATTATCCGAAGCCCTCACGACCGAAGAACTAACTTTGCTACGCTCCACAGTGGATAGGGACGACGTGATACTCGACAAATGATCCAAGTCCACCTCTTTCAAACCAGCGGATGAAATAGTCAAATTCCAAGTCCACCCAACAGACTGTACAAAAACAGCATCCATCGGCGCACAGCTGAACCCCACAATAGACGCCGCACTGCAGGCATTCTTGCGCGAGAATTGGGACATCTTCGCGTGGCACCCTTCAGACATGCCAGGTATCCCACGCAGGCTGGCCGAGCATAGCCTAAACATACTGAAGGGATACAAGACGGTCAAGCAGACTCTTCGGCATTTTTTAGAACCTAAACGACAAGCCATGGGTGAGGAGCTAGCCACGTTACTCGAAGCCGGATTCATCAGAGAAATAAAACACCCGGACTGGCTAGCAAACCTGGTGATGGTACCAAAGAAGGACAAATCCTGGCGCCTATGTGTCGATTTCAAGGACCTCAATAAGGCTTGCCCCAAGGATCCCTTCCCTCTTCCCCGCATCGATCAAATCATCGACGCTACTGCAGGACACGACTCATTGTGCTTCCTCGACGCGTACTCTGGATACCATCAAATCAAGATGGCGGAGTCCGATCAAGCCGCAACGACATTCATCACTCCATACGGCCCCTTCTGTTTTAACACCATGCCTTTCGGGCTCAAAAATGCCAGTGCAACCTATCAACGCATGATTCAGACATGCCTAGAAAAAAAATCAGCAAAACAGTTGAGGCATACGTAGACGACGTGGTCATCAAAACCAGACACGTCGAATCTTTAATAGATGACATGAGGCTTATGTTCGACAATCTCCGAACATATGACATCAAGCTCAATTCGGAAAAATGCGTATTCGGTGTTCCTGCCAGAAAGCTCCTGGGTTTCATCGTCTCCAATAGAGAAATTGAAGCAAATCCGGCTAAAATCCGAGCTTTGTCACAGTTGGCTACCCCAACAGACCTCAAGCAAATCCAGAAATTAACTGGATGCGTGGCTGCCTTAAGCCGCTTCATCTCCCGATTGGGAGAAAAGGCACTACCTCTCTATCGCCTTCTTCGACGCACCGAACACTTTGAGTGGACGGATGCGGCTACGGTCAGACTGGAAGAAATAAAGGCCCTCTTGGCCAGCAACCCCATCCTGGCCGAACCAAACATCGGCGAACCCATGCTGTTATATATAGCTGCAACGCACCAAGTTGTAAGCGCAGTGCTCGTCGTCGAACAAGAGGAGGATGGACATAAGTTCTCGCTTCAAAAGCTGGTATACTACGTATCCACTGACCTCACACCATGCAAATCACGGTACCCACATTATCAAAAAATAGCATACGCAGTCTTCATGGCATCCCGGAAACTACGATACTACTTTCAAGAGTGTTCAATCATGGTGGCCTCCGAAGTACCACTCGACGATATAATAAATAACCACGATGCCACGGGCCGGATTGCTAAGTGGGCCATCGATCTCCTCTCGTTCGACATCATATACAAACCACGGCGAGCCATTAAGTCACAAGTACTGGCTAACTTCGTCGCCGAATGGACAGAAGCCGAACTCCCTAAAGAGTATGACGCATACTCCAATTGGATCATGCACTTTGCCGGCTCTAAGATGCTGGCAGGTCTGGGAGCGGGCGTTGTCCTGACATCCCCCCCGGAGATATAGTCCAATATGTACTCCAAATACTATACACAGACTCCAACAATGCAGCCGAATACGAGGCTTTGTTGCATGATCTTTGGATGGTGGTCTCCATGGGCATTCAACGCCTAGAGGTGCGTGGGGATTCGAACCTCGCAATATCTCAAATAAATGGAGACTTTGACGCCAAGGACCCGAAAACGGCGGCTTACCGCAATGCCGTCCTCAAGATGTCAGCCCGGTTTGAGGGCTCGAATTCCATCATGTGGTCCGAGAAAACAATCAAGTGGCGTATATCCTCGCCCGCATCGGCGCTAAGCGCGACCCCGTCCCACCTAATATCTTCTTGGAAAGGCTGTTCAAGCCATCTGTGGTGTCGCAAGGGGAGACCGACAATACTAGTCCGGATCCGACCACAACCCCAGATCCCGAACACACTAACATAATCGGAGGCTCCACCACCGAAATAACACCTTCGGCCCACGTGATCATGGTTGTCATTGCCCCGTGGACAGAACCCTTCTTAGCCTACCTAAATAGGCAAGAACTCCCCGAGGACCAAAATGAGGCACGTTGCATCGTGCAGCGCTCTAAAGCCTACAAGGTCCACGAGGGAGATCTTTATAAGAAAAGCGCTACCGGAGTACTCCAAAGATGCATCTCCGAAGAGGAAGGGCGACAGCTCTTGGCCGAACTTCACACTGGACTCGGCGGCCACCATGCCGCAGCTCAGGCCCTTATAAGCAAGGCCTTCCATATAGGTTTCTACTGGCCGACAGCCTGACCAGACGCACAGGACCTCGTCCAACATTGCGTCGGTTGCCAGCTTTTCGCAAACCAAAGCCATATGCCACCTACCGCTCTCCAAACAATCCCCATAACTTGGCCCTTTGCGGTCTGGGGGCTCGATATGGTCGGACCCCTTGAAGGAGGAAGCCATAAGAAAAAAATACTTATTGGTCATGGTAGATAAATTCACCAAATGGATAGAGGCCAAACCAGTTAAAACGGCCGAATCCGGACCAGTGATAGACTTCATATCAGGGATTGTACACCGTTACAGTGTCCCCCACAGCATCATCACCGATAATGGCTCCAACTTCACAGCCGACGAGGTGAAAACTTGGTGCGGCAACATGGGCATTAAGCTCGATTACGCCTCCGTCTATCACCCCCAAACAAACAGTCAAGTCGAACGAGCAAATGGTCTTATTATGAGCGGCATCAAACCCAGACTAGTGCGATCCTTGAAGGAATTAGATACACACTGGGTCGAGGAGCTCGACTCTGTACTATGGGGACTGCGGACCTCGCCGAATCACATTACTGGATACACACCATTCTTCATGGTGTACGGCGCAGAGGCGGTATTGCCCTGCGATATCATTCATGACTCACCACGAGTGTGCATGTATGAAGAGAGAGAAGCCGAGCTTGATCGGAAGGACAGTCTAGATGCCTTGGAGGAGGAGCACGATGTCGCAAAAGCCCGTTCCGCATTCTATCAGCAACAGGCTCGAAGGTATCAAAGCAGAGAAGTACGGGCCAAAACTTATAGCGTTGGTGAACTCGTTCTATGCCTACCGGAGAAGAAAAAGGACAAGCTCAAGCCCAAGTGGGAGGGTCCCTTCATCATTGATAAAGTTCTCACCAGAGGAGCGTACCGCCTGCATGATGCATCAGATAATTGACTCGAGCCGAACCCATGGAACGCGGCCAGACTCCGAAGATTCTACGCCTAGCGCCGAACTCTGTGTTCGTCTCCTTACCTCCGCCCTTTTTAAATTATATCCTCTTTCTTTCTTTTTTCTTATGGCCCTAAAAAGCTTCAAGTGTGACTCGACTACACAATCTTGATGCGCTATGCGCACTCACTATACCTGGGGGCTTCTTATACAGAAGCTTAATATAATTATCTTCCGGGCTTCATGCCCACTACATATGTGTCACTTTTCCATATGTACCTTTTCTTCGCCATTATATGCATCGATATGACTTAAGTTTTGGCCAAGCTGGGTTGCCTGGCTCCTGTATTTATGCCCTACGTTCCCGTTAGTTCGGCTAGGGCATAAGGGGAGCACCTCTGTGATTGTTACTGCCGGGTCCGCTGGACGTGTACCTCAGACTGGGTGAAGCCGAAAGCTAGCGTTCTTAAGGGAATATTCGGTCGGTGAACAAAAGATGTTTCTTACCTATTACAATATAAACCCCCAGATGTTTCATATCCTGCGTGTCTGTTCGCAGTTCGGACATGCACATTAATGCATGCGTACCCAGGGAAAGGAACCCTTAACAGAACTATTCTCCCTGGAAGATGTTTCTTACTATCCATGTAATATAACATAGCTAGTTGGGCACTTGTCTGTTCAAGCACTTATGACCCCTAAGCCTGGTTTCCACCCATACCCCGGTTTACATAACTGAGCGGGTATTCGGATACACTCCGGACTGTCGGGTCCGGAGGTTGAATCAAAAAGGTCCGCCATGACAAATGATTTACAATCCGGCTAGGGACAAAATATGTCATTTGAGTCCCTTAGACTGGCTAAATTCTTCTTCTATACCATCCAACAGGCTGTCTAGTCTACAATCCTGTTGGGAATACTTTGCGGCTAATCCTACCTGGTCATATACCAGACTAACGAGGATCTCTTTCCCATTTGACCCTACAGGTCCGACCAGGGCCATGTGATTCGGATCAACCTTGGTGTACCGCATTTTTACGATGGCCTAGGCTTCCCTCGCACCTTGTCGGCAGGCCGATATCTTCCATAATCGGAAGTGCCGCCGTGCTCCCTTGAGCATCTCTACAAGCCCCCCCCCCCATGCCTCCTGGCAGGGAGGCGGACGGCCACAAGGCCTGGGCAATACCCTGCATCACCTACCGAACTTGTTCGTGCAGTTGTGAAAGCTCTTGCAGAAGATCGCCTGCGGATCCGGGCATCTCCTCTTCGGGACGACCTGTCAGCATACCTACAGACATAACTCTGTTAGCCCGTTTCTTCGTCGAACTGTATAAAGGTTCATTGGAGCACATACTAAAAATGTCGCGTCGAAGCCTCTTATTCTCCTTCACAGAGTCAGCAAGCTAGGCCCGAACATCTTCCAATTCAACGCCCAGCCGGGTATTGGCATCCTGGAGATCGTTTTTCTCTCGCCTAACCCGTGTAAGCACGCGCTCGCGAGCCTCTAGCTGTCGTTGAGCTCGTTGCTCATCCCCTTGTACGATCTCCGGATCCACTCCGGGATTGTCTGCAGATTCTATTGTTAGATTTGCAAGCATGCCGAATACTAACCGGTACACGTAATTACATTCTTTTTGATCGAGACAAGTATTACTAGATGAGGCCTTCTTGGATTCCTCCATTCCGGCAACTGCCGCCCTTAGCTGGGCTTTGCACTCATCCAGATCTTGAGACAAATGGGTGTTCTTCTCTATAAGAACCTATTCATACAATGATACTTAAATCAGTTGTACCAACTGTTTCAAGTCTCAGGGGCTACTGATATACATAATTATCAGATTTTTCTTACCCGTATATCCTTTAAATACTAGTCTGTAGCTCTAGCAAGCCCATCTTGAGCATCTCGGATGTACGCGTCTCCCGAGTTGAAGGCATTGAACGCCTCTTCAGAGAAATTAGGGTCGCGGAGTACGGCCCATCGACGCCGGTGATTCATAGCGCCCCCCACTTCGGAATTCGTAGAGGATATTCTATCTGCATCCTTTGTAGGAGGACCGTCCGGCATTGTCCCCACATTAGCCTCCACCCTTAAGGCCGGTTCCGGAGTCCGGCTGGTGGAGGCGTGGCCGGCAGGATCTCCGAACACAGTCCGGCGAGTACTCTTTTTGCCAGGGGACAATGGACATTGTTATATTTTAAAGACGATAATCACGGAGCAGGTTATAAATCATACCTCTGCGACGGCGTCTCGGTCCTGACCGCCATCCTTTTAAGCCTACCCGGCTTGGGTGCCCCTTGTTGGTGAGTCGCCGCGGGTTCGGCACGGCGCCCCGATGGCCTTCCCTATAAAGCGCAATACGTGTGCGGTGGGTAAAGAAGGGATCCTTCTCGGAAGTTAGGACTCTGGTTTTACTTACATATGATGCAAGGAGTAGGCCAGGATAGTCGGCTATGATGGCCACCAAGGCACCGTCACGGCTTGCCTGGTAAAACATCCTATTGACAAGCTCCACAAATATGTCCGGATCTTCTTCAAGTCCGGGGTTGAGGGCCCAGTTGTGGTCCTCTGGCTGTGGACCTCCCTCACAGCTTTTCGCAGTTCCTGCTATGAATTAGAAAGGTAAATATTTGTGATGAAAGAATGCAGGAATGAATAGAGTTGAGTAAAAGATAGCAGCTCACCCAGCTGGGGGGGTTGAACATGGAAAATCCATCCCGTGGCTTAATGCGGATAAACTCCTCTTGTTCTCCTTTATACAAATCAGACAATATTTTCGCCAGGGCGGTGGCAGAGTCCGGGCCTTTCCGACCGCAGCGGGTGGCATCATCCTCTCCATTAAAGTGCCACATGGGACGCCCCCGATACTGGAGTGGTTGCACCCCCCGCATTATGCATATTGACATAACCTCGATTATTGTCAATCCAGATTTGGCTAGCGTTTTTATCATGCCCATTAGATAAAGGACTTCTCTGCTATCTTCCTCCTGGGGGCTCCGGGGACGCCAGTTGCGGCGTTTCTTTAGTGGGGCATTGGTAAACTCAGGAAGACCACTCCGGATAGGGTCCGGAAGGGGGACGTCCTCTATATAAAACCACTTCGAAGGCCAATCTTCAGATGTCTTCTTCGGAGTGCCGGATAGGTATCCGGTCCCAGCGATGCGCCATATTTCGGCTCTGCCCACTTGGTATATTAATCCCTCCTGATTGCGAGGGACGAGGCAGAATAGCCTCTTCCATAGCTCGAAATGAGCTTTGCAGCCCAGAAATAGCTCACAAAGGGCGACATAACCTGCAATGTGCAGTATGGAGGCAGGAGTGAAGTTATGCAGTTAAAGGCCGTAATACTCCAGGAGCCTGCTGAGGAACGAATGGATTGGAAATCCGAGGCCCCTCAGCAAGTAAGGGACAAGGCATACTCGCTCCCCCTAGATGGGTTGGGGAAACTCTTTGCTTGCTCCCCGCCATCGTCAGTGGCTAATCCGGCTCGGATGGGGACAAGATATGCAGGCGAGAGAAACCCCTAGGTCTGCAACTCCACCAACTGGCCGTGGGATACGGTGCACTTCACCCAATCACCTGGCTTAGCGCTATGGGAGCGAGAGGAGGAGCTGCGGTGGCCGGCCATGATGGGATGGTTCTTTCGGGCACGCTCTGATGAATCCTCGCTTGGGGAAGATGGTGTGATTTGGATCTGAGGATCCCCGTCTCTTTAATAGACGATTTACTTACATGGTCAGGGTGGCAAATGTACAAATGCCCCGACTTCTCGCATTCTCTCACGTGGAGACTACCATTATTAAGGTACAGAAGCCGAGGAGTGCAACATTAATGGGAAGCCGGACACTGCTCGTTACAACAGGTACTCGGGGATTTGGAGAAGAACCCGCCTTGCAATGCCGAAGACAATCTGCTACCGGACTCATCGTCATTGAAGCCTGGTTCAGGGGCTACTGAGGGAGTCCTGGATTAGGGGGTCCTCAGACAGCCGGACTATGTACTTGTGCCAGACTGTTGGACTATGAAGATACAAGATTGAAGACTTCGTCCTGTGTCCGGGAGGGACTCTCCTTTGCGTGGAAGGCAAGCTTGGCAATTCGGATATGTAGATCTCCTTCTCTGTAACCGTCTATGTGTAACCCTAGCCCCCTCCAGTGTCTATATAAACCGGAGGGTTTAGTCCGTAGGACAACAACAATCATAATCATAGGCTAGCTCCTAGGGTTTGGCCTCTACGATCTCGTGGTAGATCAACTCTTGTAATACTCATATCATCAAGATCAATCAAGCAGAAAGTAGGGTATTACCTCCATATAGAGGGCCTGAACCTGGGTAAACATTGTGTCCCCTGCCTCCTGTTACCATTAGCCTTAGACGCACAGTTCGGGACCCCCTACCCGAGATCCACCGGTTTTGACACCGACAGGGGGTCCCGAACTGTGCGTCTAAGGCTAATGGTAATAGGAGGTGGGGGACACGATGTTTACCCAGGTTCGGGCCCTCTCTATGGAGGTAATACCCTACTTCCTGCTTGATTGATCTTGATGATATGAGTATTACAAGATTTGATCTACCACGAGATCGTAGAGGCTAACCCTAGAAGGTATCCTATGATTCTGATTGTTGTTGTCCTACGAAATAAACCCTTCGGTTTATATAGACACCGGAGGAGGCTAGGGTTACACATAATCGGTTATAGAGAAGGGAATCTACATATCCGAATTGCCAAGCTTGCCTTCCATGCAAAGGAGAGTCCCACCCGGACACGGGACGAAGTCTTCAATCTTGTATCTTCATAGTCCAACAGACCGGCATAAGCATATAGTCCGCCTGTCTGAGGACCCCCTAATCCAAGACTCCCTCAGCTCCCCCATGATGCCGTCGTCTCCTTCTCCTGCCGGATCCCCGCCGTCCGCGTACCCTACGTCATAGTCGTCGTCCTCGCGTGCATACAGCAGGAGAAGCACGGCTCTTGCTACTTCTTGAGCTTGCGTTGGTTTTTCCCTTGAAGAGGAAAGGGTGATGCAGCAAAGTAGAGATAAGTATTTCCCTCAGTTAGAGAACCAAGGTATCAATCCAGTAGGAGGTACAAGCAAGTCTCCAATCTATTCACCTGCACAAACAATCAAACACTTGCACCTAATGCGATAAAGGGGTTGTCAATCCCTTCACGGTCAATTGTAATGGTGAGATTTGATAGAGATACATATAAAAGATTAATAAAATGTAAAATAAAATAAAAACAAATGAATTGCACCAAGGTATTTTGGAGTTTTTTGGTTTATAGATCTAAAAATATATGATGAAAAATAGACCCCGGGGCCATAGGTTTCACTAGAGGCTTCTCTCTTGAAAGAAAACATACGGTGGCTGAACAAATTACTGTCGAGCAATTGATAGAAAAGCGCAAAGTTATGACGATATCCAAGGCAATGATTATGAATATAGGCATCACGTCCGTGTCAAGTACACCGACTCCTGCCTGCATCTACTACTATTACTCCACACATTGACTAACTCATGCCTGCATCTAGAGTATTAAGTTCAAGAGAACAGAGTAACACATTAAGTAAGATGACATGATGTAGCGGGATAAACTCAAGCAATATGATGAAAACCCCATCTTTTTATCCTTGATGGCAACAATACAATATGTGCCTCGCTACCCCTATTATGTCACTGGGTGAGGACACCGCAAGATTGAACCCAAAACTAAGCACCTCTCCCATTGCGAGAAATACCAATCTAGTTGGCCAAACCAAACCAATAATTCGATGAGAAATACAAAGATATCAAATCATGCATATAAGAATTCAGAGAAGATTCAAATAATATTCATAGATAATCTGATCATAAATCCACAATTCATCGTATATTGACAAAAACACCGCAAAAGAATATTACGTCGGATAGAACTCTAAGAACATCGAGGAGAACATTGTATTGAAGATCAAAGAGAGAGAAGAAGCCATCTAGCTACTAGCTATGGACCCGTAGGTCTGTGGTAAACTACTCAGGCTTCATCAGAAGGGCAATAGGGTTGATGTAGATGCCCTCCGTGATCGAATCCCCCTCCGGCAGATCACTCGAAAAGGCCCTGTCGGTGTCAAAACCGGCGGATCTCGGGTAGGGGGTCCCGAACTGTGCGTCTAGGCGGATGGTAACAGGCGACGAGGGACACGATGTTTTACCCAGGTTCGGGCCCTCTTGATGGAGGTAAAACCCTACGTTCTTCTTGATTAATATTGATGATGTGTATTACAAGAGTGGATCTACCACGAGATCAAGGAGGCTAAACCCTAGAAGCTAGCCTATGGTATGATTGTTGTAATGGATGATGTGTCCTACAGACTAAAGCCCTCCGGTTTATATAGACACCGGAGAGGGCTAGGGTTACACAGAGTCGGTTACAATGGTAGGAGATCTACATATACGTATTGCCAAGCTTGCCTTCCACGCCAAGGAAAGTCCCATCCGGACACGGGACGGAGTCTTCAATCTTGTATCTTCGTAGTCTTGGAGTCCGGCGGACGATGATAGTCCGGCTATCCGGACACCCCCTAGTCCAGGACTCCCTCAGTAGCCCCTGAACCTGGCTTCAATGACGATGAGTCCAGCGCGCATAATGTTCGGCATTGCAAGGCGGGTTCCTCCTCCGAATGATCCATAGAAGATTGAGAACACCAGGATAGTGTCCGGCTCTACAAAATAATTTCCACATCCCACCGTAGAGAGAATATCATGTACACAGGTTCAATCTGCTGACGTATCTTGTAGCGTGACGTCACGCCACTACCAAGCCTTTACTTGAATCGTTTTTTATTACACCACCTCAGCGCGTTTAGCGAAGCGGTTTCCTTGGCACGTCTTTGTCGAAGCAGAGATCGTGTTCCCCTTATTCCGGGATCCTCATCAATACGGACGTGGGTAACCCAACCGCTCCCGTTGCCACGCCCCCTCTATCGAAGGCGAGTCCCAAACGGTCACAGAGACGGCTCTTGGTATTCTCCCTCTTTATAATAGGACTAAGGCTCGTTTCTTTTCTTCAATCCTCCATCGAATCTTCTCCTCGCTCCAAGTTCCAACACCCAGAGCCCCAGATTCGTGTGCTTCGGACCTTCAACTATGTCCGGCTCCGACCCTCAGGGCCGGTGGATGCCCTCCTCCGTCACGGAGGAGGACGTGCTAAAGCTGCGAGAGGCCAAGTACCTGTCTTATGAGATCTCGCACAGGCTGCCCGCCGAAGGGCAGGCCATACCCACCCCCGAGCCCGGCGAGTACGTCGTCTTTGTATCCCACCTCCGTCGGGGTTTACGCTTCCCGACGAATCCTTTCGTGAGAGGGCTCATGTTCTACTACGGGCTGGATTTCCATGACTTGGCTCCGGAGTCCATCCTCCATATTTCCGCATTTATTCTCGTCTGCAAAGCCTTCCTCCGCGTCACCCCCCACTTCGCCCTGTGGCTGAAGACCTTCAATGTGGAGCCGAAGATGATTGGGGGGCGTCAAGCATAGTGCGGCGGGGCGGCCATAAGCAGGAGGGCCGATGCCCCGTGGCCCGAGGGCTCCTTCCAAGAGGAGCTCGGCTTGTGGCAGCAGGAGTGGTTCTATATCACCGCTCCGAAGGGCAGCAGGCAGAAGCCGCCGCCGATATTCCGCTCGGGACCTCCTCGACAGTTGATGTCGTGGGTCAACCAAGGGCTCAACTGGGGGCCATCAAAAGACGTGCCCCTATTGCAGGGCCGGATTCGAGACCTCCAGGCGAGGGAGATCGATCTGGTCGTGGTGATGCAGGTTATGCTAATTAGGCGTCTCCTGCCCTGCAAACGCCGTCCTCTCCGGCTATGGGAGTTCAATCCGGAGGGACCACGGATTCTCCAACACTTTATGGGTACGACACCCGTGGAGATGTACAAGTTGTTCTTCGGACCACAAGCGGCGTGTCCGGAATTGACCGAGGATGCCGGCCTAAGCTGCAATCGCCCGGATACTCAAGTAAGTAGCCCAGTGTTCGGACGTACCATTTGTTTGCTTTTCTATAATTCGCCTTTTAACCCGTTATCCCGCAACAGGAGTGGATAGCGCAAGCAAAGCTGATACGGTGTCCGGCCCCCCTCCCAGAGACCGCGCCGGATCCCGTGCTGGTTAGGATGTTGGAGGTTGCGCCTTCAGAAGAAGGCGAAGGGGAAAATAGAGGAGCTACCGCCTCGCCCAAGGGGGCACTTGAAGAAGGGGGGATCAAGAATCCCCCCCCTCCAGGGGGAGAAGAGGACCGCCTCCGAAGACCCGGAGGCCAAAGCCCCTAAGCGGGGGAAGAAATCTTCACCAGAGGGTCCTGCGTCCGGGGAGGTCCTGGCCGCAAAGTCTTCTCTAAAGAATCAGCCCTCCAGCGAGCCGTGAGTTGAAAAGGGGGAGTTCATTAATAAGAAACATCCCTATTTGTGCTTCTGAGGATAACCGAAATATTTACCTTGTAGTTCGGATCTGCGACCTTCTCATATGAGCTCGTCTTCGGGGGATCTTCGTCCGGAGATGATGGAGAGCGAGACGCCTCCGTCTGCTGCGCCGTCGGATAGGGCGGACGAGCCTGAAGTGTCATCACGGAGGGTATCCCCGAGCCCGGCAGAGCCGAAGAGTTCGGCGCCGACTAGTGTTCGGTCAGGGGAGCTGAAGGATCTGCTAGAGAAGGCATCCATCTCAGAAGATCACCGTGCATTGATGAGTACGGTGGTTGGAAGGATTTCGTCCCCCGAAAGCGGATTGCATAATGTCGTCAGGAGTTTGCTGGCGGGGTTTGAGGTACGTAAAAACGACGCACCTTTTTGATAGTTTTGCACATGAAAGTGCGCCCTGTATAGATAGTAGCCCCTGAGACTCGGTAGGTTGTCGAAAGCGACAGCGTGCCGAGGATCAAAATCGCAGGTATTGAGTGTCGCCTTTCCTATGCAGGTGGCGGATAGTCCGAGGGCTAGCCGGACTGATGGAGTTGATGAATTGATGCGGCAACTCGATGTTGCGAATGCAGACATCGCGCTAGTCAACAAGCGACTTGACGAGTCGCAAGGTAAGTTATCTCTCCGTAGTCACCTATTAAGGGAGCCAAAGCCCACCTCTTACAATATTTGTGCTTGACGCAGATGGTGCTACTACTGTGGAGAGCCTTCGGGCAGAACTTGCTCAAGCCAAGGAGCAAGCCAGAAGAAGTAATGCGGCTGCCTCGAGGGCGGCCGAGGAGTTAGAAGCCGAAAGGGCTGCACACTGCCGAAGCAGGGAAGAGATGGCCGAACTGGCCGTTAAATTGAAGGATGCTACCGACCGCAATGAGGCTCTTGAAAAGGAGCGCCTATCGGAGCGAGAAGACCTGGGGAAGGCCATCGCCGAAGCCAAGGATGCCCGTTCTGCAATGCGGGCTATGAAGGAGGAGCTGCGTCAGGCCGGAGACATTGTGGCTGGCAAGCCTTTTCTACTGTGTTGCAGGTTTACGGATCCAAAGTATGCTCAGCTTGGCCAGCTGTGGGGCCCGGAGGATCCATATATGGACTTAGCGGCGAGTGCGGCGGATGCCGTTGTGCACTTCCGAACTTAGAAGGATCACAAGACGGAAGAGCTGTTTTGGTCTCAATTCCATAGTCCGGATCGTTCACTTCCGCTGACCGATCAGTTGGCCGAATGGGCTGAGCTGAATAGGTTGTCCGGACTTGCCATGACGGATGTCGTGACTCATGTCTGGCCGGATAGGCCCAAGGCGACGAGCTATTTTGGCTTATTGCAGCAATTTCTTGGGGCGGTGCCGCATATCAAGTTGATGAAGCGGTCGGCCTGCATAGAGGGTGCGCGGATGGCCCTCGCCCGTGTGAAGACACATTGGACAGAGATGGACACCACCGCTGTTGCGACCCAGGGTTCGGACGAGAGCCGGTTACCTGCCGAGGACTATTTTGGGGAAGTTATGCGTGGTGCTCGTTTAATAGAGTCACAGTGCTCGAATAATGTCACGTTCAAATGAATGTTTTATTTTGTAAAACAATGGTTATGATGTAATCGCTTTTTATACTTGTGTGTTTCAAGTATTGAAATATCTACTATGCGGCCGTTTATGTATACGTGTGTATAACCTGAAAGATGGCAGTCTTCGGCTTCAGCCCCCACGCACAAGGTGCGGGGGTGTTCGCAAAAATAGCGCATTTTCACACTTAATCCGACGTCTCGGTCCTGTTGAGGAGGTGGTAGCGTAGCGAACGAGGCAACCGGACTATGATGCTTTATCACTTTCACTTAGCCATTGGAGTTCGAGGGTGGGACTACGATATAGCCCCTGGGGGCACCGTGCTCTCCGAATTCGGGGCGCGTGTGTGCCTGACCGGGAAACGGTCCTTCGTCAAAGCGGAAGAATTCTAAACATTCTGGTGGTCGATCGAGTGGTTGACCAGTCTCTCGCTGTATCATGACAGTCAGTTTTCGGCTTTCTCTACTGAGGTGCTCGCCCAGCCGAACTGAGGCACAATCGCAGTAGTTCTCCTGGTGCCGCGTTAGCCGATGATACGGAACGTAAGGCAGCAAAACACAGGAGCCGGGCAAACCCAACATTTGACCAAAGACATGATTCGGAGCTGATGCATATAAGGCCTAACTCGAGACGCCGAACACTCCCTAAGGTGTTCGGTCTTTATAATAATGGGCAGAACAATGCCCTAAGCCCCTAGTGTCCAGGTACGGGCGAGGTCCTCTGACGCGGCCGATGCCAAAACGTCAGTCTCCACTCTGGTTATAATGAGAAGCCAGGGGATTATAGCAACAAGAGACAGTAAAAAAGGTTTACGCGGGGTCTTAATCTGAAAAGAATCCTTGCGACGGGTCCCTACTGCACGTCTGCGCCTGTGTCTCCGTTGTGCCGTTATCCTGGACGGGTATGCACGTTGTTCATCTGTAAAAGAGAGGAACTTAGTTTGAAAGGAAGTCGTGCTAAAAAGTGCATGAAAAAATTTTAATAAATGAATAAAGCGGAGTCTATATTAGCTCATTATTGCTTATACGCACAGCCCCTTGTGAAGGGGTGTGCGGCTAGGGAGCCCCTAGCTTATTTATGCCGGACTCGTCTAGCCGTGTCCGGGGTCTCTGAGTGACCCTCTTAATGAAATGATGCCGCGTGGACCGGGCATTTTAAGTGTAAGAGACGCGTAATGTGGTATGGCGTTAAAGCGGACAAAAGCTTCACGTCCCAATAGTGCTTGATAGCTACTTTCGAATGGGGCGATATGAAAGATTAGTTTTTCGCGTCGGAAGTTGTTCGGTGACCCGAACACAACTTCTAGTAATAAGGAGCCTGTGCACCTGGCGGAAGGGCCTGGCGTCACTCCTTTAAAGGAAGTGCGGCTATGTTGAATTGTAGTAAGGTCTATCCCCAACTTGCGGATTGTGTTCGGATATAGCATGTTTAAATCGCTGCCGCCGTCCATCAGGACTTGTGTAAATTGTAGTCCGTTGATTATAGGATCCAATATCAGAGCAGTCCATCCTGCATTTCGAACACTTCTGGAGTAATCCAGGTGGTCAAAAGTGATTGGTTTCGACAACCAATCTCGAGGTTCCGCTGGGGTGGACCGTGCGAGACCCATCTTAGCGGGTGCCGCATTGTTTTTCCGTATTATCACATGAAGTGAGTTTACTGCTTTGACTTCTTGTGGGAAAGTCTTTTGTTTTCCGGTGCCCTGCTGGTGGGGTTCGTCGTCGTCCTCGCTTGGTGCGTCAAGCCCCTTGTTTTCGGCGTTGAGTCGGCCGGACTGTTTGAAAACCCAACAATCTCGGTGGGTGTGGTTTGCAGGCCTTCCGGAGGTACTGTGGATTTGACATATCCGATCCAAAATTTTGTTTAAGTTGGATAGCTCGTCACTGTTGTCCTTAAGAGGCAGTGTTTTGTTGTTTGGCCGCGAGCTTTTGAATCCGGCGTTGACCGCCGTGTTCTTTGGGCTTTTCTCTTTATTCCGGCGCTGATCTTTTCTGCGCCGTGATTTTCCGTTTCCATCTCTGATCTCGGATGTACTTGGGTCGCTGGTGCTGCATCTTGCTAGCCAGCTGTCTTCCCCCGCGCAGAAGCGGGTCATGAGGCTTGTTAGCACGGACATTGTCCTCGGCTTCTCTTGGCCGAGGTGTCTGGCGAGCCATTCGTCTCGGACGTTGTGTTTAAAAGCTGCTAAGGCTTCGGCGTCCGGACAGTCGACTATTTGGTTCTTTTTAGTAAGGAACCTGTTCCAGAATTTGCGCGCTGACTCTCCGGGCTGTTGAGTTATATGACTTAGATCGTCTGCATCCGGAGGGCGGACATAAGTCCCTTGAAAATTTGCTCTAAACGCATCCTCGAGCTCTTCCCAACTTCCAATAGTGTTTTCTGGGAGGCTTTTGAGCCAATGCCGAGCTGGCCCTTTGAGCTTGAGGGGTAGATATTTTATGGCGTGGAGGTCATCTCCTCTAGCCATGTGTATGTGTAGTATATAATCCTCTATCCAGACTCCAGGGTTTGTTGTTCCGTCGTAAGCCTCTATGTTTATGGGTTTAAACCCTGTTGGGAATTCATGATCCAGCACCTCATTGGTGAAACATAGTGGGTGTGTGGCGCCCCTGTATTTTGGTGTACCGCTGTCTTCGAACACTTGGCGTGTTGTGTTGCTTCCTGGGGCCCTCTTTTTTGGCCCGTAAATGGACCTGGCTGGGCCATCTGTTTTCCCAGGATCATGAGTCGGCTTGTGTGCGGCGCCGCTTGTAGTTTTTGGCCTATCATCTGGCCGTCTATCCGGCCAGGCGGCCTCTTTGTCTTTTGACTGTGGGGGCTCTACGGCTTCCTCGTCAAACTCTGGCAGAAGCTTGCGTTTCGGGTAGCTCTTTGATTGATAGCCGTTGCTGTATTTGTCTGCGGTTTTGAGCACTTTGCTCCACCTCATCCTGAGTATGTCTTCCGCTGTTTTGAGCTTCCGTTTTTCCTTCTTCAGACTTCCTGCAGTGGCGACGAGTCTTTTGCGAAGGCTCTTATTCTCCGGTGGTGTGTCCGGCGTGAGGTCGTCTGGACTGTTGGTTTCGCCGGGCATGGATTGATTATCCGATTCGTCCTGTTCGGACGGTTGCTTGGCTGCATGTTCATCGTCCACTGGTTTGCCCTGCTCTATTGCTGGGTCATTAGGAGCGTTGTTGTTGTCGAGGCGGGACTTAGGGCGGCGTCTGCGTCGCCGTTTTGGTTGTTTATCGGCGGGATTATCCTTTGTCGTGCCCCGTTGGTCCTCATTATCGCTTCCTTTTGGGGTATCCACCATATATACATCATGGGTTGGGGTGGCCTTCCAGTGCTCTATGAGCGCTGGTTCTTGATTGTCTCCGGCATCGTCGTCCATACCGTCGATGTCTTCGGAGTCGTAGTCTAGCATGTCAGTTAGATCATCGACAGTGGCTACAAAGTGGGTGGTGGGTGGGCTTTGAATTTCTTCGTCATCCGCACCCCAACCATCCTGGCCATAATCCGGCCAGGGCTCTCCGGATAGCGAGAGATGCTTTAGCGAATTTAGGATGTCGCCAAAGGGTGAGTGCTGAAAGATGTCCGCAGCGGTGAACTCCATGATCGGCACCCAATCGGATTCGATTGGCAGGGGCCCAGGAGGTTTGGAGTCCGGCAGGGAGTCCGGCACCTCGGAGTCACGAGTTTTATAGGGGACAAGGTCAGTGTTTGGCTCCATCACCGCGGATGTTGCAGCTCCCGAGGCGGTGTCCAGCCACTCGCCCTCGATCTGCACGATCGGCTCCGAACTATAGGTCGGAGCGGATTCATGTGCGGCCTCCAAGGCGCTGTCCGGTGGCAGAGCTAGATCGTGCCCATCGCGACAGTGCGGCATGCTCGGCTGCGGATCGGATCCATCGAAGATCAAGTCTCCGCGGATGTCCGCCGTGAAGTTTAGGCTTCCAAATCTGACCTGACGGCCAGGGGCGTAGCTTTCGATCTGCTCCAGATGGCCAAGTGAATTAGCCCGCAGTGCGAAGCCGCCGAATACAAAGATCTGTCTGGGGAGAAAAGTCTCACCCTCGACGGTGTTGTTGTTGATTGAAGAAGCCATCGAGCCTATCGGTGACGACACAGAGGAACTCTCAATGAAAGCACCAATGTCGGTGTCAAAACCGGCGGATCTCGGGTAGGGGGTCCCGAACTGTGCGTCTAGGCGGATGGTAACAGGAGATGAGGGACACGATGTTTTACCCAGGTTCGGGCCCTCTTGATGGAGGTAAAACCCTACGTCCTGCTTGATTAATATTGATGATGTGTATTACAAGAGTGGATCTACCACGAGATCAAGGAGGCTAAACCCTAGAAGCTAGCCTATGGTATGATTGTTGTAATGGATGATGTGTCCTACGGACTAAAGCCCTCCGGTTTATATAGACACCGGAGAGGGCTAGGGTTACACAGGGTCGGTTACAATGGTAGGAGATCTACATATCCGTATCGCCAAGCTTGCCTTCCACGCCAAGGAAAGTCCCATCCGGACACGGGACAAAGTCTTCAATCTTGTATCTTCGTAGTCTTGGAGTCCGGCGAACGATGATAGTCCGGCTGTCCGGACACCCCCTAGTCCAGGACTCCCTCAGGCCCCAAGATGGGATCTCACGGGAATAGAGGTTTGCGGCGATGGAAAAGTATTTTCATGGATGCCTCTAATGGTTTGGGAATATATGGGCCAAAGATTAGGGTTAGGAGACCTCCGAGGGGGCAACAAGCCTAGGGGCGCCCCCCTAGGGTGCGCCCCTACGGCTTGTCGTCGCCTTGTGGGTCTTCTGACTTCATCTCCAAGTCTCGTAGGTGTCTTCTGCTCCAAGAGAAATCATCGCGAAAGTTTTATTCCATTTGGACTCCGTTTGATATTCCTTTTCTGTAAAACTCAAAAGCAAGGAAAAAATAGAAATTGACACCGGGCTCTAGGTTAATAGGTTAGTCCCAAAAATAATATAAAATAGCACATTAATGCACATAAAACATACAAAATAGATAATATAATAGCATGGAATGATCAAAAATTATAGATACGTTGGAGACGTATCAAGCATCCCCAAGCTTAATTCCTGCTCGTCCTCGAGTAGGTAAATGATAAAAACAGAATTTTTGATGTGGAATGCTACCTAACATATTTATCCATGTTTTTTCTTTATTGTGGCATGAATATTCAGATCCATAAGATTCAAAACAAAGGTTTAATATTGACATAAAAACAATAATACTTCAAGCATACTAACAAAGCAATCATGTCTTCTCAAAATAACATGGCCAAAGAAAGTTATCCCTACAAAATCATATAGTATGGCTATGCTCCATCTTCATCACACAAATTATTAAATCATGCACAACCCCGATGACAAGCCAAGCAATTGTTTCATACTTTTGATGTTCTTAAACTTTTTCGACTTTCGCGCAATACATGAGCATGAGCCCTGGATATAGCACTATAGGTGGAATAGAATATGGTGGTTGTGGAGAAGACAAAAAGAAGGAGATAGTCTCACATCAACTAGGCGTATCAACGGGTTATGGAGATGCCCATCAATATATCAATGTGAGTGAGTAGGGACTGCCATGCAATGGATGCACTAGAGCTGTAAGTGTATGAAAGCTCAAAAGAAACTAAGTGGGTGTGCATCCAACTCGCTTGCTCACGAAGACCTAGGGAAATTTGAGGAAGCCCGTCATTGGAATATTCAAGCCAAGTTCTATAATGAAAAATTCCGACTAGTATATGAAAGGGACAAAATAGGAGACTCTATCATGAAGATCATGGTGCTACTTTGAAGCACAAGTGTGGAAAATGATAGTAGCAATGCCCCTTCTCTCTTTTCTCTATTTTTTTATTTTGGGCTGTTTGGCCTCCTTTTTTTCTTTTCTTTTGTCTGGAGTCTCATCCCAACTTGTGAGGAATCATAGTCTCCGTCATCCTTTCCTCACATGGTACGAATGCTCTAATAATGATGATCATCACACTTTTATTTACTTTACAACTCATGAATTACAACTCGATTCTAGAACAAATATATGACTCTATATGAATGCCTCCGGCGGTGTACCGGGATGTGCAATGACTCAAGAGTGACATGTATAAAAATATTAATCGTGGCTTTGCCACAAATACGATGTCAACTACATGATCATGCAAAGAAATATGATAATGATGAAGCGTGTCATAATAAACGGAACAGGGGAAGTTGCATGGCAATATATCTCGGAATGGCTATGGAAATGCCATAATAGGTAGGTATGGTGGCTGTTTGAGGAAGGTATATGGTGGGTGTAATGCACTGGCGAGAATTGCGCGGTACTAGAGAGGCTAGCAAAGGTGGAAGGGTGAGAGTGCGTATAATCCATGGACTCAACATTAGTCATAAAGAACTCACATAGTTATTGCAAAAGTCTATTAGCTATCAAAACAAAGTACTACACGCATTCTCCTAGGGAGATAGATTGGTAGGAAAAGTCTATCGCTCGTCCCCAACCGCCACTCATAAGTCAATCTATAAATAAATCATGCTCCGACTTCATCACATAATGGTTCACCATACGTGCATGCTACGGGAATCACAAACTTTAACAAAAGTATTTCTACCAATCCACAATTACTCACTAGCATGTCTCTAATATCGCCATCTTTATATCTCAAAACAATATGCAAGAAATCAAACTTCTCATAGTATTCAATGCACTTAATATGAAAGTTTTTATTATATCCCTCTTGGATTCCCATCATATTAGGACTAAATTCATAAACTAAGCTAATTATCTCGTTGTTTAGAGACTCTCAAAATAATATAAGTGAAGCAAGAGAGTTAAATTTCTATAAAATAAACCACCGTCATGCTCTAAAAAGATATAAGTGAAGCACTAGAGCATATTGCCTAGCTCAAAAGATATAAGTGAAGCACATAAAGTATTCTAATAAATTCATGATTAATGTGTGTCCCTCTAAAAAGGTGTGTACAGCAAGGATGATTGTGGCAAACTAAAAAGCAAAGACTCATATCATACAAGACGCTCCAATTAAAACACATATCATTTGGTGAATAAAAATATAGCCTCAAGTAAACTTACCGATGCATTGAAGACGAAAGAGGGGATGCCTTCCGAGGCACCCCCAAGCTTAGGCTCTTGGTTGTCCTTGAATATTACCCTGGGGTGCCTTGGGCGTCCCCAATATTAGGCTCTTGCCACTCCTTATTCCATATTCCATCAAATCTTTACCCAAAACTTGAAAGCTTCACAACACAAAACTCAACAGAAAACTCATGAGATCCGTTAGTATAAGAAAATAAAATCAGCACTTTGGTACTGTTGTGAACTCATTCTTTATTTATATTGGTGTAATATCTACTGCATTCCAACTTCTCCATGGTTCATACCCCCTGATACTACCCATAGATTCATCAAAATAAGCAAACAACACATAGAAAACAGAATCTGTCAAAAACAGAACAGTCTATATCAATCTGTTAACTTCGTATACTTCTGTAACTCCAAAAATTATGGAAAATTAGGACAACATAGGCAATTTGTATATCAATCTTGTGTAAACAATTCAGAATTTTATCACGCTTCTGTAATTTTTAACAATTCTGTGATTGGGCGCAAAAGTTTCTATTTTTCAGCAAGATCAAATCAACGATATACCAAAGTATCCCAAAAGGCTTTACTTGGCTCAAACACTAAATTAAACACCAAAACACAATTACTACAGAGGTAATAATGTGTATTTTATTCAAGAACAGAAGCAAAACAGAAAAACAGAAAAATAAAATTGGGTTGGCTCCCAACAAGCGCTATTGTTTAACGCCACTAGCTAGGCATAATGCAATAGATCTAGGTATTGTCATTTTTGGTATGCAATCCATAAGTAGCTCTCATAATATATTCATATGGTAACTTAATTTTCTTTCTTGGAAAGTGCTCCATGCCCTTCCTTAACGGAAATTGAAATATAATGTCTCCTTCTTTCATATCAATAATTGCACCAATCGTTCTAAGGAAAGGTCTACCAAGAATAATAGGATATGTAGGATTGCAATCTATATCAAGAACAATGAAATCTATGGGCACATAATTCCTATTTGCAACAATAAGAACATCATTAATCCTTCACATAGGTTTTTTAATAGTGGAATCCGCTAGATGCAAATTTAAAGAGCAATCACCAAATTCACAGGAACCTAGCACATCACATAAAGTTTTCAGAATCATGGAAATGCTAGCACCCAAATCACACAAAGCATGGCACTCATAATCTTTAATTTTAATCTTAATAGTAGGTTCCCACTCGCCATAAAGCTTTCTAGGGATAGAAACTTCCAACTCAAGTTTTTCTTCAAAAGATTTCATCATGGCATCAACGATATGTTTAGTAAAAGCTTTATTTTGATTATAAGCATGAGGAGAATTCAACATGGATTGCAACAAGGAAATACAATCTATCAAAGAACAATTATCATAATTAAAGTCCTTGAAATCCAAAAGAGTGGGTTCATCGCTACTTAAAGTTTTGACCTCTCCAATCCCACTTTTATCAATCTCATCATTTTTGTCATTAAGATCTTTAAACTCCGAATCATTGGGACGCCTTCTAGATAAAGTTGACTCATCTCCAGTCCCATCTTTATCAAGATTTATATTAGAAAACAAAGATTCAATAGGAGTCACACCAATCACTTTAAGATCTTCATCATTATTCAAAGATTTCGGTTTAGCAGCCATCTTATTTACTAAAGTAGCTTGTTTCTTAGAAATTTGGGCTACTAAATTTTCAAGGTAAGAAAACTGAGATTTCAAAACCATAAAATTCCTTAGACATGTCATCAAGCTCTTTATTAATATACTCCATTATTGTTTTTTGTTCTTTAGCTCATTTCTAAAGAAATCGTTATGCTCATATTGTAAAGTCATGAAACTTTTAACATTACTTTCAATCTCTTCCAACTTCCTAAAATAAGGATCAAAGCTTTTGGGTTGAGCCATACGGGAAAGCAAGCAATCTAGCACACGAGCAAACAAAAAGGCGAAGGAAGAAGGGCGAATAAAAAGGCAAATCTTTTTGTGTTTTTTCTGAAAATTGTTTTAGAAGTGGGGGAGAGGAAAACGAGAGGCAAATGGCGAATAATGTAATGCAAGAGATGAGAGTTTATGAGGGGTACTTGGTAGGCTTGATGTAGACCTCCCCGGCAACGGCGCCAGAAATTCCTCCAACTACTTCTTGAGCTTGCGTTGGTTTTTCCCTTGAAGAGGAAAGGGTGATGCAGCAAAGTAGAGATAAGTATTTCCCTCAGTTAGAGAACCAAGGTATCAATCCAATAGGAGGTACAGGCAAGTCTCCAATCTATGCACCTGCACAAACAATCAAACACTTGCACCCAACGCGATAAAAGGGTTGTCAATCCCTTCATGGTCAATTGCAATGGTGAGATTTGATAGATACATATAAAAGATTAATAAAACATAAAACAAAATAAAAACAAATAAATTGCAGCAAGGTATTTTTGGGTTTTTTGGTTTATATATCTGAAAATATATGATAGAAAATAGACCCGGGGGCCATAGGTTTCACTAGAGGCTTCTCTCTTGAAAGAAAACATACGGTGGGTGAACAAATTACTGTCGAGCAACTGATAGAAAAGCGCAAAATTATGACGATATCTAGGACAATGATTACGAATATAGACATCACGTTCGTGTCAAGTAGACCGACTCCTGCCTGCATCTACTACTATTACTCCACACATCGACCGACTCCTGCCTGCATCTAGAGTATTAATTTCAAGAGAACAGAGTAACGCATTAAGTAAGATGACATGATGTAGCGGGATAAACTCAAGCAATATGATGAAAACCCCATCTTTTTATCCTTGATGGCAACAATACAATACGTGCCTCGCTACCCCTACTATGTCACTGGGTGAGGACACCCCTCTGATCATGAACATGAACATGTTTTGTGAGTAGTTGCTTTTGTTCCTGAGGATATGGGAGAAGTCTTGTTATAAGTAATCATGTGAATTTGCTATCTGTTCGATAATTTGATGAGATGTATGTTGTCTTTCCTCTAGGGTGTTATGTGAACGTCGACTACATGACACTTCACCATGATTTGGACCTAGGGGAAGGCATTGAGACGTAACAAGTAGATGATGGGTTGCTAGAGTGACAGAAACTTAAACCCTAGTTTATGTGTTGCTTCGTAAGGGGCTGGTTTGGATCCATATGTTTAATGTTCTAGTTAGATTTATCTTAATTCTTCTTTCGTAGTTGCGGATGCTTGAAAGGGTTAATCATAAGTGGGAGGCTTGTCCAAAATAAGGACAACACCCAAGCACCGGTCCACCCACATATCAAATTATCAAAATAACGAATGTGAATCATATGAGCATGATGAAAGCTAACTTGATGATAATTCCCATGTGTCATCAGGAGCGCTTTGCTTTATATAAGAGTTCGTCCATGCTTGTCCTTTGTTATAAAAAGGAGTGAGCCACCTTACTGCATCTTTGTTACACTTGTTACTTGTTACGCGTTACGAATTATTTTACTACCAAACTATTTGTTACCGATAATTTCGGTGCTTGCAAAGAATACCTTGCTGAAAACCGCTTGTCATTTATTTCTGCTCCTCGTTGGGTTCGACACTCTTACTTATCGAAAGGACTACGATTGATCCCCTAAACTTATGGGTTATCAGTAACCTAGAGACGTATCAATGTGTATCTTTAGTTCATAGTTGTCCTATTTGTTACCGCAAACCTGAAAGCTATAAACACAGGATGTTCTTCTCACATGAAAGTATAGTCTATCTTTTGTTTTATTTTAATTCCCATTTCTGGCAGAAACTAAATAATGTACTGAATTGTAGTATTGTATTGCTAATCTATTACTAAATCAAGCAGTGGTGTGCATTGGCATCCAGTGATGTTTATTTCTTTTGAATGTTTGACATAGAACCTGAAATTCTTTGTTTGTTTCCTGCATTAATGATGCAGGTGAGCTGATTTTGCTTATTTTAATAAGTTTTCCTTTTGGTAAATTCTTATAATAATTTCATCACACATAGAACCTGCATACACTGATATGCTTAACTGCATCTAAGGAATGCTTTATTTTAACTCCCTTCCTGGTTAGACATTAGATAGACTTCAGCAACTGCATGTACTCTTTCTAATTTGTAATTATACCTATAAAGATTAATTGATTGTAGATTCATAGATATGGAAGTTATCATTGGCTTCTAGAACTGTGAGTTCTACATTTGAAGATGGCCTCAGTTGGTTGGAATGCAAGTATCAAGATATGTTAATTAGTTTTTGAGATGTTCCATCTGGAATAAAGATGACAACTTTTGGGGGCAAGATTATTTTAAAGCCTATGATTGCTATGTCGTGCAAGAGGGTGATGAGGTGATAGGTAATTGCAGGAGTCAGTGATATTTATATTCTAGCACTATCACTCAAGATAACTTATTTATCTTTATAACCGAGTACATCAACTGAATTTTCGCCCATGTCGAGCTACCTTCAATTTTTCATGTTTGGGTTATGTCGTTTATCAGTAGTTGTAATAGTTCATGGTGTGGTTAGTGCCATCTAACATCATATTCTGCCTACGGTATTGAACATTTTTTTAGTAATCTTTGGATTTTGAATGAATGTTGGCCATCGAATGTCATATTGTGCATACTGTATCCTACATTTTAGATTAATCTTGAAGAATGGATTTTGTCTGAATGTGGCCCATTAACTTGTGTCATAGAATTTCCTTATTACTCCTCTCCCGCCGGGTCCAGCAAGGGCACCATTGATCTATCCTCATCTACAGCCTAGATGTGATGGCCACCACCAGTTTTTGAAGCTGGTTGAGGTGAGCGTTCGAACCATTGGTCTTCCTGGATGCAGCAGTTCATCTTATTCAGAATTGCACCTTTTCCTCTCTCTTTCTCGATGTGCCTCTTTGGATGCTCTCTGCCAGCGACCTTCCTCCGTCGCCGTCTGACTTGCGGTCTCTCCCTTTTATTCTTGCAGGTCCTTCGTCCTCTTTGAGAGGTGGCACATACTATATGTTGGGGATATAACCCCACGATATAACCCGCCATAATGGGCCGGGTCATCCAGGTGGCGGCTGATGAGCAAGACTCCAGATGGGCCGTGGCACCGAGGAACAAGACTAGCAGGACAGCTCACCAAGCAGGCTGGCTTGCGGCCTAGTATCCGAAGACGACGACTCAAAGCCCAGAAATGTAAGCCGCCTGGAGGTTCCTTACTTAGGAAACAAGACAAATCAGAAACATACTTGGTCATGGATCGTAGTCTGACCCGGACTCTTGTAAGCCCTGGGCGTCGACCTGTATATAAAGGCGAGTCCAAGAGGCAGATAGGTTAAGTTACAATCAATCAATAGCTAGGTCAAACGAATCCGCTCCCTTGTAATTGATCATCCAACAATAAACCCTAAAGCAGGACGCAGGCTATTACCTCGATCGTGAGGGGCCAAACCAATGTAATTCCGTGTCTCTCGATTCCGATCAACCCCGACAAGCTAACCGCCTAGTTGCGTTGGCCTTACGTTTAAGTCCTCACATTAAAACATCTGTTGTGACAAAACCACGACACTATAGAAGCGCTCCTGGACCGAGAGGCGTCGTGGTCTCAAAGGTAAGCATCAATGGTTTCGTTCATTTGTTTATGCATGAGGGAGTTCCATGTTATTTAATTAAATTTGAGATATTAGATTTACACTATTAGCGAATGAGCACCTGGATGCTGCACTCAAATAATTTAACATGTACTATTAGATTTGCTAATTCTGTCCTTTCTCCATGTGCATGACAACACTTTTCTCCCCGTGGAACATATTATGTATCTACCGTCTATCATGGTACTAATGATACTCTCCAGCTACCTTGGTACTTTAGTGTGGTTCAACTTTGCTGAAAAAGCCATTGTTTGTAGTACTAAAAAGTTGTAGGAATAGGATCCGCTGACATCAATTTACTGCTCTGGATTAATTCTTATTCGAGGACCGTCTAAAGATAGTTTTTCAAATGCCGAAGGCGAGTTAGTCTATTTATTGGTCTGTGTTGTACATTATGCAGCAGTGGAGTTATAACACAAAAAATTGTTAGCTTGTAATGACATACCAGACCATGATATCATCATGTAGATATGCAACCGGATGTGATAGATGCAACCGTAGAAAAAGAGAGATCCATAGGCACTAGTACTCGGGCCATATTTTTATAGAAGGAGCCCACCTAGGTGAGATCATGGAAATTTGCTCCCAACGGGAACACGCGAGCAAGGCAACCACCGACCCACAAAATAATATACTACAGTTTGTCCAGGATAAAAACACGCATACCAGTAACAAACTTTATACCTCAGTAACTTGATTGCCAAAGGTGACAGATAACGACCAGACAGGCCAGAGTTACACATTTACAAGATCCAAGTTTCAGAACCTTTATTAGCACTTTACGTTGGATTTTGCAGCATTTTAGGAGGAGGATTGGTACTACCACAGGAGCCCCTTGCCATTGGGATCGAAAAGACAGAACCTGGCACTACAATTGGAGTGCAGGTTAATTAAGCTAGGATCAGGACGACGAGATGAACGTCTTGATCTTCCTGTCGAGCTCATCCTTCTTAGCCCCGACCACGCGACTCACCTCCTGCCCGCCCTTCACCAGTACAAAGGTCGGCATCGCCTCTACGCGGAATGTCTTTGCAACCTCCTGCGAAAATTCCAGTACATTAACATTAAGAAAAAAATCACTTCAGTTTCTGAAGAACAGGAAACCTTCTGCTCTGAATGCATAAGCTGCCACAAGAGACTTGATAGAGAAATTTTTTTTGAAGTTCTCTCTTTCCATATGCACCGATTTTCATCCTTCACTCTTTTTATAGCCTAAAAGAATACTTTGTTTTCATAAATTTCACAACTAAATTTTTTCATGTAAAGTTGCAAACATAGAAAGTGGTTTTGTACTATCAATATCCACACAAGCTGAGGGCCATGGCATAAAATATACTACCTCTGTAAACTAATATTTTAGATCACTACTTTAGTGATCAAAAAAATTGTCTTATAGAAGTTTACGGAGGGAGCAGGTGGTAATTCCCTCATCAAGCATAGGTTTTGTCGGTTACAGATCTACTGGAGCGTTCTTTAATTTGGGTCTGAACTCAAAGTGTTATGGGAATGGCTAGGTGCTAGGCAAGCGGCAATGTGGGTGCAACCTGGTTGCCACCATCAGGCTATGTGGCTGCATAGGCAGGCGAGACGTGAGGGTGTTCCCCATCGCTTATGTGGTCTAGGTGGCTCTGTTTTTTTTTTTTGCGCAAATAGGTGGCTCTGTTTTAGAAGTATGTTTTTCATGTCTAAATTTGGTACCAATCGACAGTGATTGTGTATGCTAAGTTCTGAAGTCACCTCAAATTAGCCTCAATCTTCCGTGACAGCTTCACTAGAGAGGAAAAATACGTGGAATGTGTGCTTTAAATCGAGCAAGCCTCTATTTACAAGTATTCACTGTTTGATTGATCCTACTTCTACTCCTACTGGGAGAAGTCTTAATTGGCATCAAGTGAGATCCCATATGCACAATCTAGTCCTGCCTCCGTTGATTTCGGTTCAATGCATCTGATTTCTATGCCCAAGCAGCTCGCAGGTTCAATACTACAATCAGACATCTGGCTTAGCACGACGATGCATCCAAATCTACCGGAGTTAAGCACTAGCGACGATTCCTCCCAAATATACAGTGGAACAGGGCATTTTTTTTCATAGGACGATTGGGCGAAACTTGGATCTAATTCGTCATCGAACCAAAGGCGTCAGCTACCTGTTTTCTCCAAGAACGAACCAAACCAGAGCCTTCCCCCTTCCCAATTCCACGAGGGCCCAAGCCAGATTAACAATTCGGTGGCGTTACTAGTAGACGAGCGCGGAATCCAAGCAAGCAGGAGGAGCAAGAGGAAGCCAGAGCTGTTGGCTTTTCTTTCTAGAGAAAAAAAAACGCTACTTTTTGGCCGCATGAAAAGATCGATGCCGTGTAAAACCACTGTCCTCTTCTGCCTATAAACCGCCACACACACACATGTGCCAACCCAATGGTTTCTCCCGGAGGTGCATTCCGCCGCTGTCCTCCCACGGAATCTCCCCTTCACGCCCCTCCGTTTATTCCACCCCTCTTCCCTTCCCTACTGGCACAGGCCACCACGCCACGCCACAGCCTACCAACGGAAAAAGGCAGGCAATCGCCACCACTTGGCACTTGCTACACCCAAGTAGCACTACTTGTGCTTCACTAGAACCAACGCAACAGAAACCAGTCCACATTTTACACCACATGTTGTTGCCGTGTATGTACCAACACATGTCCCAAGACAACGACAACAACTATCGAGATAATAATCACACTCTACTCTAAAACGTGAATGCCCTCCAAGGGCGTGGCGCGCCCATCACTTCGACGCGCTAACTACTGGCAGCAACGCAGATACGCTGCACACTGCTCATCGGGCACCTTGGCAAGCAGGATCAGAAACCCGGCTGGTACGACGAATACTGGAGCTTCGGGGTGCGGGCCATGTACTGCCTCACAGCGTCCTGATTCGAGTGGAAGATCAGCCTCATCTCCTTTATCTGCAGGGAAAATCAACAACTAAATGAGACCAGCATCATGGTTGAGAGCTAGTACTAGGCGAGTGCTAGCAGCTGCAGGCACCTCATCGACGAGTACCAATCATCCCTGTAACTATGCAAGTTACTCTATTTCAAATACTATATAAGCACGATGGGTGGCGTAATTACCGTGGAACAACATAATGGCAAAGGAATGGGGGACAGGCAGGTACACTAGTAAAATGGTACTCCATCGGTAAAGAAATATAAGAGCGTTTACATCTCTTTTATTTCTTTACAGAGGGAGTAAGTGACACTATTCATGTGTAAATTATTAGTCATAAACTTCCTGATGAATCAAAAAAGAGTGAGCAATATATCTTTGTTGACTATGTTTTCCTTCATTTTTTTAGTAGCCAGCTGGATAGTTAGTGGCAACCCAATTACTTTATCATATAAAAGGAACGGAGGGAGTAGCATTTAGGTTTCAGCATTTCAAAAAGGGCGAGTGCTGAGTGCTGAGGGAATGTAGTTATAGATCACATCTGTCGGCTTATGAAACACCTAACAGACATTGCAGCAAAAGAAAACATGTGCAGAAAATTAACAAAGTTATTTTTAAGTCAACCAGAAAAGTTAACCAGACTGACACAACCCACTCTCATCTTCCACATGCTTCACAAAGCTCATGCATCCATGTGCCAACACTTGGTTAGAGAGTAAACAGCTAGTCTAAATAAGTAATACAGCTTTATTTCTCATTTGAAGTTGAAAAAGGACCCATACATGTAAGCGTTTCTAAGATTTTATCATAAATTTTCTTAATCCAATTCATTCCATTAGTCTGTGTGCTACACTTTGGTCTGGTCTTCAACTCCTCATATGTGACACTCGCGTTGCTACATAGCAAGTGACCTATTAGATCAAGTACACCGGTACCTGACTCTAAGCGGTACGAGCTCTGGCACTGATGTGCGCTCAACAAATTGTCCATGTTAAAAAAAATGATATATGCTGTGAGCTTGCATAAGACATGAAAGGTCCATCTAGAATAAAAATCCTTCTCAGAATGATGAAGCTGTTCTTTTCTTGAAGATAATGATAAGTATTTCACTGGCAAACACCAGGTCTCCAGGATAAGTTAACATTGAATAACACATGCTTCAATAGAGATTTTAGTTAAATCTCTACTTCTCTTGGTAATTACATCAATGGCCAAGTGTTTATTCAACACAAATTCATTGAAACTATCCATCCAAATTCCAGGCACAGGCACAGGCACATAAGTATATCCCAGTGGTTGCTCAAAAAATCCAAATGCAGTACGTAAATGGGTAATACAGTTTATTAGCATTACTGCAGATATTCTGCAAAGATTCTATTGTGAAATAGCATAAAACTGGAGCATTTAATGCAGTTGTATCAGAATCCAAACAAAGAGAGGACATGAATATTACTAGCAGGATAATAGCTTTCTCACCAAGTTACAAACGAACCGTAAATGGAGAGGCTAGAGCTAAATCAGGAAAATGAAATACGAGATATCTGTGTACCTCGATTAAAGAATCAGAACTTAAGTTGATCCCTTTGCAGCTCGGCACTTCCTTGCTATTAACAAAGATTGAGCATTTCCCAATGTTCTTGATATGGAAAGACCCACTTTTATCCATCTTGATAACCGCCTGATTTTCAGAATATAGCACGAATTTAGCAAAACATAACACAGTGTCCACTATTTAGGGCAGTTCACCAGCCTGATACCCTAACTCGCAACTTAAAGGAGAACATATGAATGGGGTTAGTGGATGCAACCACTGGGGGTCAGATGTAATCAGAGATGCCTGCTGTTAATTACTTAAAACAGTTAACTATTTCAGGAGCATGGCATGGTCAGACGATGTACAAATTACAAGATACACAGAGTCATAGAATGCCAAAAGGTCACAATGTTATAATATAAGTGTGGTCAACATCAATAGCTGGAGATGTTTTTAAAACTATCCATAATAAGTCAAGAAAACAAAGTGTCAAGACTAACAGTTTCTCAATTTAATAATAACACAAAGGCATGATACAAATCATTAAGATAAATATGCAAGTCAACCCTAGAGTGACAAAAGAGACCTAGATAAACATAATTCATCCCCCACCAGACTTTTCCAGTCCCAAATATTGCCAACTAAACAAAGTCGACAACTCCACCAGCTCAAACAAACATGTGCCCTGCACGTTAAAATGTCTTCTTACAATGCATGACACACAAAGCTTTTTACTGCTGTCAGGGTCAGGGCAGAGTAGACCTTCTGTGGCCACCAATTACACTAAGATCAGCGGATGAGCTAAAAGTACATTTTCTTCAGGAGCTAACCTCAAACAGAAGAACCAACAAAACAAAAAAACAAGACTGTACAGGATATAGATATTTCTCATCATATTTTAGGCATCACCTATTTCCTGAACTGTAACTAAAATTCACGAACTTGGAAAAAATATATTCAAGCAAATACCTGTCGGCGAGATATTTTGTTCGCCCTCCCTTCTTTTGCTAAATCTATGTCTACTTTTACGTCTTCTGTCTCTCTTCCCAGAATAACCTGAGAAAAGAAGCGAGAAATGCAACTAAAAGTCAGAAATGGTGCCAAGATATTGCACAGATGTGAAAATATTATGTATTTCATACAGGTTAAAGAAGACAATCTGCCAAAAAATAATGAAAGTGAAAGCCACACAATAACCAGCCTGGTCGTATTTTTCTACTTAAAGATTGAATTAGAAGAAATGAAGAATTCAATCAGCATTCCATTATGAGACAGAACAAGATAGATGAGTTTTCAAACTGCTAGTGAGTAGCAAGTGTGATGCTGTTCAGAAATAAACGATGCAACTGTTTCAGCGCAGATGTATCAACATAAGTTCTCCGTACTCTGGAGAAGCTGAGTTGTGTCTTGTTATATGTGATAGACCATATTAGCTGAAAAACATAAGTTGGATTTACCTCAGGATCCTTTATGTAGTACTTCAAGTGCAGTCCATAGATAACTGCAAAGGCACCTCGAGACATGATACCTCGGTTCACATAAGACCGAGCACCCTGCTCCAACCTTATCAATGATTTCCTGTTCTCTGGATGATCAAATCTGGAAACTGGCCATGCAAATACATAGATAATGGTAAGCAGACATTTTTTTTCTCCTGTACATGGTACGCAAATGCCTAACTGTAGCTAATAATATACAAGGTCCAAAGTACCAGAAAAAATAAAATTGCTGTAAATTAAACTCAATCAATTTCTTTTTTTTCTCGAACGACGCAGGAGAGCTGTGTGTCATTTCATTAAGGAAAGAAATACAAGGAGAGGCCAGCAGGCCAGCTCCCAGAGGTCTAATAACAGACTCGCCATGAACAAAATATAATCAACCTTGCCCAAACACACCCTGACCTAAGTGTCAGGGATAAGCTACCTGATGATTAGCTCGTGGAGGGCTGAAGCACCAACCAAACACCAGAAGTTACTCTCACAAGCAGCTGCCTATAACACTAATGGAATACAAGGCCTGGCACCCTCAAACACACATGCATTGCGGTGTTTCGATATTTCCCAAGCCACAAGGATGATGAGGGAGTTGGGGCCTTTCTTCAATTCCTTGGGCACACTTCTGACAGCACTATACCACCAATTGGAGAAACGTGTTACATCAGGTTGAGGGGCAAGAGCAGCCAGGCCCAAAAATTTTAGGATAACCATCCAAACATGCCTTGTAAAGACACAAGAAATAAGGATAACGTTGGATTGTTTCCTCTTCTTGGACACAAAAGGGACTAGCAGTAGGATGCGGCAGCCCCTATATTAGCCAAGTGATCGGATGTCCAGCGTTTATTCTTGATTGCCGGACAGATAAAGAATTTGCAGCAGAGTGAGCCCATGATTTTCAAACCCGTTTCCATGGCGCAAACTTGATGGAGCCAGGAAAATAAGCATTGTAAGCCAACTTACTAGTGTAAGACCCTGATTGAGTTAGGTGCCATCTATATTGATCAGGCACATCTTGCTGAAGAGCCAAATTATCTACCAAGTCACATTTCTTGGTGTGCATGGACTAAGCTTGGTCAGTTTTATTGTTCTATGACATGTGGTTTGCATTCAAATTGCAACTAAGAGGGAAAGGGCCACGCCGCATCCAGTTAAGATAGCGGGTCCACACACACACACTAGTGCCAGAACCCAGAACAGAATACCTTCTCCTCCTTAAGAGTACTAGCTGACCAATACCCTACCCGTATGACGAACTGATGACTAGTCTCATTTTTAGTGACTATAAGCACTGATAGTGAAGTATTATTGTAACAATGGGACCATTATTTCAGCACAACAGGACTCATAGTTTAGCACAATACATTTTTTTGGACAACTCTGTCATCATAATGTTACTCATGCTAGCCTTAAGATGTGCATCTCTACACAAACTTGCATATATTAATGTAGCACATCCTTAACCACATTCAGAATAATTTGATAGATGGTTCGTATTTACCTGCAGGGTGAGATGAATCAGCCTGGTCCCATGGGATTAGATCCTGATCAAGTATCTGCAATGAACCGAAAGGGGTGAATCAGAAGTAACACGGTGAAAGGCTCTATTATCTAAGTTAACAGATACATACCAGGGCTTCTAAATCATAGTAGTTTGGAATATCATTTTCAATGTCCAAGCATTCTTCTGGTGGAGCTGATGCCGGCGCGGCTGCAATAGGGTCTTGAAGACCCAAATCTGGCAATGCATGTGATGGCATACAGTTCTGTAGAGCAGAGGCATCTTGCAATTCTGACTGATTATCATGTGAGCTGTAATTCATGTGATCAGGCACTTGAACAGGATTGTACAACATCAAACTTTGGGAGTTATCAAAAAAATCGTGCTGTCCTAAACTGCACGATGGTCCTTCACCAAATCCAGATGGGTGAATAGCAGGTAAAGCTAGCATGCATGTGCTCTCATCATTCGTGTCAATATTACCATGCAAAATTGCACTGGAAGTTGAAGGACCTTCAGAGGGTATAGCTCCTAGGATGCAACCTTTATTAAGTGCCACTGAAACTTCTTTTTGTTCTGTAGTGGATGGGCTAAGCTTCATTGGTTGCGACGGAGATTGGGCATTTGCCATATCTCCTCTCTTTATTTGGACCAAATCACTCGCATTGGAATGCTCAACCTTTAATGGAGAGCTAGTTGCAGGGGGAAATGGAGACTCAGAGTTCCGCGCAAAAGAAGCAGTAGGGCGCAGGGGAGAAAACTCGACATGTGTACTAGCATCGTCATTGCAAGGGATCTCAGGATCTTCCGTATTTAACATGCATTCCACATCCGGGCCCGGATAACATAATTCAGGTGAAGTAGGGACCAGGATCATTTCCGAAACACCCTCAACGTTATGATGTACATGGCCAGAATCTACCTGATCATAGCAAATGTTGGCCTCATCAGGGTGCAACATATTCTGCATGACGGAGTCTGCACCCAGTACACCTTTTGGATCAGGATCATCCAAGTCTTCCTGATTCGTATCATGTGGAGAATTCAGAAAATTTTCACCGTTCAGGAGATCAAACTCATCACTATTACTGAAAAAGGGAAAATCCATGTAATCACCTTCTGGCATTGCTGCATCATCTAAACCAGGCATGCAAATCCCGCCATCTGCTTGCAATGCTAAAGGGTTTCTGTTGGCTGTCTTTATTTTCTTACCATCAGCAAGAGTAAGTGTGTCTGTTTCATCAACCCCATTCCAGATTGCTTCTCCGCTGTTATTAGCAGGGAAATGCACGTGCTCAACTCCAACTTGATCAGTAATCAACATTTCTTTTGATTCTACTACTTCATTGCCACATTGGTTGCTAGATGCCAATTGCTGAAACTGCATAGAATCCTGAAAATCTGTGATACCTCTAAGAGAGACATTGTTCACTTCACTAGGCTCAGGAACTTTTTGCGAGTAGGTGTCATACATTTGAACATCTGAATAGACATATGGTGCATTATTGGTGGCATCCTCATCTTTTATCATGCTGCCAGGATGCTGTGCATGGAAAGAATGGCCATTTATTTCAGGATGCGTCTGTTGTGCACCACTGTAGCTTCCACCTGCTTGCCCATAACAGCTCACTGTATTCATCCCTGGTTCAATATTTTGAACTACATGCTGGTCATGTGAAGGTTTAGGTACGCCTCCGCAGACACACTCCCCGCCAATCGCCATGCAAGAACAAGGGGCAATGAGAAAACCAAGGTCGTTGGTGTTACAGGGTTCATTGCATACTCTCTTTCTCATCGCATAGTATAAATTCTTGACACTCTCTATTTTCCGCTTCTGAAATGAGAAATCTTTTGCCTTCGAGTTGACAAGTTTATGTAGCTTGGCAGGGTTGGAAGTGGAAAGTTCAGTCTCATACTCAACCATCCGAGCAGAAGCTTGTGCTGAGATCTCTGGGTCATATAGCAATGAAGTCCAACGATCTTGTATTTCTTGAAGGGTGAATTTACGGGAAAAACATACAGCTCCTTTCGCCAAGGACTCCAAAGAGGCACCAGTCTACAGGTATCAAAATTATCATTTTAACAACTAGTAATAAACAGGGGAGTAGTCATAAATTCAGATTTCAGAATTTCATAAGCAATTGCCAGAGCAGCTTTTCTCATTTTTGTTCACTGGTACAATAAAAAAAGCACTCTTTAATTAGGCCTATCTCTTCATGTCATATTTTTTTAAGCAAACAAATTTGATTGTTACACGGCCAATAAGCTGACATGTGCAAATACAATATAACATGTCTTGAATAAATTTAATTATATAGCAATGCAAAAAATTACAGAAGGTTAACAACTTATAACATTACAGACTCGAAGGTTAAAAGATTGTCGCGGGACCAAAAGACGCACAACAGGAACTGTTTCGAGCCAATCACACGAGGCACCAATTTCTGATTACATCATGCTGTCAGTTAACTAACTCCTATGTGCTGAGCGACACGCTTACTTCTAACGCAAAATGAAATCAAGAACATTGGCTGTAAAAAACAGCAATGCCAGAATTACTCAAGCACTGTGTAGTGCAGACTTGCAGAGCACCAACCACCCCAATGCAATTGAAACACAAAGAACGCAAAGAATATTTGCTGTAAACAACAGGGGAGTCCAGGAATTTCGCAGGTAACGGATAACAAGAATCACGGGCGCAGGAATCTTGCAAGGCCGGGTGGGGACTAAGCATTCTGACTAGCGGGCAGAGCCCCTCTGGGCTCTGGCTCCATGGCGCTCCGGGGGGCAAGAACCGCCCGGGAACAGCAATTGGACGCCTCAATCGAAGGCGACCTAACCGACGCGTCGACACGGAGAGCTATTGGGCGACTGCGGCCGCGATCCGGGGCTACCGGGGCGTCGGCTACCTACCTCGATGGCGTTCTTGAGGAGGATGTCGTCCTCGACGAGCCAGTCCCCCGACGACGTCGACGCCGCGAGGGCCCCCATGGCGGCCGCCGCCGCCGGATGCGCCGCGCGGGTGGGGGAAAGAGGGGGTGGGGGGAGTGGTTGGGGCGCGCGCGTGGTCTAGGGTTTAGGCCTCCTTTAAGTTTGGAGGAATTTTATAGGATTTTCATAGGATAGAATTTCTATAGGAAAAATTCCTTCAGAGCTCTTTGGTTTGTAGGAATGAAATCCTATTCCTATGGAGGAATTCTTCCTATCCTCCACATTTCATAGGAAAACAAACATTAGCCTAGACTCAATGGAAAAAATTCTATGGTGTGAATCAAAGGGCATCTTTTTTTCTATTCCTATGCATAGGATTTGAGATGCATGTCATCTCATTTCCTATGACTTTCATATTCCTATGATTTTCCAATCCTATGAACCAAAGGAGGCCTTAGTGGAGGGAGGAGGGGGGAGAAGAGTGGCCGGGGCAGGCGGGAGAGGGGTGGGCGGTGGCGGGTTCGGGTGTGGCTGTGTGGGTGGTGGGAGGCCCGCGAAAGGCGTGTCATGGGACTCATGGACCCGATAGTGGGGATTGGGGAACGAACGAGCGTGAAAGGCAGGTGAACAGGTCAAGTTGGTTCAAGAAAAAAACAGGTCAAGTTATGGCGAAACTGCCAAAGAAACCAAAGAGTTCGCCACAAATTTACTACTCCATGATTCTCTTTACATGAGGGGTGCATAAAGAAGTAAACTCCTTTTTTTCTTCTTGTTGGCAGAAAAAAATATGAACTCTACATACAAAGTTTCGCTGACACATACTCCCTCTGTGAGCAAATGAATCGGTGACGGAAAAAAAAGGAATACACATGGATAATAGATTTACGATTTGCCATTTTGGATCCATGAAATGAATTGGTGACGAGAACTTTGACACCGATGATGTGACACTTTATTCAAAAATTCCTCTTGCTGCCTTTTTTTCTTCTCGGCAAAAGGATAATACATGTGGTTGTTTTTTGGCAAGAAAATAAACTATAGAGATGTTAAAATGTATTACCATGTCATATCAAAGAAAACAACAAAATAGTTCTTTTCAGCCATAAAAACATACATGTATGACTACACGGATATAGTAAACAAAGGAAAACAACAATAATAGCAGGCGCGACGAAGCACGTTTATTCTTGTAGTATGCATATATGTGTGATGGATGGAGCAAACACGGCGGCCTCTTCTCATGGACGATCCGTCATTGGATCTACTTCCGGTCGGTGGGCGGGTTGTCTAGTTCATGCATGTAGTCAGGGCGCTTGGAGAGCCAGAACCTGCGCACCCCGTGTTGGGAGTACCTCTTCCCTTCATCATGATTCTCTAGCACCCCGGCTGCCCTGTTCTGCTTTGTCACCCTGCATGTACACCCATCCGTTGTTTCACACAAAACAACTTTAAATCAAATCTTGGGCGATGCTGAAAAAACTGATCAAGTGCGGTGTGTCGAAATGTGGAGCCCTGAATGTGGATGGAAGTTTTGTTTTGTTTTTGTAGTACCTGACTTCAGGGTTGGTGGTGATATTGCGCACAAGTTGCATCACACAAATACCGACGGCCACGCCAGTCGTCGCGAACAGCGGGTACACATGGATGTTGGAATCACTAATAAGACATTGACATGATGAATTGCATATTACGATGTTATGGGTAGAAGGAGGCATGTCGCTGACTCAACGTGACTTTGTTGTATGACTATGTATGAATTTCCTATGCCAACATGAACACAAACAAAATCTCGGAGGTTTCGTTTACCATACATTTTGGTCATGTGTTAAATCAAAATATTGTGGAGGTCTTTGATGCATTGGAATATAAGACATGTGACACAAATGACCTATGCAATAACAAATCATGGTTGGCAATTAGCAAATAATCCTCCCATGTGTTGATTGATCTTTGATTAGTTTTTACACAGATGAAACAGATCATATGTAAGCAGCAAACAACAAAACATGTATATTTCTTTAGACATTGTAGATCGGGTAATTACTTGATTGCTCGTAAGGCACCAAATGAAGTATAAGAAGGAAAGTAATGATTTTGATAAACCAATAGAAATAGGTATAAACTTCTGATAAAAACAAGTAATGTGCTTGATTTGCATCTGCAAATGGATAACCTAAATTATCATTGCGTACCTCGGGTCGAATCCATCGAGAACCCATTTGATTGATTGGATTGTTTGTTGTTCTTTTCGCAGCAGAAGAGATGATGAGGATGGCGATGGAGAATGAATCGTAAGTAACTCCCCGCTTTCCTCAAAACCTATAAATAGGAATACCTTTTATTACACCCTCCTTGAAATAGCAATGCTTTTCTTTCATCCTCCTATTTTTATCCACATACATCTGGAGGATTTTTTTTGTTTTATTATTTTCAAAAATATAAAAGCATACACGACCCCCTGTCATCTCTAAGAGTTCCTTCAGCCGTTCAACAGGAAAAACATATAAAGATGTGAAAAAATCACATGTGCGGGCTAGATCAAGGATTCAAGGTAGGCAAATGGTCGCATGTGGAGATCGTCTTTGTAGCAAAAGTTTCCCATCACAAGGGATTGTGTGGCTTCATCTAACTCGAAGAGCGTAATATGCAAAGTGTTTAACCATGCATTTTTAAATTCAAATGGTAGATGAGTAAAATAATATTTACCCATGTGTCAAAAAAGTGTTTTTAATTTGTATTCAAAAGGACTTTTGTACGGTTGTGACGCCTTGGCCATGGACAAAATTCTAAACCGACCTTGGGCATCATATTACTAGCCCATGATGGCGTGTGATGTCGCGCCCGTTATTTCTGATATTATTTTGATAGTTGTGTGTGTGTGTATTAAATCTACTAAGATTTGTATTTTCTCCCTTTTTAATTTTTTATTACATCTCCGGCATTTAAGACTACTAGGAAGTTGAAATATGTCAATCTGTGATTTATTCGTTTTGACCGCATCGCCTTCAACAACCTCTCCAGAAGGTTTCTGTTCCTGTGCTCCTTTCCCCTCACAGTGTGTTCCCATTCGTCGCTGCTTAGCCGTCAACATACTTGGTTTTTTTGTCACACATCCATGGTCGGCTCCATCTAGAAGAGGGGAAAAGGGCATTGGCCAGAGCAGCGGGTGTTGTCGTTGGTCTGCACCTTGAAGATGTCACTCTCGCCCAGTGTGAGCCCAACCTACTCGACGATGGTGTTCGTACCGTTCAACGTCGATGCGCACTGCCCCAACATGAGAGGATCCAGCCAGTGAAAAGCACACACCCACTTCAGTCGGTGGGGTCATGTCATCCCAACTCTTGAGATTCGATGTTGATGGTTGTTTGGTCGATGGGTTATGGGCGACGTGTTTTACTGTTTCGATTTGATGGATTTTTGGGGGTTATGGTTCTTGCGTCAGTGCATGGGTGTTGCAATTCATTCTTGCATCGTGGAGTGTGGTACGTTATGTCTCTTTATTAGGGGCGGTGTCTCACTATTTTTTCTATTATCGTTGTTACTCTATGTTTGTTGATCCCTTAGCATGATCGCTCCACATAAAAACAATAGGGAACTTCACTAGCTAAACAAACAAAAAGCGAGGAACTACCAAGGAGGCTCTTAGGGGCAAGTGGCCCGGCAAAGCGTGCATATTCTTCTAGTCATGCATTGTGTCTAAACTATAGGGCTACACCACATGTAAGAATTTCAACTCTAAGTTTTATACTTCAATAATGGATGTTTCTTAGTTTCCAAAAGAGGGATTCCTATGCAATTAGTACTCAAAACAATATGGAATACTGTCGGCGTCCTGGGAACGGGGGTCCACAGACTTGCCTGCCTGCGGCCTGCAGCGTGGCTCAAGCAGTGGCCCAGTACGGCCCGTCTTCATCAACCCAAGTTCAAGACCCTCACGAGGGGCCAAGCCTCGCGAGGTGGACGACACAAGGCTTCCTCAGGGGCAGCCTCACCAGGCAGGCTCGCGAGGAGGCGGAGAGATCAAGGCAAGGAGTACCTCGGGGGTGCTCGTGACGCAAGCCATGATGATCAAGACCAGTCGGGCGCCAGCCTGCGCAGTGCCCTTGTTTCCTCTTTGGTGCAAAGGGGGCAAGCGCAGGCACGGAGTACCGAGGCATCAGGCCAAGGTTTCCATATCGGTGCAACGAGACCAAGGCCAGCGGAGCGGTAGGACGGAGATCATCGTGGAGCCCAAGACGGCGTCATCACCAGTGCCTTTGGTAGACGAAGATCAACTTTAGTCAGGATGGCTTGTACTAGTTGTCCCCCTTCAAAATGGCCGTTGTTGGCTCCCTTCCCGCTCAATATTTGGGAAGAGGACCAGGGCCTCTATAAATAGAGATAGCCACCACAGTAGAAAGGATCTGATCGAATCCTTCCCTAGTAGAACACCACACCAGCTCAAGAACACCCCTCGCGAGGCTGTTCTTCCTCTGTACTGTTCTTCATCAGCCCCAGAGGCAACCCACCACACCACACACTGGATTAGGGTATTACACCACAATGGTGGCTCGAACCAGTATAAACCTTGTGTCCCTTGTGTTGTTCATCGTGCTAGCTTAGAATCACGGCGAGGCTTTGGGGCGTGAATCGGTAGGGAGAAGATCTTCGTGCGCACCCCAGAGTTCAAACCTTAAGGGTTTTGCCGGAACCCGATATCCGACATTTGGCGCGCCGGGTAGGGGTGCGCCGAAATCTTCTTTCCGTGGTTTTGCGTTCCATCGTTTCGTCGCATCCATGGCGGATGCTCGCCGAGCTCGCGACGAGCGTCGGGCTGCTCTCGCCGCCTGCGTCGCCTAGACGGCTCCCGTCGGTGGACCTCCTCGTCGTTCTCCATCGCCTGCCGCCAACACCGCCACCAGCCCGGCGGGGAACGAGCAGCAAGCATCTTCGATGCATCCCTCGGTGTGGCGGGAAGGCCGCACCGCCACTCCGTCGCTGACTCCATCTGGTTCGTCGTCTCACGCCCGTCGCGCTCCCACGGACGCGCAGGCCGCGTTGCTCCTGGCACGTGAGCTCCTGCACTACCGCCCCGTCGACGACCTCTACGAGGACTTGCTCGCTCGCATCACCGAGCTTGTCAGCGCCGCAGGGGGCTCTCCCGCGCCGTCCCTCTCGCTGCCTCGCCCTCCGTCCTGCATGGGCGATGCAGCTCGGGAGGTGCCTCCGCCACCTCCTCCCTAAGAAGGCATCCTGGCCCCAAGGCGTGCAGCCCCTAGATGAGACCCATGAAGGAAATATGCCCTAGAGGCAATAATAAAGTTATTGTTTATTTCCTCATATCATGATAAATGTTTATTATTCATGCTAGAATTGTATTAACCGGAAACATGATACATGTGTGAATACATAGACAAACATATAGTCACTAGTATGCCTCTACTTGACTAGCTCATTAATCAAAGATGGTTATGTTTCCTAACCATAGACATGTGTTGTCATTTGATTAATGGGATCACATCATTAGGAGAATGATGTGATTGACATGACCCATTCCGTTAGCCTAGCACTTGATCGTTTAGTATATTGCTATTGCTTTCTTCATGACTTATACATGTTCCTGTAACTATGAGAATTATGCAACTCCCGTTTACCGGAGGAACACTTTGGGTACTACCAAACGTCACAACGTAACTGGGTGATTATAAAGGAGTACTACAGGTGTCTCCGAAGGTACATGTTGAGTTGGCGTATTTCGAGATTAGGTTTTGTCACTCCGATTGTCGGAGAGGTATCTCTGGGCCCTCTCGGTAATGCACATCATTATAAGCCTTGCAAGCAATGTGACCAAATGAGTTGGTTACGGGATAATGCATTACGGAACGAGTAAAGAGACTTGCTGGTAACGAGATTGAACTAGGTATTGGATACCGACGATCAAATCTCGGGCAAGTAACATACCGATGACAAAGGGAACAACGTATGTTGTTATGCGGTTTGACCGATAAAGATCTTTGTAGAATATGTAGGAACCAGTATGGGCATCCAGGTCCCGCTATTGGTTATTGACCGAGAATGGTTCTAGGTCATGTCTACATAGTTCTCGAACCCGTAGGGTCCGCACGCTTAACGTTACGATGATAGTTTTATTATGAGTTTATAAGTTTTGATGTACCAAAGTTTGTTCGGAATCCCAGATGTGATCACGGACATGACGAGGAGTCTCGAAATGGTCGAGACATAAAGATTGATATATTGGACGACTATATTCGGACACCGGAAGTGTTCCGGGTGATTTCGGAGAAAACCGGAGTGCCGGAGGGTTACCGGACCCCCCCCCCCCCCGGAGAGTTAATGGGCCACATGGGCCTTGGTGGGAAGAGAGAGGGGCGACCAGGAAGGGCCACGCGCCCCCTCTCCCTCTGGTCCGAATTGGACTAGGAGGGGGGGCGGCGCCCCCCTCTTTCCTTCCCCTCCTCTCCCCCTTCCTTCCCCTCCTAGTAGGAGTAGGAAAGGAGGAGTCCTACTCCTACTAGGAGGAGGACTCCTCCTCCTGGCGCGCCCAACAAGGGCCGGCCGGCCTTCCCCCTCCCTCCTTTATATACGGGGGCAGGGGGCACCCCATAGACACACAAGTTGATCTACGGATCGTTCCTTAGCCGTGTGCGGTGCCCCCCTCCACCATATTCTACCTCGGTCATATCGCCGCGGAGTTTAGGCGAAGCCCTGCGCCGGTAGAGCATCATCATCATTACCACTCCGTCGTGCTGACGGAACTCATCCCCGAAGCTTTGCTGGATCGGAGCCCGGGGATCGTCATCGAGCTGAACGTGTGCTGAACTCGGAGGTGCCGTACGTTCGGTACTTGGATCGGTCGGATCATGAAGACGTACGACTACATCAACCGCGTTGTGCTAATGCTTCTGCTTACGGTCTATGAGGGTACGTGGACAACACTCTCCCCTCTCGTTGCTATGCCATCACCATGATCTTGCGTGTACGTAGGAAAATTTTGAAATTACTACGTTCCCCAACAGTGGCATCCGAGCCTAGGTTTTATGCGTTGATGTTATATGCACGAGTAGAACACAAGTGAGTTGTGGGCGATATAAGTCATACTGCTTACCAGCATGTCATACTTTGGTTCAGCGGCATTGCGAGATGAAGCGGCCCGGACCGACATTACGCGTACGCTTACGCGAGACTGGTTTCACCGCTGTGAGCACTCGTTGCTTAAAGGTGACCGGCGGGTGTCTGTCTCTCTCACTTTAGTTGAACCGAGTGTGGCTACGCCCGGTCCTTGCGAAGGTTAAAACAGCACCAACTTGACAAACTATCGTTGTGGTTTTGATGCGTAGGTAAGAACGGTTCTTGCTAAAGCCCGTAGCAGCCACGTAAAATTTGCAACAACAAAGTAGAGGACGTCTAACTTGTTTTTGCAGGGCATGTTGTGATGTGATATGGTCAAGACGTGATGCTATATTTTATTGTATGAGATGATCATGTTTTGTAACCGAAGTTATCGGCAACTGGTAGGAGCCATATGGTTGTCGCTTTATTGTATGAAATGCAAACGCCCTTTAATTGCTTTACTTTATCACTAAGCGGTAGCGATAGTCGTAGAAGCAATAGATGGCGTAACGACAACGATGCTACGATGGAGATCAAGGTGTCGCGCCGATGACGATGGTGATCACGACGGTGCTTCGAAGATGGAGATCACAAGCACAAGATGATGATGGCCATATCATATCACTTATATTGATTGCATATGATGTTTATCCTTTATGCATCTTATCTTGCTTTGATTGACGGTAGCATTTTAAGATGATCTCTCACTTAATAATCAAGAAGTGTTCTCCCTGAGTATCCACCGTTGCGAAAGTTCTTCGTGCTGAGACACCACGTGATGATCGGGTGTGATAGGCTCTATGTTCAAATACAACGGGTGCAAAACAGTTGCACACGCGGAATACTCAGGTCATACTTGACGAGCCTAGCATATATAGATATGGCCTCGGAACACGAGACCGAAAGGTCGAACGTGAATCATATAGTAGATATGATCAACATAGTGATGTTCACCATTGAAACTACTCCATCTCACGTGATGATCGGACATGGTTTAGTTGATTTGGATCACGTGATCACTTAGATGACTAGAGAGATGTCTGTCTAAGTGGGAGTTCTTTAGTAATATGATTAATTGAACTTAAATTTATCATGAACTTAGTACCTGATAGTATCTTGCTTGTCTATGTTTGTTTGTAGATAGATGGCTCGTGCTGTTGTTCCGTTAAATTTTAATGCGTTCCTTGAGAAAGCAAAGTTGAAAGATGATGGTAGCAATTACACGGACTGGGTCCGTAACCTGAGGATTATCCTCATTGCTGCACAGAAAAGTTACGTCCTGGAAGCACCGCTGGGTGCCAGGCCTGCTGCTGATGCAACTGACGACGTTAAGAACGTCTGGCAGAGCAAAGCTGATGACTACTCGATAGTTCAGTGTGCCATGCTTTATGGCTTAGAACCGAGTCTTCAACGATGTTTTGAATGTCATGGAGCATATGAGATGTTTCAGGAGTTGAAGTTAATATTTCAAGCAAATGCCCGAATTGAGAGATATGAAGTCTCCAATAAGTTCTGTAGCTGCAAGATGGAGGAGAATAGTTCTGTCAGTGAACACATACTCAAAATGTCTGGGTATAATAATCACTTGATTCAACTGGGAGTTAATCTTCCTGATGATAGTGTCATTGACAGAATTCTCCAATCACTGCCACCAAGCTACAAGAGTTTCGTGATGAACTATAATATGCAAGGGATGAACAAGACTATTCCCGAGCTCTTCGCAATGCTAAAGGCTGCGGAGGTAGAAATCAAAAAGGAGCATCAAGTGTTGATGGTTAACAAGACCATCAGTTTCAAGAAAAAGGGCAAAGGGAAAAAGAAGGGGAACTTTAAAAAGAACAGCAAGCAAGTTGCTGCTCAAGAGAAGAAACCCAAGTCTAGACCTAAGCCTGAAACTGAGTGCTTCTACTGCAAGCAGACTGGACACTGGAAGCGGAACTGCCCCAAGTATTTGGCGGATAAGAAGGATGGCAAAGTGAACAAAGGTATATGTGATATACATGTTATTGATGTGTACCTTACTAATGCTCGCAGTAGCACCTGGGTATTTGATACTGGTTCTGTTGCTAATATTTGCAACTCGAAACAGGGACTACGAATTAAGCAAAGATTGGCTAAGGACGAGGTGACGATGCGCGTGGGAAATGGTTCCAAAGTCGATGTGATCGCGGTCGGCACGCTACCTCTACATCTACCATCGGGATTAGTTTTAGACCTAAATAATTGTTATTTGGTGCCAGCGTTGAGCATGAACAATATATCTGGATCTTGTTTGATGCGAGACGGTTATTCATTTAAATCAGAGAATAATGGTTGTTCTATTTATATGAGTAATATCTTTTATGGTCGTGCACCCTTGAAGAGTGGTCTATTTTTATTGAATCTCGATAGTAGTGATACACATATTCATAGTGTTGAAACCAAAAGATGCAGAGTTGATAACGATAGTGCAACTTATTTGTGGCACTGCCATTTAGGTCATATCGGTGTAAAGCGCATGAAGAAACTCCATACTGATGGGCTTTTGGAATCACTTGATTATGAATCACTTGGTACTTGCGAACCGTGCCTCATGGGCAAGATGACTAAAACGCCGTTCTCCAGAACTATGGAGCGAGCAACTAATCATACATACTGATGTTTATGGTCCAATGAATGTTGAGGCTCGCGGCGGGTATCGTTATTTTCTCACCTTCACAGATGATTTGAGCAGATATGGGTATATCTACTTAATGAAACATAAGTCTGAAACATTTGAAAAGTTCAAAGAATTTCAGAGTGAAGTGGAAAATCATCGTAACAAGAGAATAAAGTTTCTACGATCTGATCGTGGAGGAGAATATTTGAGTTACGAGTTTGGTCTACACTTGAAACAATGCGGAATAGTTTCGCAACTCACGCGACCCGGAACACCACAACGAAATGGTGTGTTCGAACATCGTAATCGTACTTTACTAGATATGGTGCGATCCATGATGTCTCTTACTGATTTATCGCTATCGTTTTGGGGTTATGCTTTAGAGACGGCCGCATTCACGTTAAATAGGGCACCATCAAAATCCGTTAAGACGACGCCTTATGAACTGTGGTTTGGCAAGAAACCAAAGTTGTCGTTTCTTAAAGTTTGGGGCTGCGATGCTTATGTGAAGAAACTTCAACCAGATAAGCTTGAACCCAAATCGGAGAAATGTGTCTTCATAGGATACCCAAAAGAGACTATTGGGTACACCTTCTATCACAGATCTGAGGGCAAGATTTTCGTTGCTAAAATCGGATCCTTTCTAGAGAAGGAGTTTCTCTCGAAAGAAGTGAATGGGAGGAAAGTAGAACTTGATGAGATAACTGTATCTACTCCCTTGTTGGAAAATAGTTCATCACAAGAACCAGTTCCTGTGACAACTACACCAACTAGTGAGGAAGCTGATGATATTGATCATGAAACTTCAGATCAAGTTTCTACTGAACCTCGTAGGTCTACCAGAGTAAGATCCGCACCAGAGTGGTACGGTAATCCTATTCTGGAAGTCATGTTACTTGACCATGATGAACCTACAAACTATGAGGAAGCGATGATGAGCCCAGATTCCGCAAAATGGCTAGAGGCCATGAAATCTGAGATGGGATCCATGTATGAAAACAAAGTATGGACTTTGGTTGACTTGCCCGATGATCGGCAAGCCATTGAGAATAAATGGATCTTTAAGAAGAAGACTGACGCTGATGGTAATGTAACTGTCTATAAAGCTCGACTTGTTGCAAAAGGTTTTCGACAAGTTCAAGGGGTTGACTACGATGAGACTTTCTCACCCGTAGCGATGCTTAAGTCTGTCCGAATCATGTTAGCTATTGCTGCATTTCATGATTATGAAATTTGGCAAATGGATGTCAAAACTGCATTCTTGAATGGATTTCTAGAAGAAGAGTTGTATATGATGCAACCAGAAGGTTTTGTTGATCCAAAAGGTGCTAACAAAGTGTGCAAGCTCCAGCGATCCATTTATGGACTGGTGCAAGCATCTCAGAGTTGGAATAAACGTTTTGATAGTGTGATCAAAGCATATGGTTTTATACAGACTTTTGGAGAAGCTTGTATTTACAAGAAAGTGAGTGGGAGCTCTGTAGCATTTCTAATTTTATATGTAGATGACATATTATTAATTGGAAATGATATAGAATTTCTGGATAGCATAAAGGGATACTTGAATAAAAGTTTTTCAATGAAAAACCTCGGTGAAGCTGCTTACATATTGGGCATCAAGATATATAGAGATAGATCAAGACGCTTAATAGGACTTTCACAAAACACATACCTTGACAAAATTTTGAAAAATTTCAAAATGGATCAGGCAAAGAAAGGTTTCTTGCTTGTGCTACAAGGTGTGAAGTTGAGTCAAACTCAATGCCCGACCACAACAGAAGATAGAGAGAAAATGAAAGATGTTCCCTATGCTTCAGCCATAGGCTCTATCATGTATGCAATGCTTTGTACCAGACCTGACGTATGCTTAGCAATAAGTTTGGCAGGAAGGTACCAAAGTAATCCAGGAGTGGATCACTGGACAGCGGTCAAGAACATCCTGAAATACCTGAAAAGGACTAAGGATATGTTTCTCGTATATGGAGGTGACAAAGAGCTAGTCGTAAATGGTTACGTTGATGCAAGCTTTGACACTGATCCAGACGATTCTAAATCGCAAACCGGATACGTGTTTTTATTAAACGGTGGAGCTGTAAGTTGGTGCAGTTCTAAACAAAGCGTCGTGGCGGGATCTACATGTGAAGTGGAGTACATAGCTGCTTCTGAAGCAGCAAATGAAGGAGTCTGGATGAAGGAGTTCATTACCGATCTAGGTGTCATACCTAGTGCATCGGGACCAATGAAGATCTTCTGTGACAATACTGGTGCAATTGCTTTGGCAAAGGAATCCAGATTTCACAAGAGGACCAAGCACATCAAGAGACGCTTCAATTCCATTCGGTACCAAGTCCAAGTGGGAGACATAGAGATTTGCAAAATACATACGAATCTGAATGTTGCAGACCCATTGACTAAGCCTCTCTCACGAGCAAAACATGATCAACACCAAGACTACATGGGTGTTAGAATCATTACTATGTAATCTAGATTATTGACTCTAGTGCAAGTGGGAGACTGAAGGAAATATGCCCTAGAGGCAATAATAAAGTTATTATTTATTTCCTCATATCATGATAAATGTTTATTATTCATGCTAGAATTGTATTAACCGGAAACATGATACATGTGTGAATACATAGACAAACATATAGTCACTAGTATGCCTCTACTTGACTAGCTCATTAATCAAAGATGGTTATGTTTCCTAACCATAGACATGTGTTGTCATTTGATTAATGGGATCACATCATTAGGAGAATGATGTGATTGACATGACCCATTCCGTTAGCCTAGCACTTGATCATTTAGTATATTGCTATTGCTTTCTTCATGACTTATACATGTTCCTGTAACTATGAGAATTATGCAACTCCCGTTTACCGGAGGAACACTTTGGGTACTACCAAACGTCACAACATAACTGGGTGATTATAAAGGAGTACTACAGGTGTCTCCGAAGGTACATGTTGAGTTGGCGTATTTCGAGATTAGGTTTTGTCACTCCGATTGTCGGAGAGGTATCTCTGGGCCCTCTCGGTAATGCACATCATTATAAGCCTTGCAAGCAATGTGACCAAATGAGTTGGTTACGGGATAATGCATTACGGAACGAGTAAAGAGACTTGCCGGTAACGAGATTGAACTAGGTATTGGATACCGACGATCAAATCTCGGGCAAGTAACATACCGATGACAAAGGGAACAACGTATGTTGTTATGCGGTTTGACCGATAAAGATCTTCGTAGAATATGTAGGAACCAATATGGGCATCCAGGTCCCGCTATTGGTTATTGACCGAGAATGGTTCTAGGTCATGTCTACATAGTTCTCGAACCCGTAGGGTCCGCAAGCTTAACGTTACGATGATAGTTTTATTATGAGTTTATAAGTTTTGATGTACCGAAGTTTGTTCGGAATCTCGGATGTGATCACGGACATGACGAGGAGTCTCGAAATGGTCGAGACATAAAGATTGATATATTGGACGACTATATTCGGACACCGGAAGTGTTCCGGGTGATTTCGGAGAAAACCGAAGTGCCGGAGGGTTACCGGAACCCCCCTGGAGAGTTAATGGGCCACATGGGCCTTGGTGGGAAGAGAGAGGGGCGGCTAGGAAGGGCCGCGCGCCCCCTCTCCCTCTGGTCCGATTTGGACTAGGAGGGGGGGGCGGCGCCCCCCTCTTTCCTTCCCCTCCTCCCCCCTTCCTTCCCATCCTAGTAGGAGTAGGAAAGGAGGAGTCCTACTCCTACTAGGAGGAGGACTCCTCCTCCTGGCGCGCCCAACAAGGGCCGGCCGGCCTTCCCCCTCCCTCCTTTATATACGGGGGCAGGGGGCACCCCATAGACACACAAGTTGATCTACGGATCGTTCCTTAGCCGTGTGCGGTGCCCCCCTCCACCATATTCTACCTCGGTCATATCGTCGCGGAGTTTAGGCGAAGCCCTGCGCCGGTAGAGCATCACCATCGTCACCACGCCGTCGTGCTGACGGAACTCATCCCCGAAGCTTTGCTGGATCGGAGCCCGGGGATCGTCACCGAGCTGAACGTGTGCTGAACTCGAAGGTGCCGTACGTTTGGTACTTGGATCGGTCGGATTGTGAAGACGTACGACTACATCAACCGCGTTGTGCTAACGCTTCCGCTTACGGTCTACGAGGGTACGTGGACAACACTCTCCCCTCTCGTTGCTATGCCATCACCATGATCTTGCGTGTACGTAGGAAAATTTTGAAATTACTACGTTCCCCAACAGCCCACCGCGTCTAGTGCCCGCGCGACAAGAAAGGAGTTGCCAAGAAATCCCTCGGCCCCAAGAAGGTGCTCTCGTGCTCCCTGCTCCAGCACGCCAAGACCGCATCCCTGCACCGGCATGCCAAGACCCCATGCTGCCCCTGGCAGCGGCGCGCGGGAACCATCAAGAGCAGGCCCCACGCCTGCAAAAGGCTCCGGTGGCCACCGCAGGCTGCCACGCCTTCACCACCGAGCTGCGCAGCGTCGCCTGGCCAGGCAAGTTCAAGCCAGATCTGCCTCATCACTACGACGGCACTGCTGACCCCACAGAGTTCCTGCAGCTCTACAAGCTGGGCATCGAGGCGGCCAATGGAGACGAAAAGGTCATGGCGAACTGGTTTCCCGTGGTGCTCAAAGATGGTGCCCGCACCTGGCTCCTGAACCTGCCTCTCGGCTCGATCTCCTCTTGGGACGAGATGCGCAGCCGTTTCATCGCCAACTTCCAGGGCACTCGCGACCGCCCTCCGGTTGTGGGTGACCTATGCCGCATCAAGCAGCAGCCTGGAGAGACCCTGCAGAAGTACATCCAGCGTTTCAATAGCGCTTGCCTCAAGATCCCCAAGGTGACTGAGGAGGCCATCATCTCAGCATTCTCTGACGGCGTCCACGACGTCAAGATGAAGGAGGAGCTTGCCATCCACGAGGATCTGTGCACATCTCTAGAGCTGTTCAACCTGGCGACCAAGTGCGCAAGAGCTGAGGAGGGGCGCCTCTCCCTCCTCGAGCTTCCAGCTACTGACCGAGAAGAGAAGAAAGCCAAGGACAAGGATGTGAAGCGCAAAGGAGCAGCTGTGCTCGCAGCGGAACCAGACATGAAGCGCGGCAGGGACCAGCTAGAGTCATCCAAGGGTAGCCGATTCTGCGCCTACCACAACCTTTACACCCACAACACCAACAAATGCCATGAGCTCAGATCCGTTCGAGAAGGACGCATCGGTCGATGCCCCGAGCGCAGCGACCGGGGTTATGGACGAGGAGGAAGAGGTGGAGGACGATGGGACGACCGAGGCCCTCGCCAGGAGTGGCGTGACCGCCCTCGCGAGGATCGCTAGCAGGACCAGCCTCGCGAGGGCGCTTGGAGGGATCAGCCTCGCGAGGATCCCCCGCAGGGCAACGCAGGCCTTCCTCCTCTTCCACCACCGCCAAGAAGAAATGATGACCACCACCAGGACGAGGGGGCTGGAGGCTTCTAGGAGCCACGTGCTATCGCTTGCATCCTGGACGGTGCTCAGGCCCCAGCCTCTCAGTGCATCTTCAAGCAGTTTGCTCGCGAGGTGAATGCAGTCCTCCCCAAGCTCGAGGCCACGCGCCCCCTCAGGTGGTCCACGCGCCATCATGTTCAGCTCAGCGGATCAGCTCAAGTGTGCAGCTACGGATGGCATCCTCCCAATGCTCTGTTCCTAGTCATCAGCAACGTGCAAGTTACCAGGACCCTCATCGATGGTGGCGTAGGGCTCAACTTTCTGTACATCGAGACGTTCAACAACCTTCAAGTGCCTTATGATCAACTTCAGCCAACCAAGCCTTTCTCAGGAGTTACTGATGGCTCCACTACTCCAATAGGGCAGGTTCGCCTCCCTGTCACTTTCAGACAGCGCAAGAACTACCACACCGAGCTCATTGACTTTGACGTTGCCCACATTCGCCTGCCATACAATGCCATCCTCAGGTATCCAGCCCTGGCCAAGTTCATGGCGAAAACTCACCATGGTTACAACGTCCTCAAGATGCCAGGAAGCGGCAGAATCATCACAGTTCCCTACGAAGAGAAGGATGCGGTGTGCTCCCTCGAGCGCGCCTTCCAAGCTGCATCAATCGAGGACCCAGACAACAGGAGTGAGAGCCCTCCCGAGGCACTTCCTAAGAAGAAGAAGACATCACCCAACTCAAGGTCTCAGGAGGTTGGCATCCCCGGAGGCTTCGCGTCAGGATCCACGCCCGTGCAAGGGGTGCCTCCCTCCATCACATAGGAAGGCGCGCCCGGCGCCCTCCTCGGGCAGGGCTCGGGGGCTCTCTTCTGGAGGGCCTTGATCACGAGGGAGGCACTCGGGCACCACTTGGAGGCGTGCTTTGCGACACGTTTCCCTCAGGAAGGCACGGGGCAAGGAAGGCCAAACCCTCAGGAGTTCATCACCAAGACCACTCAGGAGCTGCAGGAATCAAGAGTCATACGCGGCGATCGCCGTCTGCCCGGCGTCGCTCCCCATCCAGGCAAGGATGGCGGACTACGCGTCTGCATCGACTACCCAGGGCTCAGCCGAGTCGCGTCTCAGGAGCGCTTCTGGCCTTCGCGCGTGGGACGCTGCAAGGGTCCACCGCACAGCTACGTTCGCATGCCTTTCGGTCTGCTGAACGCGGCTACCACTCACCAGCGTCTTCTGCGGAGCATTCTGGCAGCTCAGGAGGCCAGGCACCATGCGATCCTGGCGGAGATGGAGATGGTCCTCGAGGAACCGCCTGAACCCCTAGAGCCTCCCGAGGCTCAGGGCTCCGGTGGCTCGTGAGGGTCGGCCTCATCACCACGCGTCTTCAGCTACTTCAACACCCCCTCTACAATGGTACCAGGTGACATCTTTCGAGTTCATTTCAGCTGGGAGCGCCCTCGGGGCTGCATCATTCCCAGGTCGCATGGGTTTGTCCCTGCGGCATGTATCCATTTTGCTTATGTCTTTTGTTTACCTTGCTGGGAGCACCCCTCGGGCTGCATCATCCCCAAGCCGCTCGGGCCTGACCCAGTGGCGTATATCCTTCCTGCATCTGTCTAATCTGATTTGCCTTTCATGCTTAACTTGCCTATGATTATCATCTCTCACTTACCACGGGCCTTTTCTCCCTCATGCAAATCACTTGCACGTTAAAAGGGGGGCTCCTGAGCATCGTGACTCAGGAGCTCTTACTAGCTCTCCAGCCCTCACCCCCTGGCCTTGTCCACGACATCGCGACCTGGCATACCAGTGGCGGCTGAGCTTGCTCGAGGGCCGGGACCTGAGGACGTAGAGCATTTGTATCTAACCATCTCGCAGGAACACACAGTCGTCCAAGGCTCAAGACCAGGCGTAACCCGCCTTGAGGTAGGGCCTCGTGAGTCCCGTGTTGGCTCATGAGTGCCCAGATACACCTCGTCTAGCTCTGCCGTGCCAGCCATGTGCCAGGGCGGGGCTGTACATGCCCCGGGGGCTCCTCCAGGAGGGGGCCCCTCCCACGTACTAGTGGAAGCACCATGCTCCGTGCTAGCTGACGACACTGCCGAGGAGCGGCTATGCCCGTACACATACGGAAGCGCTATGCTCCGCGCTGGTGATAAACAACCGAGGGCAACCCATGGCTGTATCAACCTCAGGGAGCCCAGAGCTCAGTGTCTGGCCTCATCGCAACGCCTCCCCTCGGGAGCGCCACACGAGGGGGCTGCGCCCGGGTCACACCCAAGCGCACGCCACCCAGCCAGGTCCTTACACCTGGTCGTCGTGTGCCCCTCCCCGAGCGGATCCAAGGTATGAAGACCGTTTGAGCGTCAAGGGGGACTCCTGAGCATCAAGACTCATGAGCCTAACTGGTCACGTAGCCCCTCACTCCTTAGTCCCGCAAGGCTAACGGCGGTTGAGGTATGCGCGGGGCCGGGCCCTGCCGATGTAGAACAGATCTACTCCTACACCCCTCCCTAGTTGCTGTTTGCGCGTCAAGGGGAACTCCTGAGCATCGTGACTCAGGAGCCTAACTTTCCACGTAGCCCCTCACTCCTTGGTACCGTCCTACTGATCTGGTCGGGGCTAACGGCGGCTAAGGTATGTGCGGGGCCGGGTTATACATCCATTTTGCATCATGCTTTTATATCAATATTTATTGCATTATGGGTTGTTATTACATGTTATGTCACAATACTTATGGCTATTCTCTCTTATTTTACAAGGTTTATCATGAAGAGGGAGAATGTCGGCAGCTGGGATTCTGGCTGGAAAAGGAGCAAATATTGGAAACCTATTCTGCATAGCTCCAAAAATTCTGAAACTCCACGGAAGTCACTTTTGGAATTAATAAGAATTATTGAGCGAAGAAAATACCAGAGGGGGCCCACACCCTGGCCAGGAGGGGGGGCCCTCCCCTACTGGGTGCACCCCCTGTCTCCTGGGCCCCCCTGGAGACCCTTCGATGCCCATCTTCTGCTATATGAAGGATTTTACCCTGGCAAAAAAATCAGAAGCAAGCTTACGGGACCAAACTCCGCCGCCACAAGGCGGAACCAATCTAGGGCTCCGGCGGAGCTGTTCTGTAACACCCCGGATGTAAATTTCCATCTTTGTATCTCCAACTCTTGCCATTTTCGGCTATGTGATATGATATTCCCTTCGTGGTTGGGTTTTGTCTTTTCTTTTTCATTTTATTCATGTCATGCATATCATATCATGTCATGATGTGCATCTCATTTGCATACGTGTTCGTCTCATGCATCCGAGCATTTTCCCCGTTGTCCGTTTCGCAATCCGACACTCCCACGCGCACCGGCGCACCCCTCTTGTCTCTTTTCATGTGCGGGTGTTGAACGTTCTCGGAATGGACCGAGCCTTGCCAAGTGGCCCTGGTATAGCACCGGTAGACCGCCTGTCAAGTTTCGGGTCATTTGGAGCTCGTTTGGTACTCCAACGGTTATCCGCATAACCGCAAAGGCCTCTTTTGAGTTGCAGCCCAACAACCCTCCAAAACAGCCCAATAATCCATCTAAGTCACTTCCATGCTCTCCGTCATCGGATCATGATCGTGTGGGCGAAAACTACACCCCATTTGGAATCTCCTAGCTCCCTCTACCTATAAATATGTGCACCCCTCCGAAAATTCCGGATCCCCAAACCCTAGCCCGCTCCCTCTCCGCCGCCGGACATGTCCGGGCAGAGTCGGACACGTCCGCCCCGCGCCCCAGCCACTCAGGGCGCACCACGTGCCGCCGCCGCCGCCCACCGCCGCCGGCCCGCCCGAGCCTGGGTCGGGCCCCCGAAGCCCGTCAGCGCCACC
>NC_041389.1:643222475-643232012 GCF_002162155.2 Triticum dicoccoides
CGGGTCCCGTCCGTGCGCCACTGCCCCACCTCGGCGTCGCGCCGCCCGGTCGCCGCCCGGTCTCCGCTGCCGCCCGTCCGCGCCTCCGGCCCCGGCTCCGCCTCTTGAGGAGCCGGATCCGGTGAGGAGCGCCCGGATCCGACCGCCCCGCCTCGCCGGCGTCCTCCTCTCCATCTCTGGTCTCCTCCACGACCTGCAGCTCCGGCGAACCTCGGTCTCCGTTCCACGAGCCGGATCCAGATCTGCCTGGTTGACTTTCTTCTCCCCCCGAAATTCCTCTTAAGTCTTTCTGTCATTAATTTTTGTTGCATGTTCATCGCCCCACAACTTTGCACCCGTGGCTCCGTTTTGGGCGTGTAGCACATCGAATTGTTCGTCTCGAAGAGTTCATCATTTCATCTCATTGCATCATTTTCATTTGAGCTCATCTTGATGCCCGAAATGCTGTTGGAAGATTGCTTCATAATGTTAGTTTCAGATTCTTATCAGAACATGCACTTTTGTCATTTTTGCCATGATTGATGTGTGCATCCTATGTACTTGATCCCTAAATGTGTTTTGAACTATGCCATGCCATCTTTACAGAGGTGCTTACCATGTATTTTTGTGATCAATGTGGTGGCTAGCACAAGCATGCAAACTAGGCTTCGTGATATTGCTGATTTTAGTCCCTGTTCTGCTCTTATTGTGATGCCATGTAAACATGTTGCTACAGAGAGATCCATGCATATTTTGAGATACTTCAGTAAGGGTGTTTTGAACAAATGGTTATGCTCTATCCATCCATGGTCCTGGTTGCAATTATGGAGTAGTCTAGCATGTCATTTTCGTGCTCTAACTTGCTTCAAAATGTTTCCTGGCAGATTGTTTACATGTTATTCAATTTGGCCAAGGTTGTTGTAGTTGATCCGTGTATGCTATGATGTTGTTCTTGCCATGTATAGCTTCTATGACATGTCTTCTTGATGGATGTATGCTTAGTTTATCATGAGATGCTCTGTAGTGAGTGCATCGAGCTCGCGAAGGCGCCTTCGTGATTATGTCCATGCCATGCTCTGTTTGCCGAATCTGTTAACGAAACTTGCTATGTTTACATGGGTGCCATTATATTTTCTGATCCTTTTTGGCTTATGGTCAATAAGGGAGTTTTGATCTATGCTTTGAGTAGATTCATGCCATGCCTTATTTTGCTATTATAAGTTCCTGTAGCATGTTGATAACTTGGTCTGAACATTGCTTTGTGATGCTGTTTATGCCATGTCCAACCTGATATTTTTTGCACTTTCGCCATGCTTGTTTGAACCTGTTATGATGTGATTTAGTCGTAGCTCAGTGTTCCTTTTTGTTAAGCATCTCCTGTAGATCACTGCCATATGCTTTGTTTTTATGTTGGGGTGCTGTAGCATAGTTTCTTGTTGCATGCTAAGTAGCATCGTGCTGTTAATCGCAGCTTTGTGCCATTCTTGTTTTGCTTGCCGTTTGCAACCGTGCATCCGTTCCCGGTGATCTTTATATCGATTTCAACCGAAATCATCTCATCTTTCCAGCGGCATACTTGGTTTGCCAAGTTGATGCCTTGTTCATCATCTTTCCTTCCGAAGCACGCATATGCATTGCATATCACATCTCGCATAGCATGACATGTATTGCATCATGTTGCTTGTGCATTGCACCATGATTTATTGTGGTTCCTTTGCTTGTGTTCTTGCTTTGGGTAGAGCTGGGAGACGAGTACGTGCACGAGGAACCTGTTGAGTACGCTGACGAGGATCAAGCCTTCGACAACTCTGAGAACCTTGCAGGCAAGATGACCATACCTTCAATATCACTTCTATCTTTGCTTGCTAGTACTCGCTCAATCGCTATGTTAGATCTACCTGCCATTGTTTATCATGCCTCCCTATTGCCATGTCAAACCTCTAACCATCCTGTCCTAGCAAACCATTGTTTGGCTATGTCACCGCTTTTTCTCAGCCCCTCTTATAGCGTTGTTAGTTGCAGGTGAAGATGAAGTTTGTTCCTGGTCGGAACATGGATATTTTGGGATATCACAATATCTCATGTTTAAATTAATGCACCTTATATACTTGGTAAAGGGTGGAAGGCTCGGCCTTATGCCTGGTGACTTGTTCCACTCTTGCCGCCCTAGTTTCCATCATACCGGTGTTATGTTCCTTGATTTTGCGTTCCTTACACGGTTGGGTGATTTATGGGACCCCCTTAACAGTTCTCTTTGAATAAAACTCCTCCAGCAAGGCCCAACCTTGGTTTTACCATTTGCCACCTAAGCCCTTTTTCCCTTGGGTTTTCGCGAGCCCGAGGGTCATCTTTATTTACCCCCCCCGGGCTAGTGCTCCTTCGAGTGTTGGTCCAACCTGTCAACCGCCGGTGGCCACCAGGGGCAACTCTGGGTTGGCCTATCGGAAGTTTGGACAATCCGGTGTGCCCTGAGAACGAGATATGCGCAGCTCCTATCGGGATTTGTCGGCACTTTGGGTGGCTTTGCTGGTCTTGTTTTACCATTGTTGAAATGTTTTGCGAACCGGGATTCCGAGGCTGATCGGGTCTTCCCGGGAGAAGGTATATCCTTCATTGACCGTGAGAGCTTGTGATGGGCTAAGTTGGGACACCCTTGCAGGGTATATAAACTTTCAAAAGCCGTGCCCGCAGTTATGAGGCCGATGGGAATTTGTTAATGTCCGGTTGTAGATAACTTGACACTTGACCTCTTTAAAATGCATCAACTGTGTGTGTAGCCGTGATGGTCTCTTCTCGGCGGAGTCCGGGAAGTGAACACGGTTTGAGTTATGCTTGACGTAAGTAGTTTCAGGATCACTTCTTGATCGCTTCTAGCTCCTCGACCGATGCGTTGCTTCTCTTCTCGCTCTCACTTGCGTATGTTAGCCACCATATGCTTAGTGCTTGCCGCAGCTCCACCATATTACCCCTTTTCCTACCTATGAGCTTAAATAGTCTTGATCTCGCAGGTGTGAGATTGCTGAGTCCTCGTGACTCACAGATTCTACCAAAACAGATGCAGGTGCCGATGATACCAGCGCAGATGGCGCAACTGAGCTGAAGTGGGAGTTTGATGAGGCCCTTGGTCATTACTATGTATCGTTTCCAGATTATCAGTAGTGGAGCCCAGTCGGGACAATCGGGGATCTAGCATTTGGGGTTGTCTTCTTTTCATTTGAATTTGACCATAGCCGGTCTATGAGTGTATTTGAATGATGTATGATCTTAATTATGTATTGTGTGAAGTGGCGATTGTAAGCCAACTCTCTTTATCCCATTCTTGTTCATTACATGGGATTGTGTGAAGATGACCCTTCTTGCGACAAAACCACCATGCGGTTATGCCTCTAAGTCGTGCTTCGACACGTGGGAGATATAGCCGCATCGTGGGTGTTACAAGTTGGTAATCAGAGCCATCCCCGACTTAGGAGCCCCCCTGCTTGATTGTTTGCTGGCGATGTTGAGTCTAGAACAAAAATGTTTTGAGTCTTAGGATTATATATATCGGAGAGTAGGATTCTTTTTACTCTTCGGTCCCTTCATCGCTCTGGTGAGGTCTCCTGACGTAGATGTTTTGACTGTCCTCTCCTCAAGTTTCACTAATTTTTTTAGGATCACGCGGGTATCTTGGAATCGTTCCGATGGTTTTGTGACGAGATCATAGTTCTTGGTACCTCCTGTCTATTATGTGGCTTTGACCCGGGGAGTCGAGCTCCGAGGTGTTGTCGTCACAATTTTATCGTTGCAGTTCTGGATTACCTGAGTTTTGCCGACATCGAAAATCTCTTTTATGCAGTTGTTGGTGAGATAACCTCGACGCCACCCAGTACTGGGGCGGGAGTTCGGGAGTATTGCCATAACTCGTATAACGGATGCTTTTCGAAGGTTGAGGTACACGATTTCCGAAGGTTTCTTGGTTATGTGTTGACGGATGGATACAGCTGGATGTAGGGATTGTTAGTTTGGGTGAGATATATTGCTTCCCCTGTATCCCCAACACCTGATTGCATAACCAGAAAGTTTCGGGAGTTTATAGGTGGGTTTCAAGTAGCTATAGCATTTCTTCCCGCAGATATTTGGTTTGTGATTGGGTAATCCTTACCACTTATTTGTTCTAGTTGTACCTTGTTTATTTCATTCATCAATCTCTTATCAAGTGGCTTCTCACCTTATTGGACGTGTGATGTTTGCTTCGGAATTCATTCGTTCATCCTTGTTCGAATGTTTATTGTGAAGACTATATGTTGCAATTTCTATCCGTTGATTCAACTTGTCTATCTGTCTATCAAGATGCTAACGGATGTCAACCTCTTCAGGATGGCACCGCCAACGCGTCAGAATCCGGAATGCGATGATGGGAGTCAGGCGAACCCTCCACCTCCACCTCCACCTCTGGAGGCATGGCAATCTTTGATGGCAGCCTCAAACGCCCATGCCCAGATGATGATCCAGCTCATGCAAGAGCGCAACCAAGGCCAAGGCAACCAAGGGAATCAAGGTCAAGGGCAGTTCAATCATCAGCCTCTATTTCCTACCCTCAACCAATTCCCTACAAATCAGCCGAAGTCTTTCAGCTACTGTGTCGAGGCCACAGACACTGATGATTGGCTCGTGGATATCAACAAGCATTTTGAATGCAGCAATGTCAGGCCTGAGGACTATGTCAAGTTCGCTTCTTTTCAGCTCAAGGATCAGGCAGCTGATTGGTTCCAAAAATACAAGGATTCCAGAGGAGGTCGAGTGATTACTTGGACTGATTTCTGTCGGGACTTTAAAGCTCACCATATTCCTACCAGTGTTGTTGAGAGCAAGCGTGAGGAGTTCCGCAATCTCAAGCAAGGCAACATGTTAGTGTACGAATACAACAAGCAGTTTCAGAAACTTGCTCACTTCGCTAAGCAAGATGTTCCTGATGAGAAGAGTATGATCTATCAATTCAGAGGTGGCCTTAGAGAGGATCTGCAGTTAGCTCTCGTTCTTGTTCAGCCTACTCAGTTTGATCAATTCTACAATATGGCACTCAAGCAAGAAGGTGCTCAGCTCAAGTGTGAGGCTTCTAAGAAGAGAATCAAGGATGTAGTGCAGTCTTCTTCTTCCTCACAAGTGGCAGCTAAGCAGCAGAAGTTCTACCTTCCTCCTCCTCCGTTTCGTCAGCCTTACCAGCAGAAGAACTCAGGTGGTCGTGGATCTTCCCACCCACCCAACCCAGGCTATCAGAACAAGTCTCAGCCTCAAGCTCCAACGTCAAATGCTCCTTACCATCGTCCGCTCTCAGAAGTGACTTGCAACAAGTGCCAGCAGAAAGGTCACTACGCGAACAAATGCTTCAATCAAAGGCGCCTTCCTCCTCCTCCTGTGAGATCTTCAAGCAATGCTGTGGTCAAGCATAATTCCAAGTTTGCAAAGGTCAACATGTTGAATGCAGCTCAGGCAGAGGAGTCTTCAGATGTGATCATGGGTAATCTTCCAGTTAATGATATTCCTGCAAAAGTTTTATTTGATACTGGTGCATCGCATAGTTTCATCTCAAGACCTTTTTCATCTAAGCATGAGATGGTTTTTCAAGTTTTGCCTAGACCGTTATCAGTTGTCGCTCCGGGTAAATTCATGAACGCAAGCTCCATGGTTCCGGATGTTTCCATCAAGATGGGCGACTATAAATTTCTGTCTTCTCCAGTTGTTCTTGGCGACTCTGATATTGATCTAATTTTCGGGATGGACTGGCTTTCTAAGCACAAGGCTCAGCTTGATTGTGCTGCCAGGCAAATTCAATTGACACACCCTTCTGAGGATGTTATCATCTATGCCGCTCGTGATGAAACCATTCGGTTGTTTTCTCTCAATGAGAAGGGCGAGTTGGATGCTATTTCTCAAATTCCAGTCGTTTGTGAGTACCAAGATGTCTTTCCAGAAGAGCTTCCGGGTATGCCTCCTCATCGGCCAGTCGAGTTTGTTATTGATCTTGAGCCTGGAACTGAACCCGTGTGCAAGCGTCCTTACAAGCTTGGACCCAAGGAGCTGAAGGAATTGAAGAAGCAGCTCGATGAACAAGAGCGTCTGGGTTTGATCAGACCGAGTTCATCCCCATGTGGTTGTGGAGTTCTTTTTGTCCAGAAGAAGGATGGCACGGACCGACTTTGCATCGATTACTGTCCATTGAACAAGAAGACAATCAAGAACAAGTATCCACTTCCCAACATCAATGAGCTTTTCGAGCAACTCAAAGGTGCTAAAGTTTTCTCCAAGCTTGACCTTCGTATGGGTTATCATCAGATTTGCATTCGTGAACAAGATATTCCCAAGACAGCATTCAGAACAAGCTATGGTTCTTATGAATATACTGTCATGTCTTTTGGCCTTGTCAATGTTCCTCCAACGTTCTCTCGCATGATGAACTTTATCTTCAACCCCTACACCAATGAATTCGTTCTGGTGTATCTCAATGATATTTTGGTCTTCTCCAAGAATAAGCAGGATCATGCCAAACATTTGCGTTTGGTGCTCGACAAGCTCAGAGAGCATCAATTCTATGCGAAGTTTTCCAAATGTGAGTTCTGGCTTGATGAAGTTCTTTACCTTGGTCATATCATCTCTGCCAAGGGCATTGCTGTTAATCCCGCGAAGGTTTCTACAGTTCTGAATTGGGAACCTCCTCAGAATGTCAAACAGCTCCGCAGTTTTCTTGGTCTTGCAAGCTATTGCCGAAGATTCGTTGATAACTTCTCTAAGATTGCAAAGCCTCTTTCCAACCTCCTCCAGAAGCATGTCAAGTATGTCTGGACGCCTGAGTGTGACGTCGCTTTCAACACCCTCAAAGAGAAGCTAGTCACAGCTCCTGTCTTGACTCCTCCCGATGAATCCAAGCCATTCGAAGTTTTCTGTGATGCTTCCCTTCAAGGTCTCGGTGCTGTGTTGATGCAAGAGAAAAAAGTTGTGGCCTATACCTCTCGTCAGTTGAAGCCCAACGAAAAGAACTACCCCACTCACGATCTTGAGTTGGCGGCAGTTGTCCATGCATTGATAACATGGAGACATCTCTTATTGGGAAGGCAAGTGGACATTTTCACCGATCACAAGAGCCTCAAGTATATCTTCACTCAACCCAACCTTAACCTCAGGCAAACTCGATGGGTCGAAATGATTCAAGATTACAATCCGAGTATTGAATATACTCCTGGCAAGGTGAATGTGATTGCAGATGCTCTGAGCAGAAAGGCTTATTGCAACAGTCTAATTCTCAAGCCGTTTCAACCGGAGCTTTGTGAGGCTTTCCGCAAGCTGAATCTTCAAGTTGTTCCTCAAGGCTTTCTTGCCAACCTCATAGTCTCTCCTACTTTGGAAGATCAAATTCGTGAGGCACAACTCCTGGATACCATGGTGAAGAAGGTGAAACGTGGTATTGACAAGGGCATTCCCAAATACAAGTGCTATCGCTTGGATGACAAAGATACTCTTTTCTTCGAGGATCGAATTGTGGTTCCAAAAGGCGATCTGAGAAAAGTCATCATGAATGAGGCACACAATTCCCTCCTATCCATTCATCCTGGAAGTACAAAGATGTACCATGACCTCAAGCAGTCATATTGGTGGACTCGAATGAAGCGAGAGATTGCTCAATTCGTGAATGAATGTGATGTCTGCAGAAGGGTGAAAGCAGAACACCAAAGACCAGCTGGTCTCCTCCAACCTCTTGCTATTCCGGATTGGAAGTTTGACCATATCGAGATGGACTTCGTGACTGGTTTTCCTAAGTCCAAGCGTGGAAATGATGCTATCTTTGTTGTCATTGACAAGCTTACTAAAGTGGCTCATTTTCTTCCTATCAAAGAATCTATCACAACAGCTCAGCTGGCAGAGCTATACACATCTAGAATTGTCTCCTTGCACGACATTCCACAATTTATATCTTCAGATCGTGGAAGCATCTTCACTTCTAAGTTCTGGGACTCCTTTCAGACATCCATGGGCACCAACATTCCTTTCAGCACAGCTTTCCATCCTCAAACAAGTGGCCAAGTCGAGCGAGTCAATCAAATCCTTGAAGATATGCTCAGGGCTTGTGTCATCTCTTTCGGTATGAAGTGGGAAGATTGTCTTCCATATGCCGAGTTCTCCTACAACAACAGCTTCCAAGCGAGTTCGGGCAAGGCCCCATTCGAAATTCTCTACGGCAGAAAGTGCCGTACTCCTCTCAACTGGTCTGAGACAGGTGAACGCCAACTTCTTGGCAACGACTTGATCACAGAAGCCGAAGAGATGTGCAAAGTCATTCGTGAGAATCTCAAAGCCGCGCAATCACGCCAAAAGAGTTATTATGATAGCAAGCACCGTGACTTGGCTTTTGAAATCGGAGACCATGTCTACCTCCGCGTCTCTCCAATGAAAGGCACTCGTCGCTTCGGTATCAAAGGGAAGCTTGCCCCTAGATACGTGGGTCCTTTCAAGATCATTGGCAAAAGAGGCGACCTCGCCTATCAACTTGAGCTTCCATCCAACTTTGCAAACGTGCACGATGTGTTTCACGTGTCACAGCTTCGCAAGTGCTTCAAGACTCCTAAGCGCACTATCAACTTCGAAGAGATTGACCTCAAGGAAGATCTCTCTTATCATGAGCACCCCATTGCTATTCTTGAAGAAACCGAGCGCAAGACTCGCAACAAGTCAATCAAATTCCTGAAAGTGAAATGGTCACATCATTCCGACCGAGAAGCCACCTGGGAGCGCGAGGATCACCTCCGTTCCGAATATCCGGAGTTCTTTCAGTCCTAGATCTCGGGACGAGATCCTCTTGTAGTGGTGGAGTGTTGTAACACCCTCCATATTTGTATCTCCAACTCTTGCCATTTTCGGCTATGTGAAATGATATTCCCTCCATGGTTGGGTTTTGTCTTTTGTTTTGCATTTTGTTCATGTCATGCATATCATATCATGTCATCATGTGCATCTCATTTGCATACGTGTTTGTCTCATCCATCCGAGCATTTTCCCCGTTGTCCGTTTCGCAATCCGACACTCCCACGCGCACCGGCGCACCCCTCTTGTCTCTTTTCGTGTGCGGGTGTTGAACATTCTCGGAATGGACCGAGCCTTGCCAAGTGGCCCTGGTATAGCACCGGTAGACCGCCTGTCAAGTTTCGGGTCATTTGGAGCTCGTTTGGTACTCCAACGGTTATCCGCATAACCGCAAAGGCCTCTTTTGAGTTGCAGCCCAACAACCCTCCAAAACAGCCCAATAACCCATCTAAGTCACTCCCATGCTCTCCGTCGTCGGATCACGATCATGTGGGCGAAAACTACACCCCATTTGGAGTCTCCTAGCTCCCTCTACCTATAAATATGTGCACCCCTCCGAAAATTCCGGATCCCCAAACCCTAGCCCGCTCCCTCTCCGCCGCCGGACACGTCCGGGCGGAGCCGGACACGTCCACCCCGCGCCCCAGCCACTCAGGGCGCGCCATGTGCCGCCGCCGCCGCCCACCGCCGCCGGCCCGCCCGAGCCCCGGTCGGGCCCCCGAAGCC
>NC_041389.1:643232617-643329753 GCF_002162155.2 Triticum dicoccoides
GCCGCCTCCCCGCGCGTCCGCCTCCGCCGCGGGTCACCGCCCCACCTCGGCGTCGCGCCGCCCAGACGCCGTCGCGCCGCCCGGCCGCCGCCCGGTCTTCGCTGCCGCCCGTCCGCGCCTCCGGCCCCGGCTCCGCCGCCTGAGGAGGCGGATCCGGCGAGGAGCGCCCGGATCCGACCGCCCCGCCCCGCCGGCGTCCTCCTCCGGCGTCCTCCTCTCCATCTCCGGTCTCCTCCACGACCTGCAGCTCCGGCGAACCTCGGTCTCCGTTCCACGAGCCGGATCCAGATCTGCCTGGTTGACTTTCTTCTTCCCCCGAAATTCCTCTAAGTCTTTCTGTCATTAATTTTTGTTGCATGTTCATCGCCCCACAACTTTGCACCCGTGGCTCCGTTTTGGGCGTGTAGCATACCGAATTGTTCGTCTCGAAGAGTTCATCATTTCATCTCATTGCATCATTTTCATTTGAGCTCATATTGATGCCCGAAATGCTGTTGGAAGAGTGCTTCATAATGTTAGTTTCAGATTCTTATCAGAACATGCACTTTTGTCATTTTTGCCATGATTGATGTGTGCATCATATGTACTTGATCCCTAAATGTTTTTTGAACTATGCCATGCCATATTTACAGAGGTGCTTACCATGTATTTTTGTGATCAATGTGGTGACTAGCACAAGCATGCAAACTAGGCTTTGTGATATTGCTGATTTTAGTCCCTGTTCTGCTGTTATTGTGATGCCATGTAAACATGTTGCTACAGAGACATCCATGCATATTTTGAGATACTTCAGTAAGGGTGTTTTGAACATATGGTTATGCTCTATCCATCCATGGTCCTGGTTGCAATTATGGAGTAGTCTAGCATGTCATTTTCGTGCTCTACTTTTGCTTCAAAATGTTTCCTGGCAGATTGTTTACATGTTATTCAATTTGGCCAAGGTTGTTGTAGTTGATCCGTATATGCTATGATGTTGTTGTTGCCATTTATAGCTTATATGACATGTCTTCTTGATGGATGTATGCTTAGTTTATCATGAGATGCTCTGTAGTGAGTGCATCGAGCTCGCGAAGGTGCCTTCGTAATTATGTCCATGCCATGCTCTGTTTGCTGAATCTGTTAACGAAACTTGCTATGTTTACATGGGTGCCATTATATTTTCTGATCCTTTTTGGCTTATGGCCAGTAAGGGACTTTTGATCTATGCTTTGAGTAGATTCATGTCATGCCTTATTTTGCTATTATAAGTTCCTGTAGCATGTTGATAACTTGGTCTGAACATTGCTTCGTGATGCTGTTTATGCCATGTCCAACCTGATATTTTTTGCACTTTCGCCATGCTTGTTTGAACCTGTTATGATGTGATTTAGTCGTAGCTCAGTGTTCCTCTTTTGTTAAGAATCTCATGTAGATCACTGCCATATGATTTGTTTTTATGTTGGGGTGCTGTAGCATAGTTTCTTGTTGCACGCTAAGTAGCATCATGCTGTTAATCGCAGCTTTGTGCCATTCTTGTTTTGCTTGCCGTTTGCAACCGTGCATCCATTCCCGGTGATCTTTATATCGATTTCAACCGAAATCATCTCATCTTTCTAGCGGCATACTTGGTTTGCGAAGTTGATGCCTTGTTCATCATCTTTCCTTCCGAAGCACGCATATGCATTGCATATCACATCTCGCATAGCATAACATGTATTGTATCATGTTGCTTGTGCATTGCACCATGATTTATTGTGGTTCCTTTGCTTGTGTTCTTGCTTTGGGTAGAGCCGGGAGACAAGTACGTGCATGAGGAACCTGTTGAGTACGCTGACGAGGATCAAGCCTTCGACAACTCTGAGAACCTTGCAGGCAAGATGACCATACCTTCGATATCACTTCTATCTTTGCTTGCTAGTAATCGCTCTATCGCTATGTTAGATCTACCTGCCATTGTTTATCATGTATCCCTATTGCCATGTCAAACCTCTAACCATCCTGTCCTAGCAAACCGTTGTTTGGCTATGTCACTGCTTTTGCTCAGCCCCTCTTATAGCGTTGTTAGTTGCAGGTGAAGATGAAGTTTGTTCCTGGTCAGAACATGGATATTTTGGGATATCACAATATCTCCTATTTAAATTAATGCACCTTATATACTTGGTAAAGGGTGGAAGGCTCGACCTTATGCCTGGTGACTTGTTCCACTCTTGCCTCCCTAGTTTCCATCATACCGGTGTTATGTTCCTTGATTTTGCGTTCCTTACACGGTTGGGTGATTTATGGGACCCCCTTAATAGTTCGCTTTGAATAAAACTCCTCCAGCAAGGCCCAACCTTGGTTTTACCATTTGCCACCTAAGCCCTTTTTCCCTTGGGTTTTCGCGAGCCCGAGGGTCATCTTTATTTACCCCCTGGGCCAGTGCTCCTTCGAGTGTTGGTCCAACCTGTCAACCGCCGGTGGCCACCAGGGGCAACTCTGGGCTGGCCTATCGGAAGTTTGGACAATCCGGTGTGCCCTAAGAACGAGATATGCGCAGCTCCTATCGGGATTTGTCGGCACTTCGGGTGGCTTTGCTGGTCTTGTTTTACCATTGTCGAAATGTTTTGCGAACCGGGATTCCGAGGCTGATCGGGTCTTCCCGGGAGAAGGTATATCCTTCGTTGACCATGAGAGCTTGTGATGGGCTAAGTTGGGACACCCCTGCAGGGTATATAAACTTTCGAAAGCCGTGCCCGCGGTTATGAGGCAGATGGGAATTTGTTAATGTTCGGTTGTAGATAACTTGACACTTGACCTCTTTAAAATGCATCAACTGTGTGTGTAGCCGTGATGGTCTCTTCTCGGCGGAGTCCGGGAAGTGAACACAATTTGAGTTATGCTTGACGTAAGTAGTTTCAGGATCACTTCTTGATCGCTTCTAGCTCCTCGACCGATGCGTTGCTTCTCTTCTCGCTCTCACTTGCGTATGTTAGCCACCGTATATGCTTAGTGCTTGCCGCAGCTCCACCATATTACCCCTTTTCCTACCTATGAGCTTAAATAGTCTTGATCTCGCGGGTGTGAGATTGCTGAGTCCTCATGACTCACAGATTCTACCAAAACAGATGCAGGTGCCGATGATACCAACACAGATGGCGCAACTGAGCTAAAGTGGGAGTTTGATGAGGCCCTTGGTCGTTACTATGTATCGTTTCCAGATGATCAGTAGTGGAGCCCAGTCGGGACGATCGGGGATCTAGCATTTGGGGTTGTCTTCTTTTCATTTGAATTTGACCGTAGCCGGTCTATGAGTGTATTTGAATGATGTATGATCTTAATTATGTATTGTGTGAAGTGGCGATTGTAAGCCAACTCTCTTTATCCCATTCTTGTTCATTACATGGATTGTGTGAAGATGACCCTTCTTGCGACAAAACCACCATGCGGTTATGCCTCTAAGTCGTGCTTCGACACGTGGGAGATATAGCCGCATCGTGGGTGTTACATGTTCTGCCGGGGAAACTTCCCTCCGGGAGGGGAAAATCATCACTATCATCATCACCAACGATCCTCTCATTGGGAGGGGGTCAATCTCCATCAACATCTTCACCAGCACCATCCCCTCTCAAAACCCTAGTTCATCTGTTGTATCCAATCTTGTATCAAAACCACAAATTGGTACCTGTGGGTTGCTAGTAGTGTTGATTACCCCTTGTAGTTGATGCTAATTGGTTTACTTGGTGGAAGATCATATGTTCAGATCCTTAATGCATATTAATACTCCTCTGATCATGAACATGAATATGCTTTGTGAGTAGTTACATTTGTTCCCGAGGACATGGGTGAAGTCTTGCTATTAGTAGTCATGTGAATTTGGTATTCGTTCGATATTTTGATGAGATGTATGTTGTCTCTCCTCTAGTGGTGTTATGTGAACGTGGACTACATGACACTTCACCATTATTTGGGCCTAGAGGAAGGCATTGGGAAGTAATAAGTAGATGATGGGTTGCTAGAGTGACAGAATCTTAAACCCTAGTTTATGCGTTGCTTCGTAAGGGGCTGATTTGGATCCACTAGTTTCATGCTATGGTTAGGTTTACCTTAATACCTCTTTTGTAGTCGCGGATGCTTGCAATAGGGGTTAATCATAAGTGGGATGCTTGTCAAAGAAAGGGCAGTACCTAAGCACCGGTCCACCCACATATCAAATTATCAAAGTACCGAACGCGAATCGTATGAGCGTGATGAAAACTAGCTTGACGATAATTCCCATGTGTCCTCGGGAGCGGTTTTCTCATTATAAGAAATTGTCTAGGCTTGTCCTTTGATACAAAAAGGATTGGGCCATCTTGCTGCACTTTATTTACTTTCATTGCTTGTTACCCGTTACAAATTATCTTATCACAAAACTATCTGTTACCTACAATTTCAGTGCTTGCAGAGAATACCTTACTGAAAACCGCTTGTCATTTCCTTCTGCTCCTCGTTGGGTTTGACACTCTTACTTATTGAAAGGACTACAATAGATCCCCTATACTTGTGGGTCATCAAGACTCTTTTCTGGTGCTGTTCCCGGGGAGTGAAGCGCCTTTGGTGAGTGGAACTTGGTAAGGAAACATTTATATAGTGTGCTAAAAATTTTTGTCACTTGTTACTATGGAAACTAATCCTTTGAGGGGCTTGTTCGGGGCATCTTCGCCTCGACCAGTAGAGCAAAGAGTTGCTCCTCAACCTACTGAACCTACTGAAAATGTTTACTTTAAAATTCCTTCGGGTATGATAGAGAAACTGCTAGCTAATCCCTTTGCAGGAGATGGAACATTGCATCCCGATTTACACCTTATCTTTGTGGATGAAGTTTGTGGATTATTTAAGCATCTCAGGTATTCTCGATGATGTTGTTAAGAGGAAGGTCTTCCCTTTATCTTTGAAGGGAGATGCATTGACATGGTATAGGCTACGTGATGATACAGGATCTTGGAACTATAAACGATTGAAGTTGTAATTTCACCAGAAGTTCTATCCTATGCATCTTGTTCATCGTGATCGTAATTACATATATAATTTTTGGCCTCGCGAAGGAGAAAGCATCGCTCAAGCTTGGGGGAGGCTTAAGTCAATGTTATATTCATGCCCCAATCATGAGCTCTCAAGATATATGATTATTCAAAAAAATTATGCTCGGCTTTCTCTTAATGATCGCACCATGCTTGATACTTCCTGTGCTGGTTCTTATATGCTGAAGACTACTGAATTCAAGTGGGATTTACTGGAAAGAATTAAACGCAACTCTGAAGATTGGGGTTCCGATGATGGTAAGGAGTCAGGTATGACACCTAAGCTTGATTGTGTTAAATCTTTTATGGATACCGATGCTTTTCATGGATTTAGCGCTAAATATGGACTTGAATCTGAGATAGTAGCTGTTTTTTGTGAATCTTTTGCTACTCATGTTGATCTCCCTAAGGAGAAGTGGTTTAAATATAATCCTCCCACTGAAGTAAAAGTAGTTGCACCTATTACAGTTAAAGAAAAGACTATCACTTATAATGATCCTATTGTTCCTACTACTTATATTGAGAAACCACCTTTTCCTGTTAGGATAAAGGATCATGCTAAAGCTTCAACTGTGGTTCGTAAAAGTAATACTAGAACATATACACCTCCTGAGCAAATTAAAGTTGAACCTAGTATTGCTATGGTCAAAAATCTCTTGGATGATAATATAGATGGGAATGTTATTTACTTCTGTGGTGAAACTGCTAATATTGCTAAACCAGATGCTAAGATACATAGACCTGTTGTAGGCATGCCTGTTATTTCTGTTAAAATAGGAGATCATTGTTATCATGGCTTATGTGATATGGGTGCTAGTGCTAGTGCAATACCTTTTTCCTTATATAAAGAAATTATGCATGATATTGCACCCGCTGAGTTAGAAGGTATTAATGTTACAATTAAGCTTGCCAATTGGGATACCATTAAGCCAGTTGGGATTGTTAGAGATGTCGAAGTCTTGTGTGGGAAAGTTAAATATCCTGCTGATTTTCTTGTTCTTGGTTCCCCACAAGATGACTTTTTTTTCCCATTATATTTGGTAGACCCTTCTTGAATACTCTTAATGCTAGGATTGATTGTGAAAAGGACATTGTTACAATTGGCTTAGGGGATATGTCTCATGAGTTTTTGCTAAGTTTTGTAGGCAACCCCGTGATAGAGAATTGCCTAGTAAGGATGAAATTATTGGTCTTGCTTCTATTGTCGTGCCTCCTACTGATCCGTTAGAACAATAATTGCTAGACCATGAAAATGATATGTTTATGAATGAAAGAAGGGAAATAGATGAAGTATTCCTTCAATAGGGTCCTATTCTGAAACACAACTTACCTGTTGAAATCCTAGTGGATCCCCCTCCACCCAAGGGTGATCCCGTGTTTGAGCTCAAACCATTACCTGATAATCTTAAATATGCTTATCTTGATGAAAAGAAAATATATCATGTTATTATTAGTGTTAACCTTTCAGAGCAAGAAGAGGAAAGATTATTGAAAACTCTGAAGAAGCACCGTGCTGCTATTGGATATACTCTGGATGATCTTAAGGGCATTAGTCCCACTTTATGCCAACATAAAATAAAAGTGGAGAAAGATGCTAAACCAGTTAGAGATCCTCAACGACGGTTAAATCCGAAGATGAAAGAAGTGGTATGAAAGGAGATACTAAAGCTCCTTGAGGCAGGTATAATTTATCCCGTTGCTGATTGTGATTGGGTAAGTCCTGTCCATTGCGTTCCTAAAAAGGGAGGTATTACTGTCGTTCCTAATGATAAAGATGAATTGATCCCGCAAAGAATTATTATAGGTTATTGGATGGTAATTGATTTCCGCAAATTAAATAAAGATACTAAGAAAGATCATTACTCTTTACCTTTTATTGATCAAATTCTAGAAAGACTATCCAAACATACACATTTCTGCTTTCTAGATGGTTATTCTGGTTTCTCTCAAATACTTGTGTCAGCGGAGGATCAATCAAAAACTACTTTTACTTGCCCTTTAGATACTTTTGCTTATAGATGTATGCCTTTTGGTTTATGTAATGCACCTGCTACCTTTCAAAGATGCATGATGGCTATATTCTCTGACTTTTGTGAAAAGATTTGTGAGGTATTCATGGATGATTTCTCCGTTTATGGATCCTCTTTTGATGATTGCTTGAGCAACCTTGATCGAGTTTTGCAGAGATGTGAAGACACTAGTCTCATCTTGAATTGGGAAAAGTGCCACTTTATGGTTAATGAAGGCATTGTCTTGGGGCATAAAATTTCTGAAAGAGGTACTGAAGTTGATAAAGCTAAAGTTGATGCTATTGAAAAGATGCCATGTCCCGAGGACATTAAAGGTATAAGAAGTTTCCTTGGTCATGCCGGTTTTTATAGGAGGTTCATTAAGGACTTTTCTAAAATCTCTAGGCCTCTGACTAATTTATTGCAAAAAGATATTCCTTTTGTCTTTGATGATGATTGTGTAGAAGCATTTGAAATACTTAAGAAAGCTTTGATCACTGCACCTATTGTTCAGCCACCTGATTGGAATTTACCCTTTGAAATTATGTGTGATGCTAGTGATTATGTTGTAGGTGTTGTTCTAGGGCAAAGAGTTGACAAGAAATTAAATGTTATCCAGTATGCTAGTGAAACTCTTGACACTGCCCAGAGAAATTATGCTACTACTGAAAAAGAATTCTTAGCAATTGTATTTGCTTGTGATAAGTTCAGACCTTATATTGTTGATTCTAAAGTTACTATTCACACTGATCATGCTGCTATTAAATATCTTATGGAAAAGAAATATGCTAAGCCTAGACTTATTAGATGGGTTCTCTTGCTCCAAGAATTTGATTTGCATATTATTGATAGAAAGGGAGCTGAGAACCCCGTTGCAGACAACTTGTCTAGGTTAGAGAATGTTCTTGATAACCCACTACCTATTGATGATAGCTTTCCTGATGAACAATTAGCGGTCATTAATGCTTCTCGTACTGCTCCATGGTATCCTGATTATGCTAATTACATTGTTGCTAAATTTATAGCATCTAGTTTCACATACCAGCAAAAGAAAAAGTTCTTTTATGATTTAAGACATTACTTCTGGGATGACCCACACCTTTATAAAGAAGGAGTAGATGGTGTTATTAGACGTTGTGTACCTGAGCATGAACAGGAACAGATCCTACGCAAGTGTCACTCCGAACCATATGGAGGACACCACGCTAGAGATAGAACTGCACATAAGGTATTGCAATCCGGTTTTTATTGGCCTACTCTCTTCAAAGATGCTCGTAAGTTTGTCTTGTCTTGTGATGAATGTCAAAGAATTGGTAATATTAGTAGACGTTAAGAAATGCCTATGAATTATTCTCTTGTTATTGAACCATTTGATGTTTGGGGCTTTGATTATATGGGACCTTTTCCTGCCTCTAATGGATATACACATATTTTAGTTGCTGTTGATTACGTTACTAAGTGGGTAGAAGCTATTCCAACTAGTAGTGTTGATCATAACACCTCTATTAAGATGCTTAAGGAAGTTATTTTTCCGAGGTTTGGAGTCCCTAGATATCTCATGACTGATGGTGGTTCACATTTTATTCATGGTGCTTTTCGTAAAATGCTTGCTAAGTATGATGTTAATCATAGAATTGCATCTCCTTATCACCCACAGTCTAGTGGTCAAGTAGAGTTGAGTAATAGAGAGCTCAAATTAATTTTGCAAAAGACTGTCAATAGATCTAGAAAGAATTGGTCCAAGAAACTTGATGATGCATTATGGGCCTATAGAACTGCATATAAAAATCCTATGGGTATGTCTCCGTATAAGATGTTTATGGAAAAGCTTGTCACTTACCTCTCGAACTTGAACATAAATCATATTGGGCTATTAAAGAGCTCATCTATGACTTAAAACTTGCCGGTGAGAAGAGGTTGTTTGATATTAGCTCACTCGATGAATGGAGAACCCAAGCCTATGAGAATGCCAAGCTGTTCAAAGAAAAAGTTAAAAGATGACATGACAAAATAATACAAAAGCGTGAGTTTAACGTAGGTGACTATGTGTTGCTATTCAACTCTCGTTTAAGATTTTTTGCAGGAAAACTTCTCTCTAAGTGGGAAGGTCCTTACGTTATCGAGGAGGTCTATCATTCTGGTGCCATAAAAATCAACAACTTCGAAGGCACAAGTCCGAGGGTGGTGAATGGTCAAAGAATCAAACATTATATCTCAGGTAATCCTATCAATGTTGAAACCAATATTATTGAGACCGTAACCCTGGAGGAATATATAAGGGACACTTTCCAGAATGTTTCAGACTCCGAAAAGGAATAGGTATGTGGTACGGTAAGTAAACCGACCCCAAAACAATTCTAATGGCAATTTTTCTCCGTTTTGGAATATTTAAGAATTTTAGAAAGCAAGAAGTAATCCAGGAAGGACACGAGGCCTCCACGAGGGTGGAGGGAACCCCCCCTACTAGGCGCGCCCCCTGTCTCGTGGGCACCTCGTGTGCCTCCCGGACTCCGTTTTCTTGCACGTTACTTATTTTTGTCGATAAAAAATTCATTATATAATCTCCCAAAGTTTTTGACCACTGTATCACGCAAAAATCTTCTATTTTCGTTTCGAGTTGTTTCTGCCGCAGGTTAGAGCAATATGTCATCCCAGGATTGGGAGGGAGAAAGCTATGTGGCTGATTTCCTTGCAGACCCTAAGGTCTACGGGGACTTGGAGCATGGTGGATGGACCACTGAGGAAGAGGAAGACTATGACCCTAAGGGAAAGGAGGAGACGAGCTCAGACGAAGATGAAGCCCCATTACCTTAACCTGGTGACATGCATGTGGAGTTTAAAAAGTCAAGCCTCCCTGATAGAGCAAAGAAGCCAAAGATCGAGTTTATCCCTTTTCGTCTCTTGCAGGAAAACAAACAGGAACTATGCAGAAGGATATTAAGTCTTGAGCAGGAGATTGATGATCTAAAGGAGCAAAATGTTGTCCTCAAGCGTAAATTGAGGAACAAGCCTACATCATCAACAATTCCTTGTTCACCACCTCCGAGGACATAATCACATGGGTATGGGCACTCCCCTTGGCGACTGCCAAGCTTGGGGGAGGTGCCCCGGTATCGTATCACCATCACACTCCTATCTTTACCGTTTTACTTAGTTCGATCCTTTTAGTAATATCTTGATCTAATAGATTGCAGTTTTGGTATGAAGTAGTTTTGAGTTTTGCTTTGTGATCTCTTTATGTAATCGAGTCCGTGAGCTATATAATAAAGATTAGTGTTGAGTCAAGGGCTTTGCTATCTTGCCATGATCTTGAGAAAATAGAAAGAATAAAAAGAATAAAAGAGTTCATATTGATCTTATAGATAGTAATGACTTCACATATAAAAAGTATGAGGCATAAAAGTTGTTGAGAGTTGACAAACATTGTTTTGGTCATCGTTGCAATTAATAGGAAGTAATAAAGAAAGACAGGTTCTCACATATAAATATACTATCTTGGACATCTTTTATGATTGTGAGCACTCATTAAGTATGACATGCTAAAGAGTTGATGTTGGACAAGTAAGACAACATAATGGTTTATGTTCTCTCACATCTCAGTTAAAGTATATTGTCATGGATCTTACCAACATGTTGAGCTTGCCTTTCCCCCTCATGCTAGCCAAAAACTCCTTGCACCAAGTAGAGATACTACTTGTGCTTCCAAATATCCTTAAACCCAGTTTTGCCATGAGAGTCCACCATACCTACCTATGGATTGAGTAAGATCCTTCAAGTAAGTTGTCATGTTGCAAGCAATAAAAATTGCTCCCTAAATATGTATGACTTATTAGTGCGGAGAAAATAAGCTTTCTACGATCGTGTGATATGGAAGTAATAAAAGCGACGGACTGCATAATAAAGGTTCATATCACAAGTGGCAATATAAAGTGACGTTCTTTTGCATTAAGACTTTGTGCATCCAACCTTAAAAGCACATGACAACCTCTGGTTCCCTCTGCGAAGGGCCTATCTTTTACTTTATGTCTTTACTTTATGCAAGAGTCAAGGTGATCTTCACCTTTCCCTTTTTCATTTTATCCTTTGGCAAGCAGCTCGTGTTGGAAAGATCCTGATATATATATCCAATTGGATGTAAGTTAGCATAAACTATTATTGTTGACATCACCCAAAGGTGAATACGTTGGTAGGCAGCACTATAAGCCCCTGTCTTTCTCAGTGTCCATTAAAACTCCATAACCATAAGTATTGCGTGAGTGTTAGCAATTGTAGAAGACTATATGATAGTTGAGTATGTGGACTTGCTGAAAAGCTCTATTCTTGACTCTTTCTGATGTTATGATAAATTGCAATTGCTTCAATGACTGAGATTTTAGTTTTTTAGTTCCCAATGAAGTTTATGATCCATACTTGACATTATGAATAGATTATTACTTGAGCATAAGAAATCATATGATTAAATCCTTATATGTTGCTGTTATAAGAATGATCATGATGCCCTCATGTCCGTATTTTATTTTTATCGACACCTCTACCTCCAAACATGTGGACATATTTTTCGATTTTGGCTTCCGCTTGAGGACAAGCGAGGTCTAAGCTTGCGGGAGTTGATACGTCCATTTTGCATCATGCGTTTATATCAATATTTATTGCATTATGGGCTGTTATTACACGTTATGTCACAATACTTATGGATATTCTCTCTTATTTTACAAGGTTTATCATGAAGAGGGAGAATGTCGGCAGCTGGGATTCTGGCTGGAAAAGGAGCAAATATTGGAAACCTATTCTGCACAGCTCCAAAAACTCTGAAACTCCACGGAAGTCACTTTTGGAATTAATAAGAATTATTGAGCGAAGAAAATACCAGAGGGGGCCCACACCCTGGCCAGGAGGGTGGGAGGCGCGCACCCCCTACTGGGCGCGCCCCCTGTCTCCCAGACCCCCTGGTGGCCCTCTGATACGTCTCCAACGTATCTATAATTTTTGATTGCTCCATGCTACTTTATCTACTATTTTGGACTATAATGGGCTTTATTTTCCACTTTTATATTATTTTTGGGACTAACCTATTAACTGGAGGCCCAACCCAGAATTGCTATTTTTTTTGCCTATTTCAGTATTTCGAAGAAACAGAATATCAAACGGAGTCCAAACGGAATAAAACCTTCAGGAACGTGATTTTCTCACCGAACGTGATTCGGGAGACTTGGACCCTGCTCCAAGGAACAACCGAGGAGGTCACGAGGGTGGGGGGCGCCCCCCTGGGCGCGCCCCCTCCCTCGTGGGCCCCCTGTTGCTCCACCGACGTACTCCTTCCTCCTATATATACCTACGTACCCCCGTCAGATCAAATACGGAGCCAAAAACCTAATTCCACCGCCGCAACTTTCTGTATCCGCGAGATCCCATCTTGGGTCCTGTTCCGGAGCTCCACCGGAGAGGGCATCTACCATGTAGGGCTTCTACATCAACACCATAGCCTCTCCGATGAAGTGTGAGTAGTTTACTTCAGACCTTCGGGTCCATAGCTAGTAGCTAGATGGCTTCTTCTCTCTTTTTGGATCTCAATACAATGTTCTCCCCCTCTCTTGTGGAGATCTATTTGATGTAATCTTCTTTTTGCGGTGTGTTTGTTGAGACCGATGAATTGTGAGTTTATGATCCAGCTTATCTATGAACAATATTTTATTCTTCTCTGAATTCTTTTATGTATGATTGAGTTATCTTTGCAAGTCTCTTTGAATTATCCGTTTGGTTTGGCCAACTAGATTGGTAGTTCTTGCAATGGGAGAAGTGTTTAGCTTTGGGTTCAATCTTGCGGTGTCCTTACCCAGTGACATAAAGGGTTGCAAGGCACGTATTGTATTGTTGCCATCGAGGATAACAAGATGGGGTTTTTATCATATTGCATGAATTTATCCCTCTACATCATGTCATCTTGCTTAAGGCGTCACTCTGTTTTTAACTTAATACTCTAGATGCATGCTGGATAGCGGTCGATGAGTGGAGTAATAGTAGTAGATGCAGAATCGTTTCGATCTACTTGTCTCGGACGTGATGCCTATAGACATGATCATACCTAGATAACCTCATAATTATTCGCTTTTCTATCAATTGCTCAACAGTAATTTGTTCACCCACCGTAGAATACTTATGCTCTTGAGAGAAGCCACTAGTGAAACCTATGCCCCCGGGTCTATTCTCATCATATCAATCTCCATTACTTTATTACTTGCTTTGTTTTTACTTTGCCTTTTACTTTTTACTTTGCATCTATATATCAAAAATACCAAAAATATTATTTATCATCTCTATCAAATCTCACCCTCGGAAGTGACCGTGAAGGGATTGACAACCCCTAATCGCATTGGTTGCGAGTAGCTATCGTTTTGTGTAGGTACGAGGGACTCGTGCGTGATCTCCTACTGGATTGATAATTTGGTTCTCAAAAACCGAGGGAAATACTTACGCTACTTTACTGCATCATCCTTTCCTCTTCGGGGAAATCCAACGCAGTGCTCAAGAGGTAGCAAGAAGAATTTCTGGCGCCGTTGCTGGGGAGTTTGCGCAAAAGTCAACCATACCAAGTACCCATCACAATCCCTATCTCTCGCATTACATTATTTGCCTCTCGTTTTCCTCTCCCCCACTTCACCCTTGCCGTTTTATTCGCCCTCCCTTTTTCGTTCGCCTTCTTCCCGTATGTATCTTTGTTTGTGTTTCCTTGTGCCTTCTATATGCTTGCATCTTTGCTTGCTAAAAATCTATTGATATGGATCCACTTAAAGTGTTCTACTTGGATCATCTTCGATCCTTATGTGCTCGTGCTGAAACCCCAACTAGCCTAGTTGATGGGAAATCTTTAGATGAGCATGCTCATTTTGTGCGTCATCGTTTATCTGAAAAAGGGAGACTCTTACGGTATCATATAAATAGTTTGCTATGCTATGCTTGGAATCTTTGTGAAATGTGTGATTTTACTTGTTGCTCTAAGAACCCTAAAAAACACCTTCCCTACCTATGTGAGTTCAATGATAATGAAATCTTATCTTCTTATGCAAAGGGTGTTTATAGTTACTATGATATCGAACAAATTGAAGAATTTGTCGTTTTTAAGGGTGCTCATGAAGTTGCTTCTTTGATTGAAAAGTATGATTTTACTCTCAACAAATCTGAAAATTCCGTCATACTTAAATATTGCAATGAAAACCTTGCTCATAATGTCTATGTCCAAGAATTTATTGAAATAATGACCGTTGCTTTGGAAGAAAATAATGATATGCATGAATCTATAGATAATGATTATTCCGATGATTTGATTGAAATATCCCTTGATGAACATGTTGCTTGCTATTCTTGTGGCCATGAAGCCAATATTTATGAAGACGAATTTGCTATGGTTCCTTATGTTAAAAATGAGATCGTTACTATTGCACCCATGCTTGATAATTCCCTTGATGAAAAGCATGATTTCAATGATTTTTCTATAAATTCTCTTGATGTCAATTGTGCTAATAATATGCAAAACCCTAAGCTTGGGGATGCTAGTTTTGCTATATCTACTACTTGTTGCAATGATCATGATTGGGGTGATTCTTCTTTTGATCTTGAAAATTTATTTAAGCCCTGTGATGAATATGAGATTGATAATAGTGTTTGCAACAATATTGAAAGTGGGTTTGGAGAGGTCATGACTTTAGTTAATGTTAATCCCACTATCTTGGAAGAGTGTCAACTTTGCATGCGTGGGGATCGTGTTGAAAATATTTTATGTGATAGCTATATTGTTGAGTTTGCCTATGATCCTACATGTAATTATTATGAGAGAGGAAAATATGGTTTTAGAAATTTTCATCTTACTAAATTACCTCTCGTCATGTTGAGATTGCTATCATCTCTTTGTTCTACCTCGCATATGCTAGTTTTTGCTTGCCTTGATAATTTGTTTGCTTACAAGATGCCTATGCATAGGAAGTATGCTAGACTTAAGTGTGTTTGTCACATGTTTTATGATGCTTTCTTTGTGCTTCAATTCTTGTCTTTCATGTGAGCATCATTGAAATCTCTATGCCTAGCTAGGGGCGTTAAACGATAGCGCTTGTTGAGAGGCAACCCAATTTTATTTTGTGTTTTTTGTTTTTGCTCCTGTTTAGGAATAAATAATCCATCTACTTTCTGTTTAGATGTGGTTTTATGTTTTAATTAGTGTTTGTGCCAAGTAGAACCTATAGGATGAGCTATGATGATAGTTGATTTGATTCTGCTGAAAAACAGAAACTTTGCGCTCACGAGAAAAATTTCAATAAATCACAGAAACGTGATTTTGCATTGATTCTTTTTTATGCTGATCAATAAACAAATTTTCCAGTACGTCCTATTTTGGTAGAATTTTTAGAGTTCCAGAAGTTTGCGTTAGTTACAGATTTCTACAGACTGTTCTGTTTTTGACAGATTCTGTTTTTCGTATGTTGTTTGCTTATTTCAATGCATCTATGGCTAATAAATTAGTTTATAAACCATAAGGAAGTTAGAATACAGTAGGTTTAACACCAATATAAATAAAGAATGTGTCGGGGAAAACTGATCCACGAACACCTATGGGGCCGGCGGACCGAGCCCCTTTCGGTTCGGCGGGGGGCGGAGATCGCACGAAGAGCAGATCGAGGCGAAGCACACGAGCGGTTTACCCAGCTTCGGAGCTCTCCGGAGAGATAACACTCCTACTGCTGCATGTCTGAGTGTATTGAGTTCTTGCTCGGGAGCGCTGAGTGCTACAGTACATGCTAGCTGCTAACGAGACCGAGCGTGAATGTTTTCTGCCTCCGAACCCCCCTCTACGTTGCGCATGGGCCTCCTTTTATATGCTCAAGGGGTCACCGACAGGTGGCAACGTAGACAAGGGTAAAAATGGAAAAGGAATTGTGGTTGGTACAGCTACCTGTACAGTGTATCATACCTAACTCTGACGGCAGGGGACAAAGGCATTAAATGCCCGTCTGCGTTGCCCAAACAGTGCAGAAAAGGACCGTCAGGGGTGCCACCGCTTGCCATGATGGCTATCTTGTCAGCGTCGCTTGCCACCGCGCACCGCTGGCTGCACAGCCTCTTGACACGCGCGCCTGGAAAGGCCCCAGGGCGACACGTTGGTGGATGTGCTGGAGTGTGGGAACGGAGTGGTCGCTTGCCGCGGCAAGCGCCTTGCCGCGGTCGCTGCCTTATCGCATCCGGAAGCTTGTCGCTCACCGGGCCTTGCCGGGACGCGTGGCGCGTCGCGGCAAGTTCCTTGAAATGCCTTAGTTGGCCTTCCCGGCAAGCTCCTCTTGCCGGGGCCTTGTCTCCTTGGCTTGAATACTTTGTTCTTGAATGGCTCCAAGGGAACCACGGAGGACCCTGGTGGTCACCCGGCAAGCCTTGCCGCGGGGTGCTGCGACTGCCCGTGCACAAGTTCGGGATACTAGGGTACCCCTACTCTAGTACACCGACAGGAGCCCCGGGCCTGGGCCACACACGGTGCCGAGCGCTGTTGGGCCAGGCCCAAAACAGGGCACGGGCACGCGCGGCCTGGGTTATGCCGTATTTTACTCCGTATCCACCGTGCCCTCCCCGAATGGCGCGCGTCGAACGCGGCATCGTGGGAGAGATCATGGGTGGTTTCTTTATTCGGAAAGATGGAACGCCCGCCCCCTCCCTCTTTATAAGCAGGGGAAACAGGGGCAGTTCGCCCATCTTCACCGGTTGCTACTCCAATCTCAGAAATCTCCGCCGCTCCCCCCTTCTTTCCAGAGCTGAAAGAGAGCAGCGCTCCGCCCCCCATCGCCACCAGCATCACCAACGCCGTCGATCTCCCCCACCCCCTCCGCCATGGCTCCGAAAGCCGACAAGGGGAAGGCCGTGAAGTCGGCCGAGGCGCAGCGGCTCGCGGCGCTGCGAAAGGAGCGGGCAATCTCCCCCCCAGCTCACCGTGAAGGAGCTGAGGGAGTACTACTACCTCTTCTGGTCGACGGAGACGCGAGCGCATCCGCGTACGAAGGTACTCCCAGCTGCCGCTTTGGAACTGGCTCCAAATGGGTACCCTTTCTTCGCGCTGTTCTTCTACTGCGGGCTCTGCCCGCCTTTCTTTGAATTCTTCTGCGATATCATGAACACCTACGGGTTCCGCCTCCTTGACTTCACCCCCAATGCTGTTCTGACCATGGCAGTTTTCGCACATCTCTGCGAAAACTTTGTCGGAGTCTATCCAAACGTAGCCCTTTTTCGCCATTTCTTTATGCCCTGAGTTGAGAGAGGGGAGCCCTTATCCGGCGGAATCGCCTGGATCTCGAGGGTTGGCAAGAAGGAAGCCTATCTGGAGGGAGAGCTCCACAGCAAGTGGGAGGAATGGAGAGCAGAATGGTGCTAGATCGTCGAGGAGAACCCACAGCCATTTACCGCCCAGCGTCAAGTCCCAATAGCGCGCGGCAATGATTGGAGCAACGTGGCCCCGGAAGACGATAGGCTGAAGATTGCCGTCACCTGGATCCTACGCCTCAGGCTTGCCGGGCTCACCGTAGGCGCCGTTGGTGCAGATTTTCTTCGCCGCCGCATCGCCCCCCTGCAGGAGAGGGGGAGACCCGCCTGGGAGTTCCAGAATGCGGCGGATATCATGAGGCTGCGTCCGGGCCTCAACTTCAACTTCACTGTCCTGGAACTGGACGCGATGCTCTTGGAACTGTTCAAGCGCGATCCTCAACATCCCGAGGCGTTCATGTTGCCGAGGGGTGTCGTTCCGCTGTGCAACAACTCCTTGCTCGACCGCATCCGTGCAATGATGCCGCTGTGCGACTTGCATGGAATTGTCCCAACTTGGCAAGAGCCTGCAGATGACGTTGTGCGGGAGTTCTTTGACGGCCTGGTAGAAGTGCCGGTCTGCCCTAATGAACAAAAGAGCCTCACCCGCGACACCACTGACAATGAGATGCAGCGCATCGCCACCAGGCTAGAAGAGGCGGCAGCAGCCGCTGCCGCGGGTGAGTTCGGATTCACCGTGGAGGAGGCAGAGGCAGCAGAGGCGGCAAGCCTTGTCGAGCGAGAGGAGTTTGCCGGTGAGGAAGAGCTTGTCGGGCCTGAAGCTGAGTCGAGCGAGCCTGCCGAGGGTGCGAGCGACTCGTTGATGATCGACTCCTCCTCCTCCCCACCTTCAGCCAGCTTGCCGCAAGCGGAGCCCCCAGCTCCACCAAGAAGGCGTCTCCGCAAGGCTGGGGACATAGCGGGGCGGCAGACGAGTCAACAGCCGCCGCAGCGCGCGACGCGCTCTACCGCGGCAAGCACTGTTACCGTGGGAGCACCTCACGCTGCTGCGGCAACTGGAGCGGGGTCTTCTCGGTCCACTGCTACTGCTCTTGCCAAGCGGACAAGCGAACCTACTCCTCCGCCTCGTCGCACCGGAGGCGAGCCGGACTTCGATCTCTCCGCGCTCAGCTCCGACGAGGAAGAAGAAGAGTAAGATTTTTTTTGCCGTTCTTGCAGTTCTTCAGTTTTGTTGCTTTGTCTTGTATCTGACTTGCCTCACTCTGAACCCATTCCTTTTCAGGACGCTGGCCCAGAGAGCGGTAAAGAGAACTAAGGTCCCGGTGATTGTCATCGAGGATGAACCCACCGCAACAACGGGGGGTGTGTCCGAGACCACCTTGCCGGACCCGGCAACTATTCCCCAAAGCAGCCCTCAGCGCAGCCCCCAGCGTAAGTATATGGTTCACTTCTTGCTGTCAGGCGCGCATGGGTGCTCTTTCTTTGCTGATATCTGACTGCTGGCTTGTGTAGGAGCAGAGCAGCCTCACCTGGAGTGCCCGGAAGCCACTCCCGAAATGCCATCTGCTTCAACTACACCGCCAAGGGAGGATTCCCCGGCAAGGGAGCGTTCTCCGGCAAGGGAGAATTCTTCGGCAAGGGACAGTTCTCCAGCAAGGGACAGCACCAGCGACCCTCCGGTGGTTGAGACCACGACTGCAGATCCTAGTACAGGTAATCCTCTTGCTTGAAAACTTCCCTTGGGTTCTTCTTCTTCTGATTTCCTTTTTGGATATTTGCTTGACTTCTCTCCCTTTTCCGTTCGTCAGATCCATCTGCTACGGAGCCGATGGAAACCGAAGTCGCCGGTGAGGGGGACGCGCGCAGCAATGCCGACGACGCCGTTGCCGCCGAAGGAGAAGCGGGCGCTGATGATCCCGCCGGCGAAGAGGCCGCCAAAGCTGCCGCCGCAGAAGCTGGCGAGGGATCCGGCGATCGCACTGACGGCCCCGAGGCCGCAGGAGCGTCAGGCGCTACGCCGACCGCCGATCCCTTCGCCGCTGCTGCAGCGCCAGGCTCCGAAGAGCCCCAGCCCGACGCCTATTTGAAGGCCGGCGACGACATCTTCATCAAGCTCCCCTGGGCGTCAAGTTCCAGGGCGCCGGTCGAAGGAGAGATCTTGGATGGAGAGGTGCTCGCCTCCGCTGGGCTGACGCTGGTCGACACGCCAAGCAGCAGCAGCGACGAGCCTGAGGAGGAGCGGCTGCTGCGGAAGCTGTTGTCGCTCTACCGCGCCCGACAAGCCAAGCTGGCGTCCCGAGAAGCGCTTGTCGCGAAGGCGGGAGTGGATATCGAGAAGCGCGCGGAGGAGCTCCGGGGTCTCAGGCAGGAAGCTCTCCGGTCTCTGGCAGAGGAGTGGGAGCAAGTCGCCGAGGAGCGGAAAGCCTTCCTCCTCGAGAAGGCTGAAGTTGAAGAGCAACAGCGACTCGTTGCCGAGAAGCTATCTGCGCAGGAAGGCGAGTTGGCACAGCGCAAGGTCAACCTTGACAGCCACGAGGAGGAGCTTGCCGTGCGCGAGCGAACATTTGGCGGGGCTCTCAAGGAAGCAGAGGATGCTGCCGCAGCTGCCGAGGCCGCCAAGAAGGAGCTGGAGACGAAGATGGCGTAGCTGGAGGCCGATCTCAAGGCGAGCGGCGAGGAGCTTGCCGCGCTCAAGCGTGAGCGTGAGAAGGACGCTGCCGCTCATGGCGAGTTACAGGGTCATCTCGCTGAGAGGAGCAAAGAGCTTAGCGCCGCCAAGGACTCCAACGCAGATCTTGAATTGAAGCTGGCTACTTTGACTCAGACGCTGGACGGCGCCAGGGAGCGGGAGGTGGCCTTGACGGAGAAGATCAAGGCCGACGAGGCGCTGCTGGCGAGTGCTGCCGCCGCCCAGAACACTTTTAGGGAGAATGTGGAGCACTGGACGGAGGGTCTCGTGGATGTTGCCGCAACCATCGACGGGGAGCTGGCGCAGCTGGGGATGGAGGATCTCGGGTATTCCTCTGATGAGCACCTCCAACCCAGCGCCAAGCTCAGCTTGTTCTTCAAAGGCATGGCGACGGCCCTCCAGCGACTCCGGGAGAAGATCCCAAAGCAGCTGGCCGACGAGTCGAGCAAGATCTGCGCGGGAGCTCTTCAAAAGGTGCTGGTGAAGGTGGCCTTCCGCAATCCAGGCCTCAACCTCACCAACGTCCTCAGGTCCCTGCCACCGGATGCTGATCTGGAGGCGCTCAAGGCCCTTGTCGCACCCATTGTGGACAAGGTGAGCGGGATCAAGAGGGTTGAGGGCGATCGCGTAGATTAGGCCGCCCGTTTTTTTTCTTTGTCGCTGCTGGTCATGTCATGAGAAAAATCTGTTAGAGCTGCGACAAGCTATCTTGTAATATAACTCTATTTTGGGTAGAGATTGCTGTGTTATTTCCTTTACTTGATTCCTTCCTTTGTATGTTTTTTCCCTACGCTTTTAGGGAACTTGTCGGCGCAGGCACCTTAGCCGCGAGCGCTGAGTGCGGGACATCAGCAGCTTGCTGGTAGTGCCGCTTTCGACAAGAAACCTTGTCGCAGCTAGTCGCAGCTCACTTAAGTTGTTGAGCGGACTCGAAACAAAGTAAGGGCGCAACTAGCTACGAGTTGGTTCCTCCGCGCACAGGTTTTCCATACAAAGCACGGTCGTTCGAGGAAGATAACTTAAAAATTAAAACTGATTTCTCAAACTTTGGCAACTTAGCTTTTCTGTCGTTTGCTTTCCGGCAAGGCGAAACTTCCCTGAACGACGCCTGGTCCACACCATTATCTTCTCCTTCCCCCCCGGCAAACTTGTGGGCGAGGGAACCTTCCTTTCCTTTGAGAAAGAGAAAGAAGAGAAAATAAAGATATGGAGCCTTACGGCTCGTTATTGCTTACCGGGGGTAGGCGCTGCACAAAATGTCAGATAACATATGCAAAGTAGAAAGCATGAATTTGACAAGATGTGCAGAGCACATGAGCTTTACTTATGCACGGGGTCTGCGCCCGGCTTTGTACAAAGGATTACATGCAACGTCGGCAAGACTTGTACAAAAGGTGGTTGCCGGAACAGGTTCCGGCAACCACGCCCTACGGGTAAAACTTACGAAGATGCTCAATGTTCCAGGAGTTTCTCACCGGAATGCCATCTTCGGTCTCAAGGCGGACAGCGCCAGGCCTAGTGACTCGTTTCACCCGGTAAGGGCCTTCCCACTTCGGCATTAACTTGTTGGAATTCTTGGCGGACTGAACGCGCCGAAGAACAAGGTTGCCTTCCTCGAAACTTCTGGCATTAACTTTGCGGCTATGGTAGCGGCGCAAAGCTTGCTGGTATCGAGCAGCTCGTACAGCAGCCTGAAGACGGTCCTCCTCAAGGAGCAGCACGTCATCTTGTTGCAGCTGCTCTTGCTCAAGCTCATCATAAGCGAGCACTCGAGGTGACCCGTATACGAGTTCCATGGGGAGAACTGCCTCCGCTCCATAGACTAGGGCGAAAGGTGTCTGACCAGTGGCTCGATTTGGCGTCGTCCTGATCAACCAAAGAACCACCGGCAGCTCCTCAATCCAGTTCTTTCCGCACTTGTGCAGCCTGTCAAAAGTCCTGGTCTTGAGCCCGCGCAGCACTTCAGCATTTGCCCTCTCCGCTTGACCGTTGCTTCTCGGATGAGCAACAGAAGCGAAGCAGACCTTGGCGCCAAGATCTTGGACGTACTGCATGAAGGTGCGGCTCGTGAATTGCATGCCGTTGTCGGTGATGATCCTGTTAGGGATCCCGAAGCGGCAAACAATTGACCTGAAGAACTTGACTGCTGACTGTGCTGTTACCTTTCTCACTGCTTCCACTTCCGGTCACTTTGTGAACTTGTCGATTGCAACGTACAAGTACTCAAAGCCCCCGACAGCTCGGGGAAAGGGGCCGAGGATCTCAAGCCCCCAGACCGAAAATGGCCAGGATAAAGGGATCGTCTGGAGAGCTTGAGCTGGCTGGTGTATCTGTTTGGAATGGAACTGGCACGCTTCACACTTGGTTACTTGTGCAGTTGCATCCTGGAGGGCTGTCGACCAATAGAAACCTTGCCGGAACGCTTTGCCGGCAAGTGCTCTTGCGCCAATGTGGTGGCCACATATGCCTCCATGTATCTCTGCCAACAGCTTTTGTCCGTCTTCCCGGTGAATACACTTCAATTTCACGCCGTTGAGTCTTCTTCTGTACAGTGCGTTGTGGACAAACTGGTACATACTTGACTGCCGGGCTACTCTTTCCGCTTCTTCTTGTTCTTCGGGAAGTTCTCTTGTCTGAAGGAAACAGACAATCTGCTGTGCCCATGCTGGAGCTTGCGGCTCGACAACAAGGACTAAAGGCACATCTGCTGCTGCGGGAACATCCGCTTCTACGGTGAGAACTTGTGGCTCAGCCGGAGCTTGATGTTCCCCGGCAAGCTTGCCGGAGCAAAACTTGTCGGGAGCGTCTGCTTCAACTGAACAAACCCTAGGGCTTGCTGGAGCAGACTGCTCCTCAGCATCCTTGGTGTTGATCTTGAGGACCTTCTTGGCGGTGGCTTCGGGGAGCTCTGCCGGAAAATAGTCGCCAGAAATCAACTTTCTCTTCTTGCTCTGTCCAGTTGATGGCGTTACAGATGGTTGAGTCAATTTGAGCTCAAAGATCCCTGGTTCCACAGGTAACTTAAGTGCGGCGCACTTCGACAGGCCATCAGCAATGTCGTTCTGAGCTCTTGGAACATGTTCCATCTGTAGGCCGTCAAAGTGCTCTTCTAGCTTTCTCGCTTCATCAACGTACGCTTCCATCAACGGACTCTGATAATTCTTGTTCACTTGGCGGACGACAAGCTGCGAGTCACCCCTGACAATGAGCTTCTTGATCCCAAGGTCAGCTGCGATCCTGAGACCGGCAAGCAAACCTTCATACTCTGCGGTATTGTTCGTTGGTTGCTCCTTGGGAAAGTGCATCTGGACTACGTACTTGAGGTGCTCTCCGGTGGGTGCAACTAGTAGCACGCCTGCACCGACGCCTTGCAGCGAGAAGGCACCATCAAAGTACATCAGCCACTCTTTGCTTGCTTCCTTGACGGGGATGCTCGTTTCTGGAATTTCTTCATCTTGTGTTGGCATCCATTCTGCTATGAACTCCGCCAATGCTCTGCTTTGGATAGTTGAGGTGCTCTCAAACTTGAGGCCAAAGCTTGACAATTCCAGTGCCCACTCGACAATCCTGCCTGTTGCTTCTGGATTTTGCAGTATCCTCTTCAACGGAAAACGAGTGACGACTGTAATTTCATGTGCTTGGAAGTAATGGCGCAGCTTTCTCGAGGCCATGAGAAAGCCGAAAAGCAATTTCTGCACACCAGAGTACCTTGACCTAGACCCCTGCAGAAGGGAACTGACAAAGTAAACTGGGCGCTGCACCATTCTTTTCTGCATCTTCTCTCGCGCCTGCGCAGATCCATCTTTGTCGGGACCAGAGCTTGCCGGTGAAGTCCCCTGCTTGTCGCTGGATGCATCTGTCGTGGTTGCTGGCTCATCATCTGCCTCCCTCCGCTACTAACGCAGCACTAACCACTTGATTGGTTGCCGCTATATATAGCAGCAACTTCTCTTGTGGCTTAGGTGCAACAAGTGTTGGAGTGGAGGACATGTATCTCCTTAAGTCATGTAGTGCAGCCTCCGCTTCCGGAGTCCATTTCATTGGACCTGCCTTTTTCAAAATTTTGAAAAATGGCAGGGCGCGCTCAGCAGACCTAGAGATAAACCTGCTGAGAGCAGCTACGCAACCGGCAAGTCTTCGTACATCCTTGACGCGCTTTGGTGCTTCAATCTGCTCAATGGCCTTGATCTTGTCGGGATTGGCTTCAATTCCCCGCTGAGACACGAAGAACCCGAGAAGCTTGCCGGAGGGGACTCCAAACACACACTTCTCGGGGTTGAGCTTGAGGTTGATCTTGCGCAGATTTGCAAAGGTTTCGTCTAAATCTTGAATCAGAGTCTCCTTGTCCTTGCTCTTGACCACTATGTCATCCATGTAGGCTTCCACATTTCTGTGTATTTGTGGCTCAAAAGCGTCATGGACTACCCTTGCAAATGTTGAACCAGCATTCTTTAAACCGAAAGGCATCCGCACGAAACAGTATGTGCCACATGGGGTGATGAATGCGGTCTTCTCCTCATCCTCTTCTGCCATGAAGATTTGATGGTATCCAGAGTACGCATCAAGAAATGAAAGTAAGTCGCATCCGGCCGTGGAGTCAACAATCTGGTCGATGCGCGGCAAGGGAAATGGGTCTTTGGGACAAGCTTTATTGACATAAGTAAAGTCGATACAAAGCCTCCATTTCCCATTAGCCTTGCGCACGACTACAGGGTTGGCCAACCACGTAGGATGGAGCACTCCTCTGACAAGGCCTGCTGCTTCCAATTTCTTGATTTCTTCTGCGATGAATTCTTGGCGCTCCACTGCCTGTTTCCTGACTTTCTGCTTGACGGGCCGCGCACGAGGACAGACGGCAAGATGGTGCTTGATTACTTTCCTGGGAACACCAGGGATGTCAGACGGTTGCCACGCAAACACGTCGACGTTCGCCCGCAGGAAAGCAACGAGCGCGCTTTCCTATTTAGGGTCGAGAGTGGCACTGATGGTGAAGGTACCTCCAGTGCCATCCTCCTTGGCGGACACCTTCTTGGTCTCTGGTGGAGCTGCCATTGCCTTCTTACACTTGCCGGTGGAGCTCGATGGTGCGTCCTCGACGGTAGCGCAGCACTCCGAAGAGGTGCGCTTGCCAGAGTGGGCATCAGAACTCTTGCCGGACTTGGTCTTCTTCTTCACCCCGGGAGCTTCAATGGCAAGTGACTTGCGATCCATTGCGGCTGCTGCTTCCCGGTAGATCTTGTCGACGCAAATAAGAGCATCCTTCTTGTCGCTAGGGACAGAGATGACACTTATCGGGCCTGGCATCTTCAACACGTTGTATGCATAGTGAGAGGCTGCCATGAATTTGGCGAGTGCTGGACGGCCGAGTATCCCATTGTAAGGCAATGGAAAATCAGCAACGTCAAAAGTGACCCTCTCAGTCCTGAAGTTCAACTCGCTGCCAAATGTTACCGGCAACGTGATCTTTCCCTTCGGCTTGCTCCTTCCCGGATTGATTCCTTGAAATGTGCCGGTCTCTTCGAGCTCGCCATCAGGGATCTGGAGTTTCTGGAGTACCGCAGAGGAGATCAGGTTCAAGCTGGCCCCGCCGTCAACTAGCATCTTAGTGACCTTGAGGTTGCGGATAGTTGGTGAAACCAACATCGGCAAGCACCCGATCATAGTTATGCGATCAGGGTGGTCCTCAATATCAAAGATGATAGGCGTGCTGGACCATTTCAGAGGCCTGCGTGACTCGACGGGTGGTTCTGCCGCATTGACTTCCCGCACCCACTGCTTGAGCTGGCGGTGTGAAGTATGCAGAGAAGCACCGCCGTCGACACATAGGACCTCCGTGGCTTTCTGGAACTCCTGCTCATCGGTCTCGTCATCATCCATATCTTCGTCGTCATCGTCATCTTCATCCTTGTCGCGGCCGCGGGGAGGTCTGTCTCCTTGCCGCTGCTTGGCCTTGCCGCGGCGTCCTCCTCGACCGGGGCGTTTCTTGCTGGCTCCCCCAGCACCTTCCTGGGCCTTCTCCTTGTCGCGCCGCTCGTATTCAGCCTTTTGCTGCTCGACAAGCTGCTCGACTTTCTTGCAGCTCTGGAGGTCATGGCCCTTGGTGCGGTGGATCTTGCAGTACTGCTTGTTGGTGCCGTCCTGCTTGTCGGCGACCGCCACAGCCTGGTAGTTGGTGCCTGCGGCAATCTCCTTGCCGGAGCTACCAGCTTTGGCTTTCTTGGCGCCACCTCCGTTGCCGGACTGCTCAACGACTAACACATCTTTACCTTTCTTCTTCCTGTTGTTCCGCCGCCGGTTTTTCTTCGCCGGGGCAGCATCCTCACTATCAGATCCTCCTGCTTCTGTATTCTCTCCGGGGAGTTTCCTCCCTTCCTCAGCACGTGCACACTTTCGGCCAGGGCATATAGCTCACTGACATCTCTGATCTTGCACATCGCCATCTCCTCCCGCATCCTGCGGTTTCGCACGTTCTGATGGAACGCGCTGATTACCGCGGCAGGGTGGACATCTGGGATGTTGTGCTGTACGCGGCTGAATCTCTGAATGTACTTGCACAGGGGCTCTCCTTCCTTCTGAGCGAGCAGATGAAGGTCGCTCTCTTGGCCATGAGGCTTGTGGCCGCCTGTAAAGGCGCCGACAAACTGATGGCATAGGTCTGCCCAAGAGGATATGGAGTTGTCCGGTAAGTGCATGAGCCAGGATCTGACATTGGGCTTGAGCACCAGTGGGAAGTAGTTGGCTAGGATCTTGTCGTCCCGCCCCCCGGCAGCTTGCACCGCGATGGTGTAGATGTTGAGGAACTCCGACGGATGCGACTTGCCGTCATACTTCTCTGGTACGTCTGGTTTGAAATTCTTCTTGCTGGGCCAGTGGACTTGCCGCAGCTCACGAGTGAACGCAGGGCAACCTACCGCGTACGGCAAGTCGCCTGGTTCCCCTGGCGCATGCATGTCGACAAAGGGCCCAGCGCGCTGGTCGGATTGACGCCGCGCTTCTCTTTGGCGCTCGATGCGAGTTCGAGCGTCTTCTTGCTGCCGTTCGTGAAGAACTTGGCGTTGATCGCGACGAGCTCGTGGATCCGATGATGCGGTGGAGTCGCTGTCGAGGTGGATCCGGCGAGTTGGTGATCTTGGCCTTCGGGATGGAGAGTGCATGGTGGTTGCACCCCCACCGGTATCGTCGCCACCGGCTCGTGCCTGGCAGTCCTGCCACGGCAGCGATGTACTTGGCTGCCGCGGAGTGTCGCCGTTGGCGTAGCCGATGAGACTCTGAATGGTGGCCCTCCATTCATCGATCTTGTCTGCCGTTGGAGGGTAATCCAGGAGCAGTTGAGCTCGCGCCAAAGCTTCTGCTGGAGTGGTGGGCGGCAGTGGCGGACGGCGCGAGGAGCGGGATATGCTCGGACTTCTAACTATGTTAGAAGGAGCAGTATCCCGTCCAGGCGACCGTGTCTCGATCGTGCCAGTATATTGGCGCGCATGCTGGTCTTGAGCACCCCGAGACCCACCAGCTCGATCTTGGTCCAACAAGCGTATGGTACTGCGAATACCATGACGCTGTCGGTCCTGCGCCTCCTGAGATGGGCGCGGTACATGCACGGACGCCGAGGTCTGCGCAGCCTTATCCTTGGACCTGGCAACACCGTGGGCTCCCTCGTCGATGTCCGTTCTTCCGCCGGCGTCTACCCCACCACCCGTTTGCTCCGGTGGTGGTGGGATCGACGTGGACGGAACATCTGCCGCCGAAGCCTTCTTCTTCGGTGGCATGTCGATGAAGAAGTTGAAGATCTAGCTCGTGTGAATGTCGGATCAGGTTCACTCAACCTCGACACCCCCTACCTGGCGCGCCAAAGATGTCGGGGAAAACTGATCCATGAACACCTATGGGGCCGGCGAACCGAGCCCCTTTCGGTTCGGCGGGGGGCGGAGATCGCACGAAGAGCAGATCGAGGCGAAGCACACGAGCGGTTTACCCAGCTTCGGAGCTCTCCGGAGAGATAACACTCCTACTGCTGCATGTCTGAGTGTATTGAGTTCTTGCTCGGGAGCGCTGAGTGCTACAGTACACGCTAGCTGCTAATGAGACCGAGCGTGAATGTTTTCTGCCTCCGAACCCCCCTCTACGTTGCACATGGGCCTCCTTTTATATGCTCAAGGGGTCACCGACAGGTGGCAATGTAGACAAGGGTAAAAATGGAAAAGGAATTGTGGTTGGTACAGCTACCTGTACAATGTATCATACCTAACTCTGACGGCAGGGGACAAAGGCATTAAATGCCTGTCTGCGTCGCCCAAACAGTGCAGAAAAGGACCGTCAGGGGCGCCACCGCTTGCCACGATGGCTATCTTGTCAGCGTCGCTTGCCACCGCGCATCGCTGGCTGCACAGCCTCTTGCCACACGCGCCTGGAAAGGCCCCAGGGAGACACGTTGGTGGATGTGCTGGAGCGTGGGAACGGAGTGGTCGCTTGCCGCGGCAAGCACCTTGCCGCGGTCGCTGTCTTGTCGCGTCCGGAAGCTTGTCGCTCACCGGGCCTTGCCGGGACGCGTGGCGCATCGCGGCAACTTCCTTGAAATGCCTTAGTTGGCCTTCCCGGCAAGCTCCTCTTGCCGGGGCCTTGTCTCCTTGGCTTGAATACTTTGTTCTTGAATGGCTCCAAGGGAACCACGGAGGACCCTGGCGGTCACCCGGCAAGCCTTGCCGCGGGGTGCTGCGACTGCCCGTGCACAAGTTCGGGATACTAGGATACCCCTACTCTAGTACACCAACATAATGAGTTCATTACAGTACCTTAAAGTAGTCTTTTGTTTTCTTTCACTAACGGAGCTCACGAGATTTCTATTGAGTTTTGTGTTGTGAAGTTTTCGAGTTTTGGGTGAATTCTTTTGATGGATTATGGAACAAAGAGTGGCAAGAGCCTAAGCTTGGGAATGCTCATGGCACCCCCAAGATAATCCAAGGACACCAAAAAGTCAAAGCTTGGGGATGCCCCGGAAGGCATCCCCTTTTCATCTACTTCCATCGGTAATTTACTTGGAGCTATATTTTTATTCACCACATGTCATGTGTTTTGCTCGGAGCATCTTGTATTATTTGCGTCTTTGCTTGTTAGTTTACCACAATCATCCTTGCTGTACACACGTTTTGAGAGAGTCATACATGATTTAGAATTTGCTAGAATACTCTATGTGCTTCACTTATATCGTTTGAGCTTGATAGTTTTGCTCATAGTGCTTCACTTAAACCTTTTTGAGCGTAATAATTTTTGCTCTAGTGCTTCACTTAGATCTTTTAGAGCACGGTGGTGGATTTGTTTTAAAGAAACTATTGATCTCTCATGCTTCACTTAGATTATTTTGAGATTTGTTAATAGCATGGTAATTTGCTTAAAGATAATATACTTGGTATTCAAGATATGTGAAACTTTCTTTTGAGTGCGTTGAATACTAAGATAAGTTTGATGCTTGATAATTGTTTTGAGATATGGAGGTGATAATATCAAAGCAATGCTAGTTGGGGTGATTATGAATTTAAAGAATGCTTGTGTTGAAGTTTGTGATTCCCGTAGCATGCACGTATGGTGAACCGCTTTGTGATGAAGTCGGAGCACAATTTTATTTATTGATTGTCTTCCTTATGAGTGACAGTCGGGGACGAGCGATGGTATTTTCCTACCAATCTATCCCCCTAGGAGTATGCGTTTAGTGCTTTGGTTTTTGATGACTTCTAAATTTTTGCAACAAGTGCATGAGTTCTTTTGATTAATGTTGAGTCCCTGGATTATACGCACTCTCACCCTTCCACCATTGCTAGCCTCTCTAATACCGCGCACTTTTCGCCGGTATCATACACCCACCATATACCTTCCTCAAAACAGCCACCATACCTACCTATCATGGCATTTCCATAGCCATTTCGAGATATATTGCCATGCAACTTTCCACCGTCCCGTTCATATGACACACATTACTTTTGTTATATTGCTTTTTGCATGAACATGTAGTTGACATTGTATTTGTGGCTAGGCCACCTTCATAATTTTCATACATGTCGCTCATGATTCATTGCATATCCCGGTACACCGCCAGAGGCATTCATATAGAGTCATATTTTGTTCTAAGTATCGAGTTGTAATTGTTGAGTTGTAAGAAAAATAAAAGTGTGATGATCCTCATTATTAGAGCATTGTCCCAGTGAGGAAAGGATGATGGAGACTATGATTCCCCCATAAGTCAGGATGAGACTCCGGACTTTATGAAAAATAAAAGAGGCCAAAGAAGCCCAAATAAAAAAAAGAGGCCAAAGAAGCCCACCAAAATGAAAAAAATATGAGGGAAAAAGAGAGAAGGGACAATGCTACTATCCTTTTTCCACACTTGTGCTTCAAAGTAGCACCATGATCTTCATGACAGAGAGTCTCATATGTCGTCACTTTCATATACTAGTGGGAATTTTTCATTATAGAACTTGGCTTGTATATTCCAATGATGGGCTTCCTCAAAAGTGCCCTAGGTCTTCTTGAGCAAGCAAGTTGGATGCACACCCACTTAGTTCCTTTTGTTGAGCTTTCATATACTTATAGCTCTAGTGCATCCGTTGCATGGCAATCCCTACTCACTCACATTGATATCTATTGATGGGCATCTCCATAGCCCGTTGATACGCCTAGTTGATGTGAGACTATCTTCTCCTTTTTGTCTTCTCCACAACCACCATTCTATTCCACCTATAGTGCTATGTCCATGGCTCACGCTCATGTATTGCATGAAAGTTGAAAAAGTTTGAGATTACTAAAGTATGAAACAATTGCATGGCTCGTCATCGGGGTTGTGCATGATTAAATACTTTGTGTGATGAACATAGAGCTTAGCCAGACTATATGCTTTTGTAGGGATAACTTTCTTTAACCATGCTATTTTGAGAAGACATGATTGCTTTGATTAGTACGCTTGAAGTATTATTACTTTTATGTCAATATGAACTTTTGTCTTGAATCTTTCGGATCTGAATATTCATATCACAATTAAGAAGATTTACATTGAAATTATGCCAAAGTATCACTCCGCATCAAAAATTCTTTTTTATCATTTACCTACTCGAGGACGAGCAGGAATTAAGCTTGGGGATGCTTGATCCGTCTCCAACGTATCTATAATTTTTGATTGCTCCATGCTACTTTATCTACTGTTTTGGACTATAATGGGCTTTATTTTCCAGTTTTATATTATTTTTGGGACTAACCTATTAACCGGAGGCCCAGCCCAGAATTGCTGTTTTTTTTGCCTATTTCAGTATTTTGAAGAAACAGAATATCAAACGGAGTCCAAACGGAATAAAACCTTCGGGAACGTGATTTTCTCACTGAACGTGATCCAGGAGACTTGGACCCGGCTCCAAGGAACAACCAAGGAGGTCACGAGGGTGGGGGGCACCCCCTGGGCGCGCCCCCTGCCTCGTGGGCCCCCTGTTGCTCCACCGATGTACTCCTTCCTCCTATATATACCTACATACCCCCGTCAGATCAAATACGGAGCCAAAAACCTAATTCCACCGCCGCAACTTTCTGTATCCGCGAGATCCCATCTTGGGTCCTGTTCCGGAGCTCCGCCAGAGAGGGCATCTACCACGGAGGGCTTCTACACCAACACCATAGCCTCTCCGATGAAGTGTGAGTAGTTTACTTCAGACCTTCAGGTCCATAGCTAGTAGCTAGATGGCTTCTTCTCTCTTTTTGGATCTCAATACAATGTTCTCCCCCTCTCTTGTGGAGATCTATTCGATGTAATCTTCTTTTTTCGGTGTGTTTGTTGAGACCGATGAATTGTGAGTTTATGATCCAGCTTATCTATGAACAATATTTTATTCTTCTCTGAATTCTTTTATGTATGATTGAGTTATCTTTGCAAGTCTCTTCGAATTATCCGTTTGGTTTGCCAACTAGATTGGTAGTTCTTGCAATGGGAGAAGTGTTTAGCTTTGGGTTCAATCTTGCGGTGTCCTTACCCAGTGACAGAAAGGGTTGCAAGGCACGTATTGTATTGTTGCCATTGAGGATAACAAGATGTTTTTTTATCATATTGCATGAATTTATCCCTCTACATCATGTCATCTTGCTTAAGGCGTTACTCTGTTTTTAACTTAATACTCTAGATGCATGCTGGATAGCGGTCGATGAGTGGAGTAATAGTAGTAGATGCAGAATCATTTCGATCTACTTGTCTCGGACGTGATGCCTATATACATGATCATACCTAGATAACCTCATAATTATTCGCTTTGCTACCAATTGCTCAACAGTAATTTGTTCACCCACCGTAGAATACTTATGCTCTTGAGAGAAGCCACTAGTGAAACCTATGGCCCCCCGGTATATTCTCATCATATCAATCTCCATTACTTTATACTTGCTTTGTTTTTACTTTGCCTTTTACTTTTTACTTTGCATCTCTATATCAAAAATAACAAAAATATTATTTATCATCTCTATCAAATCTCACCCTCGTAAGTGACCGTGAAGGGATTGACAACCCCTAATCGCGTTGGTTGCGAGTAGCTATCGTTTTGTGTAGGTACGAGGGACTCGTGCGTGATCTCCTACTGGATTGATACCTTGGTTCTCAAAAACTGAGGGAAATACTTACGCTACTTTACTGCATCATCCTTTCCTCTTTGGGGAAATCCAACACAGTGCTCAAGAGGTAGCACCCTCCAGTGCCCATCTTCTGCTATATGAAGGCTTTTACCCTAGAAAAAACAAAAGCAAGCTTATGGGACGAAACTCCACCGGCATGAGGCGGAACCTTGGCGGAACCAATCTAGGGCTCCGGCGGAGCTGTTCTGCTGGGGAAACTTCCGTCCGGGAGGGGGAAATCATCGCCATCGTCATCACCAACGATCCTGTCATTGGGATGGGGTCAATCTCCATGAAAATCTTCACCAGCACCGTCCCCTCTCAAAACCCTAGTTCATCTCTTGTATCCAATCTTGTATCAAAACCACAAATTGGTACCTGTGGGTTGCTAGTAGTGTTGATTACTCCTTGTAGTTGGTGCTAATTGGTTTACTTGGTGGAAGATCATATGTTCAGATCCTTAATGCATATTAATACTCCTCTGATCATGAACATGAATATGCTTTGTGAGTAGTTACGTTTGTTCCTGAGGACATGGGTGAAGTCTTGCTATTAGTAGTCATGTGAATTTGGTATTCGTTCGATATTTTGATGAGATGTATGTTGTCTCTCCTCTGGTGGTGTTATGTGAACGTCGACTACATGACACTTCACCATTATTTGGGCCTAGAGGAAGGCATTGGGAAGTAATAAGTAGATGATGGGTTGCTAGAGTGACAGAAGCTTAAACCCTAGTTTATGCGTTGCTTCGTAAGGGGCTGAATTTGATCCACTAGTTTCATGCTATGGTTAGGTTTACCTCAATACCTCTTTTGTAGTTGTGGATGCTTGCAATATGGGTTAATCATAAGTGGGATGCTTGTCTAAGAAAGGGCAGTACCCAAGCACCGGTCCACCCACATACCAAATTATCAAAGTACTGAACGCGAATCATATGAGCGTGATGAAAACTAGCTTGACGATAATTCCCATGTGTCCTCGGGAGCGCTTTTCTCATTATAAGAAATTGTCCAGGCTTGTCCTTTGCTACAAAAAGGATTGGGCCATCTTGCTGCACTTTATTTACTTTCATTGCTTGTTACCCTTGCAAATTATCTTATCACAAAACTATCTGTTACCTACAATTTCAGTGCTTGCAGAGAATACCTTACTGAAAACCGCTTGTCATTTCCTTCTTCTCCTCGTTGGGTTCGACACTCTTACTTATCGAAAGGACTACGATAGATCCCCTATACTTGTGGGTCATCACCGGGCCCTGCCGACGTAGAACCCAAAGCAAATAGGAAGGAAACCGCAAAATCTCGAAGCAAATATTACAAACCATAAATTGTTCTCACGATACCAAACACAAGTTTAAACGCCTCCACGAGGCACGGTGCATATTGCATGAGTTGAAACAGGAAAGAAGCCACGAGAAGATCACCCTTGGGTAGTGCCGTCATTCGGCAGGAGCCCCGCCTCCATGGTGGTGTTACGCCTGTCAGCTCCACCTCCCGAGGCCGCGGAATCAGCAGTACCTGCCTTGGGCGCAGTGGCGAAGGCGCGGAACTTTGACAGCAGGGTTTCTGCTCGGCCCTTCAAGGCTTCAGCAGCAGCGGTGGAGCGCTCGGCATCCACAGGCTCTAGCATCTCGTCGAGGTTGGCACCAGGGTCGCGAAGGTAGACGTGGCTGAGGACCCGCGTCAGCGCTGCAGAAGAAAGGACGCGAGCCTCAACCTCGGCCATGGGGCCGACACCGGTCATGACTTCCTCAAGTACTTCGACCAAGAAGGGAAGCAGCTGGGCGGGGCCGTCCTTGGCCCCATCCAGCGGGTTCTCCAGGCCACCATCGTAGAGCGTCTTCAGCGTCTTGCGAAACCTCACCTCAAGATCCGCGAAGGCCACGTGATCCTCGGCCAGGACCTTCGCCTTGGCATCCAGCTCGACCCTTTCCACCTTCAGCTTTTGCTCCAGCATCTTCAGTCGACCGCGTTCAGCAGCCAGCTCGGTGTCGCAGTCCCCGATAGCGCTCTCCCGAGCCTTCATCTCCTCCTCCTTCACCTGGCGGCTGCGAGCTTCTTTGGCGAGCTCATCGCACAGACCCTGCAGCTCGGTCTCCAACGCCTTGCACTGGTCCTGGGCGACCATGGCATCCTTCTGTGCCGCATCACAGGCGGCTGCGGCCTGGGTGGCGACTTTCTTCTCCTCCTTGGAAGTTGTCGCAGCCCGGCTCAGCGCCGCTCGGACGGAGGTGTCGGAGTGAACCCAACTAGAGATCAGCTCCAGGCGCCCGGACACCAGGTGGAGGTTGGCGCCCTGGAGGTCTTCTTGCAGCCAGCCTAGCTAAAGGGCGCGGTCCAAGATGGCGGAGGAGGCAGAGGAGTCCGGAACCAATGGTGCAGAAGGAGAAGGCGGCAGCGTGATCACGGCTTGGGAGACCGGGAGCTCCTGAGTCTTGGCAATCTCAGCAACAGCATCAGGCGCCGGCACCTCCAGAGTCAGCGGGGCCACGGGGGCTGGCACTCCGCCAGGGCGCTCCTCCTGGCCTCGCGAGGACGACCGGGCAGGGGAGGTGCGAGCTCCACTGCCTCCCCCTCCCACAGGCAAAGGCGCGTCCACAATAGATGAGCCTGCCCCAGGCGGAGCCACCGCGCCCCCCTTCAGCTTCTTCGCCGCAAGCGGTGGCCTAACCAAATGATGGAGGACGTCAAGCCCTGACAGCAAAAACAAGAATAAGACGGAGTTCGAGCACTTACTGGTCAATCATGGCATATTTTGGCGGTCTCTTGCCGAGCTTAAAGCCCATGAGCCTTTTGGTCCGGGGTGCAGCCTCGAGAGGTCCAGAGGGAGAAGAGGGCGCACTAGAAGGGCTAGAGGTGTCTTTGGGTGGTGCTTGGGCAGAAGTAGTCCCTTTGGAGATCAGCCTTGACCTGTCTTTCTTCGGGATCACGGGCGGGTCCTCTCCCTCCCACCTGGCGTCGGCCTCGTCGTCGTCCTGCAGGGTGCGGAGGATGCTGGCCCTGCATCATGGAGAAGTCTCCCCCGTCCCCTCAGCGGTCGCCTCCGAGTCACGCTCCTCTTCTTCTTCATCGTCCTCTCCTCCTCCGCGGGAATCACCAGAAGACAATTCCACCGGCACCGTTGCCTCCTGGCCCTCAGGAGGCACCTCCGGCACCAGACCGCTCCCATCGAAGGTGGGCATGGCATCCACCACCTGTTTCCAGTTTTTGCGGAGGAACAGGGGGGCAGGAGCGCCCTCTAGACCTTCCACATCCTCTCCGACCAAGAAGCGGAGAGCTGCGACCAGATCCTCATCGGCTAGGGCCACCAAGTTTAGGTGGAGATCATCATCCGCACGCCAAGCATCCACAACGAGAACGAGTGCGCCTGAAGTGGAGCCACCCGCTGTGCCAGGAACTCCCTCAGGAGCGTGGCCCCGGTCAGCTTTGCCGCCTTCATGTTGCCCGGCCTCAGGTCGGCGTTCATTTTCTCCAGCACCGACTTCGCTCGTCGGTCGTCAAGCTTCGCACGAGACCACGCCTCATTAGCCTGGGGCTGCTCCGTGGGCAACACCAACCGAGAGTGGATGCATCCGACATCCAGCATGACCCACTTGCTCCAGAAGCCATCGACCCTCTTCCCAATCTTCGAGATTGCGTTGGCCTTGGAGTATGCGACGAAGCCGGCGCACGCGGAGGTATGGCTGCCGGTGATTCAGAGGGAGAAGAAGTGGCGCAGCAAAGCCACAGACGGCATCACCCCAATGTGCGCCTCGCAGTAGTAGGCGAAAATTGACAGAAGGGGGACGGAGTTGGGATGGAGATGAAGGGCCTGCAACTTGTAATGGTGGAGGATGGTGTAGAAGAACTCGAAGAAGGGAGGCACCCGGCCGGCGATGACGGTGCTCATGAAGAAGGGGTAGAAGGTGCTCCCCTTAACCTCCGACTGGGCGGAGCCGACCCTGAGCCCGGTCTCCCCCATCTCGCTGCCTTGAGCCACCGTCATTAGGCGCGTAGCGGCGAGATTCTTCTCCATCATGTTGGGGTGTGAGGGAGTCCTGGATTAGGGGGTATCCGGACAGCCGGACTATATACATCGTCCGGACTATTGAAGCGTGAAGATACAAGACTCAAGACTTCGGCCCGTATCCGGATAGGACTCTCCTTTGCGTGGAAGACAAGCTTGGCGATCCGGATATTATATTTCCTTCCTTGTAACCGACTCCATGTAAACCCTAGCCCTCTCCGGTGTCTATATAAACCGGAGAGGATGGTCCTTAGAAGGCTGATCACAATTACAATCATACCATCATAGGCTAGCTCTTAGGGTTTAGCCTCTACGATCTCGTGGTATATCTACTCTTGTACTACTCATATCTTCAATATTAATCAAGCAGGAAGTAGGGTTTCACCTCCATCGAGAGGGCCCGAACCTGGGTAAACATTGTGTCCCTTGCTTCCTGTTACCATCAGCCTAAGACGCACAGATTGGGACCCCCTACCCGAGATCCGCCAGTTTTGACAGCGACATTGGTGCTTTCATTGAGAGTTCCTCTGTGTCGTTGCTGCAAGGCTTGATGGCTCGTCTCATTGTCAAGGACGGCATCATCTCTGGAGGAATGCTGGCTGTAGGCCAGATCCTCCGACTTGGCGGCTTCATTATGGCCGCCCCATTGGCTGTCGCGCCAACGATGGCCTCTCGGGTCATCACGCATAACCTTCGCATCAATTCAGAGCTTGCCGAACAAATGGATCCAGTAGAGCTCTCCTCTCTTAATGAGCTCCTGGATTGCATCGCCGCTTTGGGAGTCGCTACGGACTATGACCGGATTGGGCTTAAACCCGACCAAAGGGACATTAGATCCCCGCCGGCCACCCATGAGATAGCGGTAGTGGAGGAACCACACACGAGTCGCCCCTCAACTTTGAGGACGAATTATGTCCGGATCACTGAACTCAGTAAGTCGAACACCTACTCAAAGGAAGACATGACCCGAGTCCCGGACTTCCAATCGGGCATCGGGCTGAAGAGATCGGGTGATACTCCGGACCCCGAACTATCGGGCTCGGAACCTTCCGTGCCCCCGAGTGTCAGATCGGATCAAGATCCGGATTCAGCCAACGACACTCGCGCGGACTTAAACCGTCTCTCCCGCATCAGGCAAGAGCCCCTGGAGATGGTACACCGTTACTAGGCCAGATTCCTCCTTGCGCTTAACAAGGTCGAGGACTGCCACGAGGAGGACGTAGTCTCACTTTTCTGCAAAAACTGCACGAACAAAGGACTCCTTAATGCTATAAGCCGCCGTGACATACCACACTTTGGGGACTTAGCGACCATAGTACAGAAGTACTGTGCTATGGAAAGCGCCTAGAAAACCCAAACAGAATTTTGGGATAGTACGGCCCTCACCAGGACCTTGGTCCGAACTAAACGGCCGAACTCTCGTAAGTCGACCAATTCAATTCCCAAGAAACCAAAACCCACCCCAGGGCGTGGAACTGTATTGGAAGGGTGGCTCAATGGGCTATGTAATCTTCAGAGTACGCCAGATGCAACACCAACCCATAGCCTTAGGGCATGTTGGATACTCCGGCAGGTAGCTAAAAGTGGCGAGGATCTCCTCGAGAGCCATAAAGCCGAACAACATCCCACCAAGGAACACAATACGGTACTAACAGTCTTCGAGACTTTCGCCTCAAACAATAGGCGCAAGCGAGCTCATCGAAGCTCTGCTGAAATCTGCCATGTGGCAAAAGTAAATCCGTGGAACGACACTGCTATAACTTTCAATGCCAGTGACGAACTCCAATTCCAGACCGTCCGGGCACCAGCCGCTTTGGTCCTTAGCCCAATAGTGGACGACTTTTGGCTCACTAAAGTGCTCATGGATGGTGGAAGCGGATTAAACCTGATCTACAAAGAAACACTCAAGAAGATGGAAATTGATAAAGGCCGCATTGAGCAAAGCGGCACAACCTTCAGGGGAATTATCCCTAGTCGGGAGGCACGGTGTGCAGGGAAAATCACACTCGATGTGGTATTCGGCACCCCAGAGAATTATAGGTCCGAAGAAATCGTATTCCAAGTAGCCCCTGGGAGCAGCGGATACCACGCCCTTCTAGGGCGGGACGCGTTTGCAAGCTTTCAAGCTATACCCCATTACGGGTACATGAAGCTTAAAATGCCCGGACCCAATGGAATCATCACTCTAGCTAGTGGTCTAGATGTCGCACTCCGTGCCGAAAACAAAACCGCAGCACTAGCCTTGGAAGCACTGTCCAAAGCCCTAGCAGCAGAAGAATTAACAACGTTGTGCGCCACCGTGGACAGGGACGACGTGATACTCGACAAACGACCCAGGTCCACCTCATTTAACCCACAGATGATATAGTCAAATTCCAAGTCCACCCTACGGACCCCACGAAGACAGCCTCCATCGGGACACAGTTAAGCCCCACTTTATACGCCGCACTGCGAGACTTCTTACGCGAGAATTAGGACATTTTCTCCTGGCACCCATCGGACATGCCGGGCATCCCGCGCGAATTGGCCGAACACAGCCTTAACATACTAAAGGGATACAAACCCGTCAAACAGACCCTAAGGCGATTTTCAGAGCCCAAACAACAAGCCATGGGGGAGGAGCTAGACAAGCTACTTGAGGCCGGATTCATCAGAGATATCAAACATCCGGATTGGCTGGCGAACTTGGTAATGTACCAAAGAAGGACAAATCCTGGCGCATGTGCGTCGACTTCAAAGACCTTAACAAGGCTTGCCCCAAGGATCCCTTTCCCCTCCCTCGCATCGATCAAATCATCGATGCCACAGGAGGACACGACTCACTGTGTTTCCTCGACGCATACTCTGGATACCATCAAATAAAGATGGCAGAGTCCGACCAAGCTGCTACAACTTTCATAACGCCATATGGCCCTTTCTTCTTCAACATTATGCCTTACGGGCTCAAGAATGCCGAAGCAACCTATCAACGCATGATTCAAACATGCGTGGAAAAGAAAATCGGCAAAACAGTGGAGGCATACGTGGACGACGTAGTCATAAAAACAAGACACGTCGAAACCCTAATAGATGACTTGAGGCTTACGTTCGACATCCTACGAACATACGACATCAAGCTGAATCCGGAGAAATGCGTTTTTGGCGTCCGCTCTGGAAAACTGCTGGGCTTCATCGTTTCCAATAGAGGAATTGAAGCTAATCCGGCAAAAATCCGAGCTTTGTCGCAGTTGGCTATACCAACAGACCTCAAACACATCTAGAAACTAGCTGGATGCGTGGCTGCTTTGAGCCGCTTTATCTCCAGGTTAGGAGAAAATGCATTGCCTCTTTACCGCCTTCTTCGGCGCACCGAACACTTCGTGTGGACGGATGCAGCCGCGACCGGACTCGATGAAATAAAGACCTTATTGACCAATAATCCAGTCCTAACAGCGCCAAATATCGGCGAACCTATGCTGATGTACATAGCTGCAACACATCAAGTTGTAAGCGCAGTATACTCGTCGTCGAACGAGAGGTTGACAGATACAAATTCCCGCTACAGAAGCCGGTTTATTACGTATCCATGGTCCTCACCCCATGCAAATCCCGATACCCACACTATCAAAAAATAGCATACGCGGTCTTCATGGCATCCTGAAAGCTACGACACTACTTTCAAGAGTGTTCGATTACGGTGGCCTCTGAAGTACCACTAAACGATATAATAAATAACCGCGATGCCACGGGCCGGATCGCTAAATGGGCCATTGAGCTCCTTCCGTTCGACATAATATACAAGCCTCGGCGGGCTATCAAGTCACAAGTATTAGCTGACTTTGTAGCCGAATGGACGGAAGCCGAACTCCCTAAAGAGTACGACGCATACTCTAACTGGATCATGCACTTCGACGGCTCTAAAATGCTGGCCAGATTGGGATCAGGCGTAGTCCTGACGTCTCCCATCGGAGACACGGTCCAATACATCCTCCAGATATTATACACAGACTCCAACAATGCAGCCGAATATGAGGCTCTGTTGCACGGTCTTTGGATGGCAGTCTCTATGGGCATTCAACGCCTAGAGGTGCACGGGGATTCAAACCTTACAATATCCCAAATAAACGGAGACCTTGATGCCAAGGATCCGAAAATGGTGGCCTACCATAATGCCATCCTTAAAATGTCAGCTCGGTTCGAAGGGCTCGAATTTCACCATGTGGCTCGAGAAAACAATCAAGCGGCAGATGTACTTGCTCGCATCGGTGCTAAACGCGACCCTGTCCCACCTAACATATTCCTGGAAAGGCTGTTCAAGCCATCCGTGGTATGGGAAGGGGAGTCCGGCAATACCAGCACAGATCCGAATACATCCCCAGATTCCAAACTATCAGACATAATCGGAGGCTCTACCACCGAAATAACAATGTCAACCCACGAAATAATGGTCGTCATCGCCCCGTGGACTGAACCTTTCTTGGCCTACCTAAATAGGCAGGAGCTCCCCAAAGACCAAAAGGAAGCACGCTGCATCGTCCGGCGTTCTAAAGCTTACAAAGTCCATGAAGGGGAACTCTATAAGAAAAGTGCGACCGGAGTGCTTCAAAGGTGCATCTCCAAAGAGGAAGGGCGGCAGCTCTTGGCTGAAATCCATGCTAGACTGGGCGGGCACCACGCCGCGGCTCGAGCACTAGTCAGCAAGGTCTTCCGTACAGGTTTCTATTGACCGACGTCCCGAGCAGACGCACATGACCTTGTCCAACATTGCGTCGGTTGCCAGCTCTTTGCCAATCAGAGTCATATGCCCCCTACCGCTCTCCAAACAATCCCCATAACTTGGCCCTTCGCGGTCTGGGGGCTGGATATGGTTGGACCCCTTAAAGGGGGAAGCCACAAGAAAAAATACTTATTGTTCATGGTAGATAAGTTCACCAAATGGATAGAAGCCAAACCAGTGAAAACGGCCGAATCCGGACCAGTAATCGACTTTATATCCGGGGTCGTACACCGATACGGTGTCCCCCACAGCATCATCACCGATAATGGCTCAAATTTCATGGCCGATGAGGTGAAATCTTGGTGCGGCAAAATGGGCATTAAGCTCGACTATGCTTTCGTCTACCATCCTCCAAGAAATGGCCAGGTCGAACAGGCAAACAGTCTCATCATGAGTGGCATCAAACCCAGACTAGTGCGATCCTTGACAGAGTCGGATACTCATTGGGTCGAGGAGATCGACTCCATACTCTGGGGGCTGCGGACCATGCCGAATCGCACCACTGGATATACACCATTTTTTATGGTGTACGGTGCGGAAGCAGTACTACCTTGCGACATAATACATGATTCGCCACGCGTACGCATGTACGAAGAGAAGGAAGCCGAGTTAGATCGGCAGGATAACTTGGACGCCCTGGAGGAGGAGCGCGATATCGCTAAGGCCCGTTCCGCATTCTATCAGCAACAAGCTTGACGATACCAAAGCAGAGAAGTACGGGCCAAAACTTATAATATTGGCGAACTCGTTCTACGCTTACCAGAGAATAAGAAGGACAAGCTCAAACCCAAGTGGGAAGGCCCCTTCGTCATCGACCAAGTTCTCACCGGAGGAGCGTACCGCTTACGTAATGCGTCCGATAATAGACTCTAGCCGAACCCATGGAACGCGGCCAGACTCCGGAGATTCTACGCCTAGCGCCGAACTCAGTGTTTGTCTCCTTACCTCCTTCTTTTTAATTATGCTCCCTCCCTCTTCCTTTCTCGATCCTTTTCTCTTCACACAAAGTATTTCATATAGTACGGACTCCCGGATTATTCCGACCGCACTATGTGTGTAAGCAATACCTGGGGGCTTCCTATACGGAAGCTAAATATAAATTACTCTCAAGGCTTTTTGCCCATCACACTTGAGTTTCTTTTTTTTATGTGTGCCTTTTCTTCACCATTATATGCATCGATATGACTTAAGACGTGGCCAAGCTGGGTTGCCTGGCTCATGTGTTTATGCCCTACGTTCCCGTTTATTCAGCTAGGGCATAAGGGGAGCACCTCTGCGATTGTTACTGCCGGTTGAGCCGGATGTGTACCTCAGACTGGGTGAAGCCGAAAGCTAGTTTCCCTAAGAGAATATTCGGTCGGTGAACAAAAGATGTCTTCGTTTATCATAACATAAATCCCCAGAAGTTTTGTATCCTGCGCCTTTGTTCGCAGTCCGGACATGTGCTTTGCCACATGCATTCCCAGGGAAAGGAACCCCTAACGGAACTATTCTCCCTAGAAGATGTTTCTTACTATCCATGTAATATAACATAACTAGTTGGGTACTTGTCTGTTCAAGCACTTATGACCCCTACGCCTGGTCTCCATGCATACCCCGGTTTTGTATAACTGAGCGGGTATTCGGACACACCCCGGACTATAGGATCTGGGGGCTGAAGCGAAAAGGTCCGCCATGACAAATGATTTTAATCCGGCTAGGGGCTACTTATGCCCATTAAATTACACAGTCACTTGGACTGACTATATTCCTCCTCTATGCCATCCAACAGGCTATCTAGCTTACAATCCTGTTGAGAATACTTAGCGGCTAACGCTACCTAGTCATATACCAGACTTACGGGAATTTCTTGCCCATCAGGCCCCGTCGGTCCTACTTCGAACATATGGTTCGGGTCCAGCTTGGTGTAGCGCGTCTTCACCATTGCCCAAGCTTCTCTTGCACCTTATCGGCATGCTGATATCTTCCACAGCTGGAAGCGCCGCCGGGATCCTTGAAACAGGTCCACAAGCTCCCCATGACATTTGGCAGGGGGCTTGATGGCCACAAGGCCTGAGCAACGATGTGCATCACCCGCCGAGCTCGCTCGTGCAACTGTGAAAGTTGTTGCAGTACATCACCTGTAGATGAGGGCATCTCCTCCTCGGGGCGACCCGTTAAAATTCCTACAAGCAAAATTCTTTCAATACACTTCCGCCCAAACTATCATACAGTTCGTCTAGGCACTCACCATAAATGTCACGTCGAAGCCTTTTATTCTCCTTTACGGAGTCCGCCAGCTGGGCACAGACGTCTTTTAACTCTATGTCCAGCCAGACATTGGCGTCTTGAAGATTGTTCTTCTCCTGCCAAACTTGCGTCAGAATGCGCTCGCCGGCCTTTAGTTGCCTCTGGAGATGCGACTCGTCATCTCTCCCACCCTCCGGATTAACTCCGGGGTTATCTACAGAATTTTCTATTAAATTTGTCATACCAGCCAGTTGCTAACTAGTACATTTTCGTATAATCAAGATAAATGTTACCATATGAGGCCTTCTAGGACTCCTCTAGCTTGGCAGTTGTGGCCCTTAGTTGGGTCTTGCACTCCTCTAGCTCCCGAGACAATTGCTCATTCTTATCTACAAGAACCTGCGCATAAATTGATCCTTAAAACAGTTGTTCCAACCGTTTCAAGTCTTAGGGGCTACTGCTATACATACTTATCAAAACTTCTTACCCATATATCTTTGGTATACTGGTTTGTCGCTTGGGCCAGCCCGCATTAAGCAGCTCGGACGTATGCGTCTACCAAATTGAAGGCATTAAAGGCCTCTTCAGAAAAGATGTTGTTCCAAAGCACGACCCTCCGGCGCCGGTGATTCATGGCGCTCTCCACTTTGGAGTTTGTGCCTGAAAACATATTCGCATCCTCTGTCGGAGGACTATGCGGCATCGTCCCTATGTCCGCCTCCTCTCTCGAAGTCGATTCTGGAGCCCGACTGGTAGAGGCGTGGTTGGCAGGATTCCCGGATATAGTCCGGATACTCCTCTTCCTGCCAGGATGTAAAGGGCGCTGTTATACTTCAAATAACAATAATTACATGACAGGTTGTTTCCTTACCTCTGTAGAGGCGTGTCATCCCTAACCGCTTTCCTCTTGAGCCTACCCAATCCGGACGCCTATGGCTGACGGGTCCCTAGGGGCTCGACTATGTGCTCCGAACGTCGCTTCTGCAAAAACACGACATTTCAGGGATAAGGCGTGACATCAGGAAAGAGTCCTCTTTGGAGGATCAAGTCTTCGGCTTGGCTGACACGGCGATGAGGGTAGCAGTCCGGGATAATCAGCAGTAATAGCCACTGAGGCACCGTCATGACTCGCCCGATAAAATATCCCGTCGACAAGCTCCACGGCCGCATCTGGGTCTTCTTCGAGTCCTGGATCCAGGGCCCTTTCGGGGTCCTCTGGCTGCGGGGAAGGGCTGGAGATTCCTTCTACAGCCCTCCTCAGTTCCTGCTCGGAAATATCGATGCAGGTAACTTTAGCAAAGAACACCACAATAAGTGAAGCGAGAAAATAAATGATGACTTACCCAGTTTGGGGGATTATACATGGAGAATCCGTCCCGCAGTTTGATATGGAGGAAGTCTTCCTCTTCTCCTTTGTATAGGACGGACAGTATCCTTGCCAGAGCGGTGGGGGAGTCCGGACCCTTACGGCCACAGTGGGTGGCATCATCTGTCCCGTTGAAGTGCCACATGGGATTGCCCCGATATTGAAGCGGTTGCACTCCCCGCATTATGCATATTGCCATGACCGCGGCTATCGTCAGTCCGGATTTGGCCAATAACTTTATCCTGCTCATCAAGAAATGTATTTCCCTGGAAACCTCTTCTTGGGGGCCTCAGGGGCGCCAGCTTAGACGTGCCCTCGGCGGGGTGTTACCGAGCTTGGGGAGTCCTGTCCGGACTGGATCCGGAAGGGGAGCGTCGTCAATATAGAACCACTCAAAAGCCCAGTTATCTGGTGCCTTCCTGGGAGTGCCGGATAGGAATCCAGTCTCAGCAATACGCCATACTTGGGCCCCGCCCACTTGACATAGGGATTCTCCCTGGTTGCGGGGGACAAGGCAGAACAGCTTCTTCCACAATCCGAAATGAGCCTCGCAGCCTAGAAATAGCTCACAAAGGGCGACGTACCCTGCTATATGTAGTACGGAGGCTGGGGTAAAGTTGTGCAACTGGAGGCCGTAGAACTCCAGAAGCCCATGAAGGAATGGATGAATACGAAACCCGACGCCCCTTAACAGATGTGGAATGAGGCATATTCGCTCCTCTAGAGACGGATTGGGGGATCTCTCCGCTTGTTCTCTGCCATTATAGGTGCCCACTCCGGCTCGGACAGGGACCATGAACGCCGGCGGGAGAAGCCCTTGGGTTTGTAACTTTATCAAACGGCTATGAGAAACTGAACACTCTCCCCAGTCCCTCGGGTTGGGGCAAGGGGAGCGAGCAGAAGAGCTAAGACGACCGGCCATGAAGGAAATATGCCCTAGAGGCAATAATGAAGTTATTATTTATTTCCTCATATCATGATAAATGTTTATTATTCATGCTAGAATTGTATTAACCGGAAACATGATACATGTGTGAATACATAGACAAACATATAGTCACTAGTATGCCTCTACTTGACTAGCTCATTAATCAAAGATGGTTATGTTTCCTAACCATAGACATGTGTTGTCATTTGATTAATGGGATCACATCATTAGGAGAATGATGTGATTGACATGACCCATTCCGTTAGCCTAGCACTTGATCGTTTAGTATATTGCTATTGCTTTCTTCATGACTTATACATGTTCCTGTAACTATGAGAATTATGCAACTCCCGTTTACCGGAGGAACACTTTGGGTACTACCAAACGTCACAACGTAACTGGGTGATTATAAAGGAGTACTACAGGTGTCTCCGAAGGTACATGTTGAGTTGGTGTATTTCGAGATTAGGTTTTGTCACTCTGATTGTCGGAGAGGTATCTCTGGGCCCTCTCGGTAATGCACATCATTATAAGCCTTGCAAGCAATGTGACCAAATGAGTTGGTTACGGGATAATGCATTATGGAACGAGTAAAGAGACTTGCCGGTAACGAGATTGAACTAGGTATTGGATACCGACGATCAAATCTCGGGCAAGTAACATACCGATGACAGAGGGAACAACGTATGTTGTTATGCGGTTTGACCGATAAAGATCTTCGTAGAATATGTAGGAACCAGTATGGGCATCCAGGTCCCGCTATTGGTTATTGGCCGAGAATGGTTCTAGGTCATGTCTACATAGTTATCGAACCCGTAGGGTCCGCACGCTTAATGTTACGATGACAGTTTTATTATGAGTTTATAAGTTTTGATGTACCGAAGTTTGTTCGGAATCCCGGATGTGATCACGGACATGACGAGGAGTCTCGAAATGGTCGAGACATAAAGATTGATATATTGGACGACTATATTCGGACGCCGGAAGTGTTCCGGGTGATTTCGGAGAAAACCGGAGTGTCGGAGGGTTACCGGAACCCCCCCCGAAGAGTTAATGGGCCACATGGGCCTTGGTGGGAAGAGAGAGGGGCGGCCAGGAAGGGCCGCACGCCCCCTCTCCCTCTGGTCCGAATTGGACTAGGAGGGGGGGGCGGCGCCCCCCTCTTTCCTTCCCCTCCTCTCCCCCTTCCTTCCCCTCCTAGTAGGAGTAGGAAAGGAGGAGTCCTACTCCTACTAGGAGGAGGACTCCTCCTCCTGGGGCGCCCAACAAGGGCCGGCCGGCCTTCCCCCCTCCCTCCTTTATATACGGGGGCAGGGGGCACCCCATAGACACACAAGTTGATCTACGGATCGTTCCTTAGCCGTGTGCGGTGCCCCCTCCACCATATTCTACCTCGGTCATATCGTCGCGTAGTTTAGGCGAAGCCCTGCACCGGTAGAGCATCATCATCGTCACCACGCCGTCGTGCTGACGGAAATCATCCCCGAAGCTTTGCTAGATCGGAGCCCGGGGATCGTCATCGAGCTGAACGTGTGCTGAACTCGGAGGTGCCGTACGTTCGGTACTTGGATCGGTTGGATCGTGAAGACGTACGACTACATCAACCGCATTGTGCTAACGCTTCCGCTTACGGTCTACGAGGGTACGTGGACAACACTCTCCCCTCTCGTTGCTATGCCATCACCATGATCTTGTGTGTACGTAGGAAAATTTTGAAATTACTATGTTCCCCAACAGTGGCATCCGAGCCTAGGTTTTATGCGTTGATGTTATATGCACGAGTAGAACACAAGTGAGTTGTGGGCGATATAAGTCATACTACTTACCAGCATGTCATACTTTGGTTCAGCGGCATTGTGAGATGAAGCGGCCCGGACCGACATTACGCGTACGCTTACGCGAGTCTGGTTTCACCGCTATGAGCACTCGTTGCTTAAAGGTGACCGGCGGGTGTCTGTCTCTCTCACTTTAGTTGAACCAAGTGTGGCTACGCCCGGTCCTTGCGAAGGTTAAAACAGCACCAACTTGACAAACTATCGTTGTGGTTTTGATGCGTAGGTAAGAACGGCTCTTGATAAAGCCCGTAGCAGCCACGTAAAATTTGCAACAACAAAGTAGAGGACGTCTAACTTGTTTTTGCAGGGCATGTTGTGATGTGATATGGTCAAAACGTGATGCTATATTTTATTGTATGAGATGATCATGTTTTGTAACCAAAGTTATCGGCAACTGGCAGGAGCCATATGGTTGTCGCTTTATTGTATGAAATGCAAAGGCCCTGTAATTGCTTTACTTTATCACTAAGCGGTAGCGATAGTCGTAGAAGCAATAGATGGCATAACGACAACGATGCTATGATGGAGATCAAGGTGTCGCGCCGGTGACGATGGTGATCACGACGGTGCTTCGAAGATGGAGATCACAAGCACAAGATGATGATGGCCATATCATATCACTTATATTGATTGCATGTGATGTTTATCCTTTATGCATCTTATCTTGCTTTGATTGATGGTAGCATTTTAAGATGATCTCTCACTTAATAATCAAGAAGTGTTCTCCCTGAGTATGCACCGTTGCGAAAGTTCTTCGTGCTGAGACACCACGTGATGATCGGGTGTGATAGGCTCTACGTTCAAATACAACGGGTGCAAAACAGTTGCACACGCGGAATACTCAGGTCATACTTGACGAGCCTAGCATATATAGATATGGCCTCGGAACACGGAGACCGAAAGGTCGAACGTGAATCATATAGTAGATATGATCAACATAGTGATGTTCACCATTGAAACTACTCCATCTCACATGATGATCGGACATGGTTTAGTTGATTTGGATCACGTGATCACTTAGATGACTAGAGAGATGTCTGTCTAAGTGGGAGTTCTTTAGTAATATGATTAATTGAACTTAAATTTATCATGAACTTAGTACCTGATAGTATCTTGCTTGTCTATGTTTGTTTGTAGATAGATGGCTCATGCTGTTGTTCCGTTAAATTTTAATGCGTTCCTTGAGAAAGCAAAGTTGAAAGATGATGGTAGCAATTACACGGACTGGGTCCGTAACCTGAGGATTATCCTCATTGCTGCACAAAAAAGTTACATCCTGGAAGCACCGCTGGGTGCCAGGCCTGCTGCTGATGCAACTGACGACGTTAAGAACGTCTGGCAGAGCAAATCTGATGACTACTCGATAGTTCAGTGTGCCATGCTTTACGGCTTAGAACCGGGTCTTCAACGATGTTTTGAACGTCATGGAGCATATGAGATGTTTCAGGAGTTGAAGTTAATATTTCAAGCAAATGCCCGGATTGAGAGATATGAAGTCTCCAATAAGTTCTATAGCTGCAAGATGGAGGAGAATAGTTCTGTCAGTGAACACATACTCAAAATGTCTAGGTATAATAATCACTTGATTCAACTGGGAGTTAATCTTCCTGATGATAGTGTCATTGACAGAATTCTCCAATCACTGCCACCAAGCTACAAGAGTTTCGTGATGAACTATAATATGCAAGGGATGAACAAGACTATTCCCGAGCTCTTCGCAATGCTAAAGGCTGCGGAGGTAGAAATCAAAAAGGAGCATCAAGTGTTGATGGTTAACAAGACCACCAGTTTCAAGAAAAAGGGCAAAGGGAAAAAGAAGGGGAACTTTAAAAAGAACAGCAAGCAAGTTGCTGCTCAAGAGAAGAAACCCAAGTCTGGACCTAAGCCTGAAACTGAGTGCTTCTACTGCAAGCAGACTGGACACTGGAAGCGGAACTGCCTCAAGTATTTGGCGGATAAGAAGGATGGCAAAGTGAACAAAGGTATATGTGATATACATGTTATTGATGTGTACCTTACTAATGCTCGCAGTAGCACCTGGGTATTTGATACTGGTTCTGTTGCTAATATTTGCAACTCGAAACAGGGACTACGAATTAAGCGAAGATTGGCTAAGGACGAGGTGACGATGCGCGTGGGAAATGGTTCCAAAGTCGATGTGATCGCGGTCGGCACGCTACCTCTACATCTACCATCGGGATTAGTTTTAGACCTAAATAATTGTTATTTGGTGCCAGCGTTGAGCATGAACAATATATCTGGATCTTGTTTGATGCGAGACGGTTATTCATTTAAATCAGAGAATAATGGTTGTTCTATTTATATGAGTAATATCTTTTATGGTCATGCACCCTTGAAGAGTGGTCTATTTTTATTGAATCTCGATAGTAGTGATACACATATTCATAGTGTTGAAACCAAAAGATGCAGAGTTGATAACGATAGTGCAACTTATTTGTGGCACTGCCGTTTGGGTCATATCGGTGTAAAGCGCATGAAGAAACTCCATACTGATGGGCTTTTGGAATCACTTGATTATGAATCACTTGGTACTTGCGAACCGTGCCTCATGGGCAAGATGACTAAAACGCCGTTCTCCGGAACTATGGAGCGAGCAACTGATCATACATACTGATGTTTGTGGTCCAATGAATGTTGAGGCTCGCGGCGGGTATCGTTATTTTCTCACCTTCACAGATGATTTGAGCAGATATGGGTATATCTACTTAATGAAACATAAGTCTGAAACATTTGAAAAGTTCAAAGAATTTCAGAGTGAAGTGGAAAATCATCGTAACAAGAAAATAAAGTTTCTACGATCTGATCATGGAGGAGAATATTTGAGTTACGAGTTTGGTCTACACTTGAAACAATGCGGAATAGTTTCGCAACTCACGCCACCCGGAACACCACAACGAAATGGTGTGTCCGAACATCGTAATCGTACTTTACTAGATATGGTGCGATCCATGATGTCTCTTACTGATTTACCGCTATCATTTTGGGGTTATGCTTTAGAGACGGCCGCATTCACGTTAAATAGGGCACCATAAAAATCCGTTAAGACGACGCCTTATGAACTGTGGTTTGGCAAGAAACCAAAGTTGTCGTTTCTTAAAGTTTGGGGCTTCGATGCTTATGTGAGGAAACTTCAACCAGATAAGCTCGAACCCAAATCGGAGAAATGTGTCTTCATAGGATACCCAAAAGAGACTATTGGGTACACCTTCTATCACAGATCTGAGGGCAAGATTTTCGTTGCTAAAATCGGATCCTTTCTAGAGAAGGAGTTTCTCTCGAAAGAAGTGAATGGGAGGAAAGTAGAACTTGATGAGATAACTGTATCTACTCCCTTGTTGGAAAATAGTTCATCACAAGAACCAGTTCCTGTGACAACTACACCAACTAGTGAGGAAGCTGATGATATTGATCATGAAACTTCAGATCAAGTTTCTACTGAACCTCGTAGGTCTACCAGAGTAAGATCCGCACCAGAGTGGTACGGTAATCCTATTCTGGAAGTCATGTTACTTGACCATGATGAACCTACGAACTATGAGGAAGCGAGGATGAGCCCAGATTCCGCAAAATGGCTAGAGGCCATGAAATCTGAGATGGGATCCATGTATGAAAACAAAGTATGGACTTTGGTTGACTTGCCCGATGATCGGCAAGCCATTGAGAATAAATGGATCTTTAAGAAGAAGACTGACGCTGATGGTAATGTAACTGTCTATAAAGCTCGACTTGTTGCAAAAGGTTTTCGACAAGTTCAAGGGGTTGACTACGATGAGACTTTCTCACCCGTAGCGATGCTTAAGTCTGTCCGAATCATGTTAGCTATTGCTGCATTTCATGATTATGAAATTTGGCAAATGGATGTCAAAACTGCATTCTTGAATGGATTTCTAGAAGAAGAGTTGTATATGATGCAACCAGAAGGTTTTGTTGATCCAAAAGGTGCTAACAAAGTGTGCAAGCTCCAGCAATCCATTTATGGACTGGTGCAAGCATCTCGGAGTTGGAATAAACATTTTGATAGTGTGATCAAAGCATATGGTTTTATACAGACTTTTGGAGAAGCCTGTATTTACAAGAAAGTGAGTGGGAGCTCTGTAGCATTTCTAATTTTATATGTAGATGACATATTATTAATTGGAAATGATATAGAATTTCTGGATAGCATAAAGGGATACTTGAATAAAAGTTTTTCAATGAAAAACCTCGGTGAAGCTGCTTACATATTGGGCATCAAGATCTATAGAGATAGATCAAGACGCTTAATAGGACTTTCACAAAACACATACCTTGACAAAATTTTGAAAAAGTTCAAAATGGATCAGGCAAAGAAAGGTTTCTTGCCTGTGCTACAAGGTGTGAAGTTGAGTCAAACTCAATGCCCGACCACAGCAGAAGATAGAGAGAAAATGAAAGATGTTCCCTATGCTTCAGCCATAGGCTCTATCATGTATGCAATGCTGTGTACCAGACCTGATGTATGCTTAGCAACAAGTTTGGCAGGAAGGTACCAAAGTAATCCAGGAGTGGATCACTGGACAACGGTCAAGAACATCCTGAAATACCTGAAAAGGACTAAGGATATGTTTCTCGTATATGGAGGTGACAAAGAGCTAGTCGTAAATGGTTACGTTGATGCAAGCTTTGACACTGATCCGGACGATTCTAAATCGCAAACCGGATACATGTTTTTATTAAACGGTGGAGCTGTAAGTTGGTGCAGTTCTAAACAAAGCGTCGTGGCGGGATCTACATGTGAAGCGGAGTACATAGCTGCTTCTGAAGCAGCAAATGAAGGAGTCTGGATGAAGGAGTTCATTACCGATCTAGGTGTCATACCTAGTGCATCGGGACTAATGAAGATCTTCTGTGACAATACTGGTGCAATTGCTTTGGCAAAGGAATCCAGATTTCACAAGAGGACCAAGCACATCAAGAGACGCTTCAATTCCATTCGGGACCAAGTCCAAGTGGGAGACATATAGATTTGAAAAATACATACGGATCTGAATGTTGCAGACCCATTGACTAAGCCTCTCTCACGAGCAAAACATGATCAACACCACGACTCCATGGGTGTTAGAATCATTACTATGTAATCTAGATTATTGACTCTAGTGCAAGTGGGAGACTGAAGGAAATATGCCCTAGAGGCAATAATAAAGTTATTATTTATTTCCTCATATCATGATAAATGTTTATTATTCATGCTAGAATTGTATTAACCGGAAACATGATACATGTGTGAATACATAGACAAACATATAGTCACTAGTATGCCTCTACTTGACTAGCTCATTAATCAAAGATGGTTATGTTTCCTAACCATAGACATGTGTTGTCATTTGATTAATGGGATCACATCATTAGGAGAATGATGTGATTGACATGACCCATTCCGTTATCCTAGCACTTGATCGTTTAGTATATTGCTATTGCTTTCTTCATGACTTATACATGTTCCTGTAACTATGAGAATTATGCAACTCCCGTTTACCGGAGGAACACTTTGGGTACTACCAAACGTCACAACATAACTGGGTGATTATAAAGGAGTACTACAGGTGTTTCCAAAGGTACATGTTGAGTTGGCGTATTTCGAGGTTAGGTTTTGTCACTCCGATTGTCGGAGAGGTATCTCTGGGCCCTCTCGGTAATGCACATCATTATAAGCCTTGCAAGCAATGTGACAAAATGAGTTGGTTACGGGATAATGCATTACGGAACGAGTAAAGATACTTGCCGGTAACGAGATTGAACTAGGTATTGGATACCAACGATCAAATCTCGGGCAAGTAACATACCGATGACAAAGGGAACAACGTATGTTGTTATGCGGTTTGACCGATAAAGATCTTCGTAGAATATGTAGGAACCAGTATGGGCATCCAGGTCCCGCTATTGGTTATTGACCGAGAATGGTTCTAGGTCATGTCTACATAGTTCTCGAACCCGTAGGGTCCGCACGCTTAACGTTACGATGAAAGTTTTATTATGAGTTTATAAGTTTTGATGTACCGAAGTTTGTTCGGAATCTCGGATGTGATCACGGACATGACAAGGAGTCTAGAAATGGCCGAGACATAAAGATTGATATATTGGACGACTATATTCGGACACCGGAAGTGTTCCGGGTGATTTCGGAGAAAACCGGAGTGCCGGAGGGTTACCGGAACCCCCCCGGAGAGTTAATGGGCCACATGGGCCTTGGTGGGAAGAGAGAGGGGAGGCCAGGAAGGGCCGCACGCCCCCTCTCCCTCTGGTCCGAATTGGACTAGGAGGGGGGGCGGCGCCTCCCTCTTTCCTTCCCCTCCTCTCCCCCTTCCTTCCCCTCCTAGTAGGAGTAGGAAAGAAGGAGTCCTACTCCTACTAGGAGGAGGACTCCTACTCCTGGCGCGCCCAACAAGGGCCGGCCGGCCTCCCCCCTCCCTCCTTTATATACGGGGGCAGGGGGCACCCCATAGACACACAAGTTGATCTATGGATCGTTCCTTAGCCGTGTGCGGTGCCCCCCTCCACCATATTCTACCTCGGTCATATCGTCGCGGAGTTTAGGCGAAGCCCTGCGCCGGTAGAGCATCATCATCGTCACCACGCCGTCGTGCTGACGGAACTCATCCCTCAAGCTTTGCTGGATCGGAGCCCGGGGATCATCATCGAGCTGAACGTGTGCTGAACTTGGAGGTGCCATACGTTCGGTACTTGGATATGTCGGATCATGAAGACGTACGACTACATCAACCGCATTGTGCTAACGCTTCCGCTTACGGTCTACGAGGGTACATGGACAACACTCTCCCCTCTCGTTGCTATGCCATCACCATGATCTTGCGTGTACGTAGGAAAATTTTGAAATTACTACGTTCCCCAACAGGCCATGTTGGAATGGTTTTTTCGGGGCGCTCTGTTGGATGCTTGCTCGAGGAGGGAGAGTGAGGTTTGGATCTGGGAATCCCCGTCTCTTCAAATAGATGGTTAGCCCGAAGGACCATGGGTGGCAAATGCAAAAATGCCTCGACTCCTCGCATTCGCTCTACACATGGAAATGGTCATTATTGAAGCACTGAAACCGAGGAGTACAACATTGATGAGATGCCGGACACTGTTCGTCGTGATGGGTACATTGGAGTATTCGGAGAAGGAACCCACCTTGCAATGCCAAAGACAAGACTGTGCGCCGGACCCATCGTCATTGAAGCCTGGTTCAGGGGCTACTTAGGGAGTCCTGGATTAGGGGGTATCCGGACAGCCGGACTATATACATCGTCTGGACTATTGAAGCATGAAGATATAAGACTCAAGACTTTGGCCCGTATCCGGATGGGACTCTCCTTTGCGTGGAAGACAAGCTTGGCGATCCGGATATTATATTTCCTTCCTTGTAACCGACTCCATGTAAACCCTAGCCCTCTCCGGTGTCTATATAAACCGGAGAGGATGGTCCTTAGAAGGTCGATCACAATTACAATCATACCATCATAGGCTAGCTCTTAGGGTTTAGCCTCTACGATCTTGTGGTAGATCTACTCTTGTACTACTCATATCTTAAATATTAATCAAGCAGGAAGTAGGGTTTTACCTCCATCGAGAGGGCCCGAACCTGGGTAAACATTGTGTCCCTTGCTTCCTGTTACCATCAGCCTAAGACGCACAGATCGGGACCCCCTACCCGAGATCCGCCAGTTTTGACACCGACAGGGGGATCTAGGGCTGGCGAGTACCAAGCCCTTTGGCCTCGGCCGCGGCCTAGCGGGGCATAATTGCTCGCTGAGAGAGGAAGGATGGAGCGGATCTGGAGATTTCGGAAGCAAGAGAGCAATGGAAGGAAGGGGATCTGGAGCAAGGCGAATGAGAGCAATTAAGGTAAGCTTAATCCAGGCCAGCCTTTTGTCAGTCGGGCACTTGCTGAGGCAGCATGGGGAAGCGGAGACGCCCACGTCCAATCAACCGCCATGCAGCGACCAAGGCCACATGCTGTTGGGGCCCGCGGCGCTCCGCACTTGCCCTTTGGCTTCGCTGCTAAGCCAAGTCCGAGCGTGCCTTGGGCCCGGGGGCTACTGTCGGTGTCCTGGGAACGGGGGTCCCCAAACTTGCCTGCCTGCGGCCTGCAGCGTGGCTCGAGCAATGGCCCAGTATGGCCCGTCTTCATCAACCCAAGTTCAAGACCCTCGCGAGGGGCCAAGCCTCGCGGGGCGGACAACACAATTCTTCCTCAGGGGCGGCCTCACCAGGCAGGCTCGCAAGGAGGCGGAGAGATCAAGGCAAGGAGTACCTCGCGAGGTGCTCGTGACGCAAGCCATGATGATCAAGACCAGGCGGGTGCCAGGCGGGCGCCAGCCTGCACAGTGTCCTCGTCTCCTCTTTGGTGCAAAGGGGGCAAGCGCAGACGCAGAGTACCGAGGCATCAGACAAAGGTTTCCATATCGGTGCAACGAGACCAAGGCCAGCATAGCGGCAGGACGAAGATCATCGTGGAGCCCAAGACGGCATCATCACTAGTGCGTTTGGCAAACGAAGAACAACTTTAGTCTGGATGGCTTGTACTAGCTGCCCCCCTTCAAAATGGTCGTTGTTGGCTCCCTTCCCGCTCAATATTTGGGAAGAGGACCAGGACCTCTATAAATAGAGATAGCCACCACAGTAGAAAGGATACGATCGAATCCTTCCCTAGTAGAACACCGCACCAGCTCAAGAACACCCCTCGTGAGGCTGTTCTTCCTTTGTATTGTTCGTCATCAGAGGCAATCCACCACACCACACACTGGATTAGGGTATTACACCATAACGGTGGCCCGAACCAGTATAAACCTCGTGTCCCTTGTGTTGTTCATCGTGCTAGCTTAGAATTGCGGCGAGGCTTTGGGGCGTGAATCGGTAGGGAGAAGATCTTCGTGCGCACCCCAGAGTTCAAACTTTAAGGGTTTTGCCGGAACCCGATATCCGACAAATGCCGTGTCGAATAAGAAAGCAGTAACAAAACCTAGGACTATGGTTGTGTTACCACCATGCAACATCATGTCAATGTTCTACATCTTTTAGCGATAATATATTATGTTGGTTAAAAAGCAGTCAAGCTATTTATGCATTACTGATACGTCTCCATCGTATCTACCTTTCCAAACACTTTTGCTCTTGTTTTGGACTCTAATTTGCATGATTTGAATGAAACTAACCCGGACTGACGTTGTTTTCAGCAGAATTTTCATGGTGTTATTTTTGTTCAGAAATAAAAGTTCTCAAAATGAGCTGAACTTTACGGAGAATTATCTCATAATATATAAAAAATACTGACGGAACACTTTTGCTCTTGTTTTAGACTCTAATTTGCATGATTTGAATGGAACTAGCCCGGACTGACATTGTTTTTAGCAGAATCGCCATGGTGTTATTTTTGTGCAGAAATAAAAGTTCCTGGATTGAGCCAAAATTTATGAAGAATTATTTTAGAATATATAAAAATACTGGCGAAGAGAAATACCAGAGGGGGGCCACCAGGGCGCCACAAGCCCATGGGGCGCCACCGCCAGGGTGCGCCTGGTAGGCTTGTGGGCCCTGGCAGCTCCCGCGACCCTAACTCTAACTCCATAAGTACCTATTTGTCCAAAAAAACAGAGAGAAAGAATTATCATGTTTTACGGTACGGAGCCATTGTCACCTCATGTTCTTCATTGAGAGAGTTGATCTGGAGTCCATTATGGGCTCCGGAGAGGCTGATTCGCGTTGTAGTCATCATCAATCATTCTCCATCTCCAATTTCATGACGCTCACCGATGAGCATGAGTAATTCATTCATAAGCTTGCTGGATGGTGATGGGTTGGATGAGATTTATCATGTAATCGAGCTAGTTTTGTTAGGGCTTGATCCCTAGTATCCACTATGTTATGAGATTGATGTTGCTATGATTTTGCTATGCTTAATGCTTGTCACTAGGGCCCGAGTGCCATGATTTCATATCTGAACCCTTTATATTTTCACGAATATATTTGTGTTCATGATCCTATCTTGCAAGTTATATGCACCAGTTACGTGTTATGATCCGCATACCAGCCCCAAGGTGACAATAATTGACATTCTTTTCGGTGAGTACCATAGTTTGAGGAGTTCATGTATTTACTAAGTGTAATGCTTTGTTTCAGTTATGTATTAAAAGGATACCTTATCACTTAGATTTACTTATAGACCCCACTATCATGGGCGGGTAGGACAAAAGATGCCATACAAGTTCTTACTATAAGCATGACTATATACGGAATACATGCCTACATTACATTGATGAATTGGAGCTAGTTGTGTGTCGCTCTAGGTCATAACTATTACATGATGAATGTTATCCAACACAATTATCCATCACCGGTCCAATGCCTACGATCTTTGCATATTGATTCTTGTTAAGTTACTATTGCTGTTGTTGTTGCTGTTACAATCAATATAAAACTACTACCATTACTGCCAATATTATTATTGCTATTGTTACCACTGCTATCAAACTATCATACTACCGTGCTACTGATCACTTTGCTGTAGATATTTAGTTTTTCAGGTGTGGTTGAATTAACAACTCAACTGCTAATACTTGCAAATATTCTTTGTCTCCCATGCGCCGAATCAATAAATTTGGGTTGAATACTCTACACTTGAAAATTGTTGCGACCCCTTGTACTTGTGGGTTATCAAGACCTTTTTATGACACCGTTGCCGGGGAGCATAGTTGTATTTTCTAAGTCACTTGAGAATTATATCTGTTGAACACTATGAAGAGTCTGAAAGATGAGAGAACCAAGATCGTCCCTCTAAGATGAGGGGAGGTAAGGAACTGCCATCACCCTCTGCACTTGATTGACCTTCTATTTTAAGTAAGCTTGCAACACCTACACCTGCTATTAATTCTGATACGTCGCAAAGTAATAGATGATTCTACTTATGCTATGAATGATGCTTATGATGATGCTAGTACTTTGCTTGATAATACTATGCTACTAGGTGAATTTCTTGATGAACTAATTGCTAGAGTTAAAGAAATTGAGAATGCTGAAATTGATGAAATTGTTGAAGTTGATGATACACCTATTAGACCTAGGTCTCCTAGAATTGAATTGCCTAAGATACCTGAGGGTTATGCTATGGATGGAGAGATAGTTAGGGAATTTCTTTCTTGTAATGATAGAGATGATGTTAACAAACTACTATGCAAGCTGAAAGAAAAATCTTTCAATGCAAGAATGAAATGCGATCCTATGTTTTCTACTTCTCCTATCTTTGTTACTAATAAAGATTATGAATTCTCTGTCGATCCTGAGTTAATTACTTTTGTTGAATCTAATCATGGTTATGAAACTGAAACTATTGTGGCACCCTCACTAAATTGAATGATATAGCCACCCTATTTGCTCATGAGGAAAAGATCCGCTACTACTATATCCTTAAATTGTTTCCTTTATCGTTAAAGCGTGATGCTAAGATATGGTTTAATACTCTTGCTCCTGGTTGTGTGCGTAGTCCCCAGGATATGATATTATTTCTCTGAAAAATATTTTCCTGCTCACAAGAAACAAGCTGCTCTACAAGAAATAGTTAACTTTGTGCAAATTGAAGAAGAGAATCTCCCTCATGCTTAGGGGAGGCTTCTTCACTTACTTAATGCTTTGCATGATCATCCTCTTAAGAAAAATGAAATACTTGATATCTTTTATAATGGACTAACATATGCTTCTAGGGACTACCTAGATATTGAGAAGCTTGGCATCAAGTTCCTTGCCGATGCGCAGCCTTGCCGGTCACCCCCTTATCAACAAATTCTTCATCAGAAGATAGAGGATGTACTGGCTCTCTGGAGATGGCTCGCTGGAGGACGTGGGTCCTTCTTGCCGGGGGAACTGGGCTCCCTGTGCACTTGCTCTTCTATGCCTTTGCTGCCTTGTTCTCCGGCAGGTTCCTCGGCAGCCTTGTCGCTTTTCTCTCCGATAGGTTCATCTTGCTCGACGGCAGCCTCTTCCGGCATCTCCTTTGTTGGCTCATCCTCAACTTCTTTGTTGTGTTCAACTGCCGCGGAACTAGAGCCGTCGGCATCTGTGGCTAGTCGCGCTTCTTCCGCCCTGTTGGCAATATGGGCCAGTTCCTCATTGATGGTGGCGCAGATGAGGCTTGGTTCTTCTCTGACGGCCTTCTCCACCAGTGTGCCAAGCCACTCCCTCATCCTATCCTCAGGTGGTTCTTGCCAGCTTCCCTCAATGCTATGAGCATTGCATGTCGGCATCATTGCAATGACCGCGTCCTTGGCGGAGTTGTTGCATAGAGGGATCACTGTTGCTGACAATTTGAACTTGCTAGTGACACTGGAGAGTTGGTGGAGAGAGCTATGTGCTGCAGCATTGTCAAGTTGTTGTCGAGTCATGTGTTCAACCTCATGATATCTGTAACATTTTTAAAATCCCAAGTTGGTCTTCCTTTATTCTAGAAAGGAGCAATCCGACGGTGAAGGAAATCAGCGCCCACCATCTCAATGGTGAGGCCGGCAGCCTTGAGGCGGAAGATGCGAGTGGTAGCGATTGTGAGCTTCTTCTCGTGAGCATCAAGATAGCTCCAATCCTTGCCACGCTCTGCTGCTTCTTGAGTTTGTGTTGGTTTTTCCCTTGAAGAGGAAAGGGTGATGCGGAAAAGTAGATATAAGTATTTCCCTTAGTTAAGAACCAAGGTATCAACCCAGTAGGAGGAACACATAAGTCTCCAATAATCTCACCTACACAAACAAACAAATACTTGGACCCAACGCAATAAAGGGGTTGTTAATACCTTCATGATTACTTGCAAGGATGAGATCCGATAGTGATGGATAAGTAAAAGTGCAAAATAAGATGAAAATAAATAAATTGCAACAAGGTATTTTGGGTTTTTTAATTTTGTAGATTTGAAAATAATATGAGAAAATGTAGACCCGGGCGCCATAGTTTTCACTAGAGGCTTATCTCTTGAAAGAAAGCATATGGTGGGTAATTTTTTTACTGTTGAGCAACTGATAGAAAAAGGAATAATTATGACGATATCCAAGGCAATGATCATGTATATAGGCATCATGTCCAAGACAAGTAGACCAACTCCTGCATGCATCTACTACTATTACTCCACACATCAACCGTTATCCAACATGCATCTAGTGTATTAAGTTAAAAAGGAGTAACACCTTAAGCAATATGGCATGATGTAGAGGGATAGATCCAATCAATATGAACAAGCCCCATATTCTTATCCTTAATGGCAACAATACAAATACATGTCATGTCCTTTTCTGTCACCGGGATTGAGCACCACAAGATTGAACCCATTACAAAGCACCTCTCCCATTACAAAAAAAATCAATCTAGCTAGCCAAACCAAATCAATATATTGGCGAGAAATACAAAGCTATATAAATCATGCATAAAAGAGTTTAGAGAAGACTCAAATAATATTCATAGGTAATCTAGTCATAAACCCACAATTCATCGAATCTCAACAAACATACCGCAAAAGAAGATTACATCTAATAGATCTCCAAGAACATCGAGGAGAATGTTGTATTGAAGATCAAAGAGAGAGAATAGGTCATCTAGCTACTACCTATGGACCCGTAGGTCTGTGTTAAACTACTCACACATCATCAGAAGGGCAACACGGTTGATGTAGAAGCCCTCTGTGATCGAATCCCCCTCCAACGAAGTACCGGACAAGGCCCCAATATGGATCCCACGAGGACAGAAGCTTGCAGTGGAGGAATTTTTTTTGGTGTGCCATCTGGTCTTCGGGGAATATTTGGGTATTTATATAAGAAAGATTAGGGTTAGAGGAGCTACGATGGCCCCACAAGCTTGTAGGGCACCCCCATGGGGCGCACCCGTGAGCTTGTCGCCGCCTCGTGGCCCTTTTGGCCTCCCCCGAAGCTTCTAGGGTGTCTTGTGATCGAATAAAAATCTCCAAAAAGTTTTTTTCCATTTGGACTCCGTTTGGTATTGATTTTATGTAAAGGCAAAAACAAGGAAAAGACAACAACTGGCACTGGTCACTAGGTTAATAGGTTAGTCCCAAAAATTGATATAAAATAGCATAATAATGCATATAAAACATCCAAGATGTATAATATAATAGCATGGAACAATAAAAAAATATAGATACGTTGGAGACGTATCAAGCATCCCGAAGCTTAATCCATGCTCGCCCTCGAGTAGGTAAATGATAAAAAATAGATTTTTTGACGTGGAATGCTACCTAATATGTTTATTATGTAGTCTTTCTTTATGTGGTATGAATATTCAGATCCGTTTGATTCAAAACAAAAGTTTAATATTGACATAAAAACAATAATACTTCAAGCATACTAGAAAGCAATCATGTCTTTTCAAAATATCATGGCTAAAGAAAGTTATCCCTATAAAATAATATAGTCTTGTTATGCTCCATCTTCTTAACACAAACTATTTATCATGCACAACCCCGATGACAAGCCAAGCAATTGGTTCATACTTTTTAACGCACTTCAACTTTTTCAACTCTCACGCAATATATAAGCGTGAGTCATGGATATAGCACTTTGGGAGAAATTATCACATCAACTAGGCAAATTAATGGGCTATGGAGATGCCCACTAGTCGATATCAATGTGATTGAGTAGGGATTGCCATGCAACAGATGCACTATAGCTGTAAGTGTATGAAAGCTCAAAAAGAAAACCAAGTGAGTGTGCATCCAACTTACTTGCTCATGAAGACCTCAGGCATTTGAGGAAGCCCATCATTGGAATATATACAAGCCAAGTTATGTAATGAAAAATTCCCACTAGTAATATGTGAAAGTGACAAAATAGGAGACTCTCTATCATGAATAACATGGTGCTACTTTGAAGCACAAGTGTGGAAAAGGATAGTAACATTGTCCCTTCTCTCTTTTTCTCTCGTTTTTTCTTTTTTCTCTTTTTGTTGGGCACTATGGACTCTTTTTTCTTGGGCTCTTTCGGCCTCTTTATTTTTTTATTCCTCACATAGGACAATGATCTAATATTGATGATCATCACACTTTTATTTACTTACAACTCAAGAATTACAACTCAAAATAAGAGAATAGTGGAAGTTGCAAGACAATATATCGCGGAGTGGCTATGGAAATGCCATAATAGGTAGGTATAGTGGCTGATTTGAGGAAAAGTATAAGGAAGGTTTAATGCACCGGCACAAGTTGCGCGGTACTAGAGTGGCTAGCAAAAGTGGAAGTGTGAGAGTGCGTATAATCGATGAACTCAACATTAGGCATAAAGAACTCACATACTTATTGCAAAAGTATATTAGCCCTCAAAACAAAGCACTACTACGCATGCTCTTAGGGGGATAGATTGGTAGGAAAAGACCATCGCTCGTCCCCGACCACCACTCATAAGGAAGACAATCAATAATAAATCATGCTCCAATTTCATCGCATAACGGGAGACCATACGTGCATGCTTCGGGAATAACAAACCTTAACACAAATATTCTTACTATTCCACAATTTACTACTAGTATGACTCTAATATCCCCATCTTTATATCTCAAAACAAATGCAAGGAATCAAACCTCTCATATATTCAATGATCTTCATGAATGTTTTTATTATATCCCTCTTGAATATCCATCATATTAGGACTAAATTCATAACCCAAGCAAATTTCTATACTGTTTATAAGACTCTCAAAATAATATAAGTGAAGCATGATAGTTCATCAATTTCTTTAAAATATAACCACCACCATGCTCTAAAAAAAGATATTAGTGAAGCACTAGAGCAACTACCTAGCTCAAAAGATATAAGTGAAGCTCAAAGAGTATTATAATAAATTCATGATTAATGTGTGTCCCTCTCAAAAGGTGTGTGAAAGGATCGATATAGTTGACTAGAAGGCGGGGGGTGAATAGGCAACTAACAATTTTTAGCTTTTCTTTACCAAATTAAACTTTGCATCAAAGTACGTCGTCTAGATATGCAACTAGGTGAGAAACCTATATGATGCAACAACAATAAGTACACAAGCAAGCAAGGGATACAACACAAATAAGCTTGCACAAGTAAAGGCACGAGATAACCAAGAGTGGAGACGGTGGAGACGAGGATGTGTTACAAAAGTTCCTTCCTTTTGAAGGGAAGTACGTCTCCGTTAGAGCGGTGTGGAGGCACAATGCTCCCCAAGAAGCCACTAGGGCCACCATATTCTCCTCACGCCCTCACACAATGTGAGATGCCATGATTCCACTATTGGTGCCCTTGAAGGCGGCGATCGAACCTTTACAAACAAGGTTGGGGCTATCTCAACAACTTAATTGGAGGCTCCCAACGACACCACAAAGCTTCACCACAATGGACTATGGCTCCGCGGTGACCTCAACCGTCTAGGGTGCTCAAACACCCAAGAGTAACAAGATCCGCTAGGTATTAGTGGGGGGAATCAAATTTCTCTTGGTGGAAGTGTAGATCGGGGCCTTCTCAACCTATCCTGAGCAAATCAACAAGTTTCATTGGCTAGGGAGAGAGATCTGGCGAAAATGGAGGTTGGAGCAACAATGGAGCTTTTGGGGGAAGAGGTGAGTCAACTTTGGGGAAGAAGACCCCCTTATATAGTGGGGGGAACAATCCAACCGTTACCCCCAAGCAGCCCCGCAGAGAGCGGTACTACCACTGGGGTGGGCGGTACTACCGCTGAGCCAACGGTACTACCGTCCCACCTAGCGGTACTGCCGCGCAAAGGAGGGGAGCGAGGACTTGGACCCTGAGCGGTACTACCGTGGTGGTAAGGGCGGTACTACCTCTTGGGAGCGGTACTACCGCTTCTACTGCCGCAGCTAGTGCCGCAAAACCTGACACGAGAAAAAGGGCCCTCGAGTCGAGGCGGTAGGAGCATGGAGCCGCAGCGGTACTACGGCGGAAGTCTCCAAGCGGTACTATCGCTGAGGAGCGGTACTACCGCTTGTTGCGCTTCGGCGGTACTACCGCTGTGGCCCGCGGTACTGCCGCTGGGACCTGACAAAGCAAACAGGGAGGGGAAAGAGTACTCCATTGAAGCGGGAAGGATCAGCGGGTGCGATAAGGATGTGTATGTGTTGATTCCACCCTAGCCTTACCAAAGCGGATCCCCTCTTGATAGTACGGTGACTCCTACGAAACTAGTCCACCAACATAGAAATGAAAGAGCTGCACCGTCTTGAATAAAACACCGAGGGGAGGGAATCGTCTCGTGCCAAAGGATGAATCTCTAAAAAGATCAACGCACACTATTAGTCCGCAAAAGCATTGTCATCAATCACCAAAACACCTTAGGGATAAATATGCCCTTACAATCTCCCCCTTTTTGGTGGATTGATGACAATACTTGATTTGCACAAACGGGAAAAGAGATAGGACATGCGCAAACCCCACAACTCTAAAATATAGATGGGCTCCCCCTAGATGTGTGTTATCTAGATAAGTGCTTTGGACTACACGGCACACATACTAGGATCAACACTCCCCCTACATTTTAGAGACCAACAACCTAAGAAGGATATATGAGAGCAGAGTAAATAACAGGATAAGCATGCAACTCATAAGATACCGAAGGACTAGATAGACATAGATAATGATAATATAAGGATAAGGTAGCAGATGTCTCACACCATATGTCTAGAACTTAGGTCTCACTGGCACAAAAACAAACAAAGCAAACAACGAGAAACACAAAGACACACTCGCAAATCAGACAATGACACAAATCCCTAAACTCTCTCCCCGTTTGGCATCAAGACACCAAAAAGGGAAGGAGTGTTGCTATGGCTCCAGGTGATAGCAAGCAAGGGTCTCGAACATCATATCCTAGCGGGATCGTCTGCACCGCCGTCGTCGGTCGGAAACTGCTCGGCGTCTGAATCTTTCCACGGGCAGTGCTGCTGAATCCACTCCTCCTCCTCAGTTAGCTGGTCCTCAGATCCACTATTAACGATGGCACCCAACTGACGCATGAGCTCCTTGTGATGCCCCCTGGCCTTCTTCTCGGCGACATGAGTCATGTACTGACCATGAGATTCCATGCAGAAAAGCTTCTTCATCTTGAGCTTGAGCTTCTTTGCCCAAGAGGGCTCTGCCCCAGAAGGCTCATAGTCAGCGTCATCATCAGCCTCAGTCTCCTCCTAGGTCTCCATGGCAGAAGCAGAAGATGTGCCCCCAGTTTTAGGGACCTAGGTGCCCCAGTTGTCCTTCTTCCTCAGACGCTTGATCTCATGAGACACCAACTCGCCAGTATCCAACATAACCTTGGGATAGACCTGATCCCAGGCCTTCTTAATGAGAAACATGATGAACGGTCCATAGATCGGGCACTTGCACTCAGAGATAGCAGATAAGAGCTTAGACCACATAACATGAGAAATGTCTAGGGACTCGCTAGTGTTTGCTTCCTTCTCATACTGGCAAAAGAGAAGCATGTCCACGAGATAGGAGTGAACCATATCCAGATTCCCGATACGAGGGAAGAGAGTCTCACGGAAGACACGGTGAAGTATGTCTAGAAAGGTAGGCAGCTCATAGGTTTCCTTCTTAGTGTCAGGGTTGATCTTCAGAGTGCAGTAGGTCCAGAGGGCTTGCTTGTGAGTGGAGGTTGCATTGCGGTGAGGGCGAAAGCCGACAGGAGTCTCAAGCCCGTGATCTTCCACCCCAAGTAATTCCATGAAGGCCTTCCACTTAACAAAAAGCAACTTGCCATTTGTCATCCAAGTCAGAGTCCTGTCCTCATAAGTCCCTAGATGGACAGTGGCATAGAATTGAGCCACTATATCAGCATCATAGTCCTTGTTGAACTACATGATTCTGAGAATGTTCAGCTGAGAGCACATTTGAAGGGCTTCACCAAAGTACTCAGGATTCTTCTCCATAAAGTCCGTGTCGATGGAGCGCACATCAACATAGAGATTCTTCTTGGCCTTGATCACATTAAAGAAGATGGCAAACTGAAAGCGGTTCCAGAACGGACGGTTGACCAAAGTGGGTTCTTGGTCTTCCACATAGGGGTTGCGGCGACGCCTTGCCCAGAACTCCTTGGCATTCATTTGAGGCACAGTTTTGCCCTTTGGCTTCGGCTTGACGGCAGACTTCTTCTTGAGTTGAGGAGGAGGTGGAGCACTAGAGGAACCTCCTGCTGACTCAGATGTGCGGTAGTGCTTCAACATGGCACGACCGGGGTTGACACGACGAGCTTGATGCTCAGGATGTTCATCACCTGGAACCAAACACAAGACACACGAAACAACCAGAAAGAACGAGCATAAGCCAACAAACACAACAAAAGAGATCAAGGAATGGTAGGAACATGATGGAACTTGGCAGGCAGCGGTAGTACCGCGACCTGGAAGCGGCAGTACCGCCCGAGTGGTAGTACCGCTCAAATGGGAGCGGTAGTACCTGGTGTCTACTACACAACCTTCTTCTTGTAGACGTTGTTGGGCCTGCAAGTGCACAGGTTTGTAGGACAGTAGCAAATTTCCCTCAAGTGGATGACCTAAGGTTTATCAATCCGTAGGAGGCGTAGGATGAAGATGGTCTCTCTCAAACAACCCTGCAACCAAATAACAAAGAGTCTCTTGTGTCCCGAACACACCCGATACAATGGCAAATTGTATAGGTGCACTAGTTCAGCGAAGAGATGGTGATACAAGTGCAAAATAGATAGTAGAAATAGGTATTTGTAATCTGAAATTATAAAAACAGCAAGGTAAGAAGTGATAAAAGTGAGCGTAAACGGTATTGCAATGATAGGAAACAAGGCCTAGGGTTCATACTTTCACTAGTGCAAGTTATCTCAACAATAATAACATAGATAGATCATATAACAATCCCTCAACATGCAACAAAGAGTCACTCCAAAGACACTAATAGCGGAGAACGAACGAAGAGATTATGTTAGGGTACGAAACCACCTCAAAGTTATTCTTTCGGATCAATCTATTCAAGAGTTCGTACTAGAATAACACCTGAAGACACAAATCAACCAAAACCCTAATGTCACCTAGATACTCCATTGTTACCTCAAGTATCCGTGGGCATGATTATATGATATGCATCACACAATCTCAGATTCATCTATTCAACCAACACAAAGTACTTCAAAGAGTGTCCCAAAGTTTCTATCGGAGAGTCAAGAACGTGTGCCAACCCCTATGCATAGGTTCATGGGCGGAACCCGCAAGTTGGTCACCAAAACATACATCAAGAGGCACATGATATCCCATTGCCACCACAGATAAGCACGGCAAGACATACATCAAGTGTTCTCATAAAAGACTCAATCCGATAAGATAACTTCAAAGGGGAAAACTCAATTCATCACAAGAGAGTAGAGGGGGAGAAACATCATAAGATCCAACTACAATAGCAAAGCTCGGGATACATCAAGATCATGCCATAGAGGAACACGAGAGAGAACATGAGAGAGAGAGAGAGATCAGACACATAGCTACTAGTACATACCCTCAGCCCCGAGGGTGAACTACTCCCTCCTCGTCATGGAGAGCACCGGGATGATGAAGATGGCCACCAGTGAAAGATCCCCCCTCCGGCAGGGTGTCGGGAAGGACTCCCGAGAGGTTTTTGGTGGCTACAGAGGCTTGCAGTGGCGGAACTCCCGATCTATCTTCTCCATGGAGGTTTTATGAACGTTTGGCTAGCTCAATATGATGACTACTTGATAGTTTAGTGCACCATGCTTAATGGCTTAGAATCGGGACTTCAAAGACGTTTTGAACGTCATGGACCATATGAGATGTTTTACTTTATCACTAAGCGGTAGCGATAGTCGTAGAAGCAATAGATGGCGTAAACGACAATGATGCTACGATGAAGATCAAGGTGTCGCGCCAGTGACGATGGTGATCACGACGATGCTTCAGGAGATGGAGATCACAAGCACAAGATGATGATGGCCATATCATATCACTTATATTGATTGCATGTGATGTTAATCCTTTATGTATCTTATCTTGCTTTGATTGACGGTAGCATTTTAAGATGATCTCTCACTAAAATTATCAAGAAGTGTTCTCCCTGAGTATGCACCGTTGCCAAAGTTCGTCGTGCCTAGACACCACGTGATGATCGGGTGTGATGAGCTCTACGTCCATCTACAATGGGTGCAAGCCGGTTTTTGCACACGCAAAATACTCAGGTTAAACTTGACGAGCCTAGCATATGCAGATATGGCCTCGGAACACGGAGACCGAAAGGTCGAGCGTGAATCATATAGTAGATATGATCAAAATAGTGATGTTCACCATTGAAAACTACTCCATCTCACGTGATGATCGGTTATGGTTTAGTTGATTTGGATCACGTGATCACTTAGATGACTAGAGAGATGTCTGTCTAAGTGGGAGTTCTTAAGTAATATGATTAATTGAACTTAAATTTATCATGAACTTAGTCCTGGTAGTATTTTGCAAATTATGTTGTAGATCAATAGCTTGCGTTGTTGCTTTCATATGTTTATTTTGATATGTTCCTAGAGAAAATTGTGTTGAAAAATATTAGTAGCAATGATGCGGATTGGATCCATGATCTGAGGTTTATCCTCATTGCTGCGCAGAAGAATTATGTCCTTGATGCACCGCTAGGTGACAAACCTATTGCAGGAGTAGATGCAGACGTTATGAACGTTTGGCTAGCTCAATATGATGACTACTTGATAGTTTAGTGCACCATGCTTAACGGCTTAGAATCGGGACTTCAAAGACATTTTGAACGTCATGGACCATATGAGATGTTCCAGGAATTGAAGTTAATATTTCAAGCAAAATACCCGAGTTGAGAGATATGAAGTCTCCAACAAATTCTATTGCTAAAAGATGGAGGAGAATCGCTCAACTAGTGAGCATGTGCTCAGATTGTCTGGGCACTACAATCGCTTGAATCAAGTGGGAGTTAATCTTCGAGATAAGATAGTGATTGACAGAATTCTCTAGTCACCACCACCAAGTTAGTAGAACTTCGTGATGAACTATAAGATGCAAGGGATGATGAAAACGATTCCCGAGCTCTTCGTGATGTTGAAAACGACGAAGGTAGAAATCAAGAAAGAACATCAAGTGTTGATGGTTGACAAGATCACTAGTTTCAAGAAAAAGGGCAAAGGGAAAGAAAGGGAACTTCAAGTAGAATGACAAGCAAGTTGTCACTCCCACGAAGAAGCCCAAAGCTGGACCAAAGCCTGAAACTAAGTGCTTACACTGCAAAGGAAATGGTCACTGGAAGCGGAAATGCCCTGAATATTTGGTGGATAAGAAGGATGGCAAAGTGAACAAGGGCATATTTGATATACAAGTTTTTTGATGTGTACCTTACTAGTGTTTATAGTAACCCCTGAGTATTTGATACTTGTTCGGTTGCTAAGATTAGTAACTCGAAACAGGAGTTGCAGAATAAACAGAAACTAGTTGAGGGTGAAGTGATGATGAGTGTTGGAAGTGGTTCCAAGATTGATATGATCATCATCGCACACTCCCTATACTTTCGGGATTAGTGTTGAAACTAAATAAGTGTTATTTGGTGTTTGCGTTGAGCATGAATATGATTTGATCATGTTTATTGCAATGCGGTTATTCATTTAAGTAAGAGAATAAATTTTTGTTCTGTTTACATGAATAAAACCTTATATGGTTACACACCCAATGAAAATGGTTCGTTGGATCTCGATCGTAGTGATACACATATTCATAATATTGAAACCAAAAGATGCAAAGTTAATAATGATAGTGCAACTTATTTGTGGCACTGCAGTTTAGGTCATATTGGTGTAAAGCACATGAAGAAACTCCATGCTGATGGGATTTTGGAATCACTTGATTATGAATCACTTGATGCTTGCGAACCATGCCTTATGGGCAAGATGACTAAAGACTCCGTTCTCCAGAACAATAGAGCAAGCAACTGACTTGTTGGAAATAATACATACTGATATATGCGATCCGATGAGTGTTGAGGCTCGCGGCAAGTATCATTCTTTTCTGACCTTCACAGATGATTTCAGCAGATATGGGTATATCTACTTGATGAAACATAAGTCTGAAATAATTGAAAGGTTCAAAGAATTTCAGAGTGAAGTGGAAAAATCATCGTAACAAGAAAATAAAGTTTCTATGATCTGATCGCGGAGACGAATATTTGAGTTACGAGTTTGGTCTTCAATTAAAACAATGTGGAATAGTTTCATAGCTCACGCCACCTGGAACACCATAATGTTATGGTGTGTCCGAACGTCGTAACTGCACTTTATTGGATATGGTGCGATCTATGATGTCTCTTATCGGTTTTACCACTACCGTTTTGGGGTTGTGCATTAGAGACAGCTGCATTCACGTTTAAAAGGGCACCATCTAAATCCGTTGAGACGACACCGTATGAACTATGGTTTAGCAGTAAACCTAAGCTGTCGTTTCTTAAAGTTTGAAGTTGCGATGCTTATATGAAAAAGTTTCAACCTGATAAGCTCGAACCCAAATCGGAGAAGTGCGTCTTCATAGAATACCCAAAGGAAACTGTTGGGTACTCCTTCTATCACAAATCCAAATGCAAAACATTCGTTGCTAAGAATGGATCCTTTCTAGAGAAGGAGTTTCTCTCGAAAGAAGTGAGTGGGAGGAAAGTAGAACTTGATGAGGTAACTATACCTGCTCCCTTATTGGAAAGTAGTTCATCACAGAAATCTGTTCCTATGACTACTACACCAATTAGTGAGGAAGTTAATGATGATGATCATGAAACTTCAAATGAAGTTACTACAGAACCTCGTAGGTCTTCCAGAGTAAGATCCACACCAGAGTGGTACGGTAATCCTATTCTGGAAGTCATGTTACTAGACCATGATGAACCTACGAACTATGAGGAAGCGATGATGAGCCCAGATTCCACGAAATGGCTTGAGGCCATAAAATCTGAGATATGTTCCATGTATGAGAACAAAGTATGGACTTTGATTGACTTGCTCGATGATCAGCAAGCCATGTTAAATAAATGGATCTTCAAGAGGAAGACGGACATTGATAGTAGTGTTACTATCTACTAAGCTCGACTTGTTGCGAAATGTTTTCAACAAGTTCAAGGTGTTGAATACGATGAGATTTTCTCACTCGTATCGAAGCTTAAGACTGTCTGAATCATGTTAGCAATTGCCACATTTTATGAAATATGGCAAATGGATGTAAAAACTGCATTCCTTAATGGATTTATTAAAGAAGAGTTGTATATGATGCAACCAGAAAGTTTTTGTCAAACCTAAAGATGCTAACAAAGTGTGCAAGCTCCAGCAATCCATCAATGGACTGGTGCAAGCATCTCGGAGTTGGAATATACGCTTTGATGAGTTGATCAAAGCATATGGTTTTATACAGACTTTTGAAGAAGCCTGTATTTACAAGAAAGTGAGTGGGAGCTCTGTAGCATTTCTAATATTATATGTGCATGACATATTGTTAATTGCAAATGATATGGAAATTCTGGATAGCATGAAAGGATACTTGAATAAGAGTTTTTCAAAGCAAGACCTCGGTGAAGCTGCTTACACATTGAGCATCAAGATCTATATAGATAGATCAAGACGCTTGATAAGATTTTTCAATGAGTACATACCTTGATAAATTTTTGAAATAGTTCAAAATGGAACAGTAAAAAAAAGGAGTTCTTGCCTGTGTTACAAGGTGTGAAGTTGAGTAAGACTCAAGACCCGACCATTGCAGAAAATAGAAAGAGAATGAAAAGTCATTCCCTATGCCTCAGTCATAGGTTCTATAAAGTATGCTATGTTGTAAACCAGACCTATTGTATACCTTGCTCTGTGTTTGGCAAAGGAATACAATTTTGATCTAATAAGTAGATCACTGGACATGGGTCAATAATATCCTTAGTGAGGACTAAGGAGACGTTTCTCGATTATGGAGGTGATAAAAGAGCCCGTCGTAAAAGTTACAACGATGCAAGCTTTTACACCAATCCAGATGACTCTAAGTCTCAATCTGGATACATATTGAAAGTGGGAGCAATTAGCTAGAGTAGCTCCGTGCAGAGCATTGTGGACATAGAATATTTGCGAAATACATACAGCTCTGAATATGACAGACCCGTTGACTAAGCTTCTCTCACGAGCAAAACATGATCATACCTTAGTACTCTTTTGGGTGTTAATCACATAGCGATGTGAACTAGATTATTGACTCTAGTAAACCCTTTGGGTGTTAAATCACATAGCGATGTGAACTAGATTATTGACTCTAGTAAACCCTTTGGGTGTTGATCACATGATGATGTGAACTATGGGTATTAATCACATGCAGATGTGAATATTGGTGTTAAATCACATAGCGATGTGAACTAGATTATTGACTCTAGTGCAAGTGGGAGACTGAAGGAAATATGCCCTAGAGGCAATAATAAAGTTATTATTTATTTCCTTATTTCATGATAAATGTTTATTATTCATGCTAGAATTGTATTAACCGGAAACATAATACATGTGTAAATACATAGACAAACATAGTGTCACTAGTATGCCTCTACTTGACTAGCTCGTTTATCAAAGATGGTTATGTTTCCTAGCCATGGACAAAGGAGTTGTCATTTGATTAATGGGATCACATCATTAGTAGAATGATGTGATTGACATGACCCATTCCGTTAGCCTAGCACTTGATCGTTTAGTATGTTGCTATTGCTTTCTTCATGACTTATACATGTTCCTGTAACTATGAGAATTATGCAACTCCCGTTTACCGGAGGAACACTTTGGGTACTACCAAACGTCACAACGTAACTGGATGATTATAAAGGAGTACTACAGGTGTCTCCGAAGGTACATGTTGAGTTGGCGTATTTCGAGATTAGGTTTTGTCACTCCGATTGTCGGAGAGGTATCTCTGGGCCCTCTCGATAATGCACATCACTATAAGCCTTGCAAGCAATGTGACTAATGAGTTAGTTACGGAATGATGCATTATGTAACGAGTAAAGAGACTTGCCGGTAACGATATTGAACTAGGTATTAGATACCGACGATCGAATCTCGGGCAAGTAACATACCGATGACAAAGAGAACAAAGTATGTTGTTATGCGGTTTGACCAATAAAGATCTTCGTAGAATATGCAGGAGCCAATATGAGCATCCAGGTTCCGCTATTGGTTATTGACCAAGAATAGTTCTAGGTCATGTCTACATAGTTCTCGAACCCGTAGGGTCCACACGCTTAAGGTTTCGATGACAGTTATATTATGAGTTTATGAGTTTTGAAGTACCGAAGGAGTTCGGAGTCCCGGATGAGATCGGGGACATGACGAGGAGTCTCGAAATGGTCGAGACGTAAAGATCGATATATTGGACGACTATATTCGGAGTTCGGAAAGGTTCCGAGTGATTCGGGTATTTTTCGGAGTACCGGAGAGTTACGGGAATTCGCCGGGGAGTATATGGGCCTTATTGGGCCATACGGAAATTGAGGAGAGAGGCCGAAAGGAAGGAGGCGCGCAGCCCCCCTCTGGTCCGAATTGGACAAGGGGTGCAGCCCCTCTTTCCTTCCTCCTCTTCCCCTCTTTCCCCCTTCTCCTACTCCAACAAGGAAGGAGGGAGTCCTACTCCCGGTGGAAGTAGGACTCCCCTTGGCGCGCCCCTTCTAGGCCGGCCGCCCCCTCCCCCCTTGCTCCTTTATATACGGGGGCAGGGGGGCACCTCTAGGAACAAGACAAGTTGATCTACGGATCGTTCCTTAGCCGTGTGCGGTGCCCCCCTCCACCATATTCCACCTCGGTCATATCGTCGCGGAGTTTAGGCGAAGCCCTGCGCCGGTAGAACATCATCATCGTCACCACGCCGTCGTGCTGACGGAACTCATCCCCGAAGCTTTGCTGGATCGGAGCCCGGGGATTGTCATCGAGCTGAACGTGTGCTGAACTCGGAGGTGCCGTATGTTCGGTGCTTGGATCGGTCGGATCGTGAAGACGTACGACTACATCAACCGCGTTGTGTTAACGCTTCCGTTTGCGGTCTATGAGGGTACGTGGACATCACTCTCCCCTCTCGTTGCTATGTCATCACCATGATCTTGCGTGCGCGTAGGATTTTTTTGAAATTACAACGTTCCCCAACACTATCTTCATCACACAAAGTATTTAATCATGCACAACCCCGATGACGAGCCAAGCAATTGTTTCATACTTTAATAATCTCAAACTCTTTCAACTTTCACGCAATACATGAGCGTGAGCCATGGACATAGCACTATATGTGGAATAGAACGGTGGTCATGGAGAAGACAAAAAAGGAGAAGATAGTCTCACATCAACTAGGCGTATCAACGGGCTATGGAGATGCCCATTAATAGATATCAATGTGAGTGAGTAGGGATTGCCATGCAACGGATGCACTAGAGCTATAAATATATGAAAGCTCAACAAAAGAAAACTAGTGGGGTGCATCCAACTAGCTTGCTCACGAAGACCTAGGGCATTTTGAGGAAGCCCATCATTGGAATATACAAGCCAAGTTCTATATAAAAAAAATTCCCACTAGTAAATGGAAGTGACAACATATGAGACTCTCTATCATGAAGATCATGGTGCTACTTTGAAGCACAAGTGTGGTAAAAGGATAGTAGCATTGTCCCCTCTCTCTTTTTCTCTCATATTTTTTATATGGACCCTTTTTTTATGGCCTCTTTTTTTTTATTTCGTCCGGAGTCTCATCCCAACTTATGGGGGAATCATAGTCTCCATCATCCTTTCCTCACTGGGACAATGCTCTAATAATGATGATCATCACACCTTTATTTTTTACAACTCAACAATTACAACTCAAAACTTAGAACAAAATATGACTCTATATGAATGCCTCCGGCGGTGTACCGGGATATGCAATGAATCAAGAGCGACATGTATGGAAGAATTATGAACGGTGGCTTTGCCACAAATACAATGTCAACTACATGTTCATGCAAAAAGCAATATGACAAAAGTAATGTGTGTCATATGAATGGAACGGTGGAAAGTTGCATGGCAATATATCTCGGAATGGCTATGGAAATGCCATAATAGGTAGGTATGGTGGCTGTTTTGAGGAAGGTATATGGTGGGTGTATAGTACCGGCGAAAGTTGCACGATACAAGAGAGGCTAGCAATAATGAAGGGGTGAAAGGAGTGCGTATAGTCCATGGACTCAACATTAATCAAAAGAACTCATATACTTGTTGTAAAAATTTAGAAGTCATCAAAAACCAAAGCATTACACGCATGCTCCTAGGGGGATAGATTGGTAGGAAAAGACCATCGCTCGTCCCCAACTGCCACTCATAAGGAAGACAATCAATAAATAAAATTGCGCTCCAACTTCATCACAAAGCGGTTCACCATACGTGCATGCTACGGGAATCACAAACTTCAACACAAGCATTCTTTAAATTCATAATCACCCAACTAGCATGACTTTAATATCACTACCTCCATATCTCAAAACAATTATCAAGCATCAAATTGATCATAGCATGCAATTCACTTCCTATGATAGTTTTCATTCAAATTACCATGCTGTTTAAGACTCTCAAAATAATATAAGTGAAGCACTAGAGCAAACGACAAACTACTCTGAAAGATATAAGTGAAGATCAATGAGTAGCTAAATAAATATGCAACTATATGAAGACTCTCTCTCATTAAAGAATTTCAGATCTTGGTATTGTATTCAAGAAGCAAGAAAAACAAAATAAAATGACATTGCAAGGATAGCACAACTCATGTGAAGAAGCAAAAACTTAGGCTCAACCGATACTAATCGATGATTCTTGAAGAAGAAAGGTGGGATGCCTACCGGGGCATCCCCAAGCTTAGATGCTTGAGACTTCTTGAAATATGTTCTTGGGGTGCCTTGGGCATCCCCAAGCTTGAGCTTTTGTGTCTCCTTAATTCCTCTCATATCATGGTTTCTCTTTTTATCAAAAGCTTCATTCACAACAAACTCAACAAGAACTCGTGAGATAGGTTAGTATAAACCAATGCAAAACCTTATCATTTTCTACTGTAACAAATCACTAACATTATTATTCAACATTGAATACTAAATGCCTCTGTATATTTAATGCTCCTATCCTCAAATAGAATCATTAAACAAGCAAACATATGCAAACAATGCAACCATAACAGCAATCTGCCAAAACAGTACAGTCTGTAAAGAATGCAAGCGTAACAATACTTCCCTGACTCCAAAAATTATGAACTAAAATTCCCACTGTAATAAATTTATCAGAGCTTAATATGCAAAAAGATTCAACGTTATACCATTCTCTGACTTTTCTAGGGAATTTTTGCAACAGCGGTAAACTTTCTGTTTTCAAACAGCAACATGTATACTAGCAAAATAAGCATGGCAAAGGCTATCCTTGACTTTTTATTGAAACTAAAGGTGCAAAACATTATTCTAACTAACATCAAGCAAAAACTAGCAAAATAAAATGACGCTCCAAGCAAAACACATATCATGTGGCGGATAAAAATATAGCTTCAAGTAAAGTTACCGATGAACGAAGACGAAAGAGGGAATGCCATCCGGGGCATCCCCAAGCTTAGGCTCTTAGTTGTACTTGAATATTACCTTGGTTTGCCTTGGGAATCCCCAAGCTTAGGCTCTTTCCAATCCTTATTCCATAGTCCATTGAATCTTTACCCAAAACTTGAAAACTTCAACCACACAAAACATAACACAAAACACGTAAGCTCCGTTAGTAAGAAAATAAATCACCACTTAGGTACTGTAATGAACTCATTCTAAATTCATATTGATGTTAAACCTACTGTATTCCAACTTCTCTATGGTTCATACCACTTAATACTAGCCATAGATTGATCAAAATAAGCAAACAACACATAGAAAACAGAATCTGTCAAAAACAGAACAGTCTGTAGTAATCTGTATCAAACGTATACCTCTGGAACCCCAAAAATTATGAAATAAATTTATTGACCTGAGTAATTTGTATATTAATCATCTTCAAAAAGAATTAACCTAAAATCACTCTCCAGTAAAATGTGGAAGCTAAACTCATGAGCACAAAAGTTTCTGTTTTTTACAGCAAGATCACATAAACATCACCCAAGTCTTCCCAAAGGTTCTACTTGGCATAATCATGTGGACACACAAAAACAGTAAGGGTAAATATTGGGTTGTCTCCCAACAAGCGCTTTTCTTTAATGCCTTTTTAGCTAGGCATGATGACGGCAATGATGCTCACATAAAAGATAAGAATTGAAACATAAAGAGAGCATCATGAAGCATATGACTAGCACATTTAAGTCTAACCCAATTCCTATGCATAGGGATTTTGTGAGCAAACAACTTATGGGAACAATAATCAACTAGCATAGGAAGGTCAAACAAGCATAACTTTAAGAATTTGAGCACATAGAGAGGAAACCTGTCATTATTGCAATTCCTACAAGCATATGTTCCTCCCTCATAATAATTTTCAGTAGCATCATGAATGAATTCAACAATATAACCAGAACGTAAAGCATTCTTTTCATGATCTACAAGCATAGAAAATTTACTACTCTCCACATAAGCAAAATTCTTCTCATTCGGAATAGTAGGAGTATCACAAGAGACTTGAACACTAAAAATTGTTTCCACATAACATTTAGAAAAAGGGTAATCATAATCATGACAATATTTGTAAATATAATCATCACTACTTTTTATAGCATAAGTTTAATCACAATAATCATCATAAGTAGCAACTTCGCTCTCATCATAATCGATTGAAACCTCTCCTAAGATAGTGGAATCACTAAATAAAGTTGACACTCTTCCAAATCCACTTTCATATTTATCACAATAAAATTCAACATCCTCCAAAATAGTGGGATCATTACTTCCTAAAGTTGACACTCTTCCAAATCCACTTTCATCAATATAATCATCATCGGTAGGAGGCATGCTATCATCAAAATAAATTTGCTCATCAAAACTTGGGGGACAAAAAATATCATCTTCATTAATCATAGCATCCCCAAGCTCGGGACAAACATTAATTTCAGCAAATATATTCTCAAATATTTCATACTCATCAAACATAGCTTCCCCAAGCTTGGGCCCTTTCATATCATAAGCATAATCACTCTCATCATTAAAAATATGGATAGCACCAATAGTAAAGCAAATATCATCATCACAATGAGTAGTAGGAGCAACATCATTTGGGAGGGATACCTTTTTACCTTTGCTGCCCCTTCTCTTCCTTTTCTCTTCACATTATGTGTGGGTTCAACCTTCTTTATTGAAGGGATTGGTTGAATAGAAAGCTCTTCCTCGTTACCTGAATCATCATAAGAAATAATAGGAGGAGGTTGGGAAGTCTCTTCCCTTTCATTAGTATTCTCTTCATCTTCTATTTGCTTTATTTTCTTTAGGTAATTGGTAATATAAGGAATTTCAATGCAATTCACCGCACAAAACATATAAATCTTTTCTAGATCAATATCAAGGAAATGCCTAAGATTAAATTCTGGAATAGGCTTAGTTAAACGTTTCAACTCTTCACAACCCAAAAGCAATCTAAGTTCATGGTAATGAGAAGGGGAGATCAAATCATCACAATTTTTGGACACGATCCGATCATGAAACAATTTGCATTGGAGGTTTAAATGATCTTGTTTATTGCAAAATTCACAACGGGAAAGATATCTTAAATTCTCCGCACTCTTATCTAGCCTTTCTTGCAACCTCTTAGTTCCTAAATACTTATGCGTCTTGCAATATATATCTTCTCTATTTGGTGTGTTCATGCAAACATGCACTCCACAAAAGTTGACATGCTCATAAGATATATTTTCATCATGACTAGAGCAATCATCATTAGTACTATGGATATTCAGGGAGTTTATACTAACAACATTGCAATCATGCTCATCATTAAAAGATTTAGTACCAAGCATTTTAAAGCATTCTTCTTCTAGCACTTGAGCACAATTTTCCTTTCCATCAAACTCACGAAAGATATTAAAAAGACGAAGCGTACGAGACAAACTCAACTCCATTTTTTTGTAGTTTTCTTTTATAAACTAAACTAGTGATAAAACAAGAAACTAAAAGACTCGATTGCAAGATCCAAAGATATACCTTCAAGCGCTAACCTCCCCGGCAATGGCGCCAGAAATGAGCTTAGTTGACGGGGTGTGAGTACCCTTTACCTAGCCTCCCCGGCAACTGCGCCAGAAAAGAGCTTGATGTCTACTACACAACCTTCTTCTTGTATACGTTGTTGGGCCTGCAAGTGCACAGGTTTGTAGGACAGTAGCAAATTTCCCTCAAGTGGATGACCTAAGGTTTATCAATCTATAGGAGGCGTAGGATGAATATGGTCTCTCTCAAACAACCCTGCAACCAAATAACAAAGAGTCTCTTGTGTCCCGAACACACCCGATACAATGGCAAATTGTATAGGTGCACTAGTTCAGCGAAGAGATGGTGATACAAGTGCAAAATAGATAGTAGAAATAGGTATTTGTAATCTGAAATTATAAAAACAGCAAGGTAACAAGTGGTAAAAGTGAGCGTAAACGGTATTGAAATGATAGGAAACAAGGCATAGGGTTCGTACTTTCACTAGTGCAAGTTCTCTCAACTATAATAACATAGATAGATCATATAACAATCCCTCAACATGCAACAAAGAGTCACTCCAAAGACACTAATAGCGGAGAACGAACGAAGAGATTATGGTAGGGTACAAAACCACCTCAAAGTTATTCTTTCGGATCATCTATTCAAGAGTTCGTACTAGAATAACACCTTAAGACACAAATCAACCAAAACCCTAATGTCACCTAGATACTCCATTGTCACCTCAAGTATCCGTGGACATGATTCTATGATATGCATCACCCAATTTCAGATTCATCTATTCAACCAACACAAAGTACTTCAAAGAGTGTCCCAAAGTTTCTACCGGAGAGTCAAGAACGTGTGCCAACCCCTATGCATAGGTTCATGGGCGGAACCCGCAAGTTGGTCACCAAAACATACATCAAGAGGCACATGATATCCCATTGTCACCACAGATAAGCACGGCAAGATATACATCAAGTGTTCTCATAAAAGACTCAATCCGATAAGATAAGTTCAAAGGGGAAAACTCAATTCATCACAAGAGAGTAGAGGGGGAGAAACATCATAAGATCCAACTACAATAGCAATGCTCGGGATACATCAAGATCGTGCCATAGAGGGAACACGAGAGAGAGAGAGATCAAACACATAGCTACTGGTACATACCCTCAGCCCCGAGGGTGAACTACTCCCTCCTCGTCATGGAGAGCGTCGGGATGATGAAGATGGCCACCGGTGAAGGATCCCCCCTCCGGCAGGGTGCCGGGAAGGACTCTCGAGAGGTTTTTGGTGGCTACAGAGGCTTGCAGCGGTGGAACTCCCGATCTATCTTCTCCGTGGATGTTTTTTGGGTACGTGGGACTATATAGGCGAAAGAAGTCGGTCGGGGGGTGCTCGAGGGGCCCACGAGACAGGGGGCGCGCCCTACAGGGGGGGCTCCCTCCTATCTCGTGGAGTCCTCGAGTATCTTCTAACTTGAACTCCACGTCTCCAGGATGCTATTCTTCCAAAAAATCACGTTGCTGAAGGTTTCATTCCATTTGGACTCCGTTTGATATTCCTTTTCTTCGAAATACTGAAACAGGCAATAAAACAACAATATGGGCTGGGCCCTCGGTTAATAGGTTAGTCCCAAAAGTAATATAAAAGTGTATAATAAAGCCCATAATCATTCAAAACAAGTAATATAATAGCATGGAACAATAAAAAATTACAGATACGTTGGAGACGTATCAGTACCGCTTGAAACGGGGAAACGGCGGTTCCCTACTGTTGTGGTCAGATCCGGCACTACCAGCCTGCCAAATTCAAAAAATACTCCTACCAAACACTAATCCAAATAGTCTAGCTGCCTTCTCCAACCTACTCAAACCTAGATTTAGCCAAAAATCTAGAGATGCAACCACTATTGCCCCTAAGACGCTAGATCTGAAATCTAGACAAAAAGAGAGGAGGAACGGGGGCAATACCAACATCCATGGCAAGAGGACAAGGTGGGGATCGACTCCACCGAAGGAAATGGAGAGGGACGACCCAGAGAAGAAGGCCCGCCGGAGCCCTCCCGCGGCGAGGCGTTGCTAGAGAGAAGAAGAGGAACGAGGGGGCGGAGCAAATGGGTATGGGGGAGAAGAAACCTCCCCCTACCCCGATATAACCCCCTGGTCCCGCCCCTTAGCGGTAGTACCGCGCTGGAGGGCGGTAGTACTGCTTATAAGCAGTAGTACCGCGCACCACCAGCGGTAGTACCGCCCAACAAGCCACAGCAACTAGACAACAACGACTATGCTCAAAAGGAGAGAAAAACCAACGGCAAGAAGAGGAGAAAAAGAACTCGGGAGCAAACACACTAGCAAGGGGCCAAGACACACCTCTTCAAGAGAGGTCGGTGGCCGAGGCCACCTATGTTTGAGTCAAGAGGTATGGTGCCGCGACGATTTTAACCTTGGGCCCATGACCAAAACTCATCCTTGAAGCACAAGTACCATCAAAAATGGTTAATGTGAAAGACTTGATCAATTTATGCATAACGGGGGGAGGGAGAGTTCATTGAGAGAACAACACTCCCCCTATGTCCATGCCTACACCTAAACTAGACAACATGTTGAATGTGGTGGGATGTGCATGGGTTCAAAATACATTGCTCGAATCAATGATATTTAGCTCATGCCTTAACTCGCGAAATCTTGCTTCATACAAGGGCTTCGTGAAAATATCTGCAAGGTTATCATGAGTGTTGACATACTTGAGATCGATCTCCCCTCACCTAATGTGATCCTGGATGAAGTGATACCGAATCTCAACATGCTTCGTCTTGAAATGTTGCACCGGGTTGAGAGAAATCTTGATGGCACTTTCATTATCACACCAAAGAGGCACTTTGTCACAAATGACACCGTACTCCTTTAAAGTTTGCCTCATCCATAAGAGTTGTGCACAAAAACTACTGGCCGCAACATATTCCGCTTCGGTGGATGAGAGAGACACACAACTTTGCTTCTTGGAAGACCAACTCACCAAAGAGCAACCAAGAAATTGGCACCCTCCGGAAGTGGACTTCCTATCCACTTTGTCTCTCGCCCAATCGGAATCCGTATATCCTTCAAGCTTGAAGTTTGCTCCTCTTGGGTACCATAAGCCAAAGTTTGGGGTATGAGCCAAATATAGAAAGATTCGCTTGACCGCCACATAGTGGCTTTCCTTCGGTGTGGCTTGAAACCGTGCACATATTCCCACACTCAACATGATATCTGGTCTAGATTCACAAAGGTAAAGCAAGGAGCCAATGATGGAGCAATATACCTTTTGATCCACCGCTTTACCATTGGGATCAATGTCAAGTTGGTACTTGGTAGGCATTGGAGTAGAAGCCAGCTTGACATCACTTAGCTTGAATCTTTTTATCATGTCTTGAGTGTATTTGGCTTGGTTGATGAAGGTACCTTCTCTTCTTTGCTTGATATCGAAACCAAGGAAGAACTTCAACTCTCCCATCGAAGACATCTTGAACTTAGAGGTCATGAGAGCGGCAAATTCCTCATTGAAAGCTTTGTTAGGGGAACCAAAGATAATATCATCAACATATAGTTGGCATACAAATAACTCCCCTTTGACCTTCATAGTAAAAAGAGTGGGATCAATTTGCCCAACCTCAAATCCACAATCTTGTAACAACTCGGTAAGGTGGTCATACCACGCACGTGGGGCTTGCTTAAGGCCATAGAGTGCCTTATTGAGTTGATACACATGATCTGGGAAGTAGGGATCCTCGAACCCGGGGGGTTGCTTGACATAAACCAACTCATTAATAGGACCATTAAGAAAAGCACTCTTCACATCCATTTGTTGTAACTTAAAGTTGTGATGGGAAGCATAAGCAATCAACAAACGAATGGATTCAAGGCGAGTAACGGGAGCAAAGGTTTCACCGTAGTCGATACCCTCGACTTGGGAGTAGCCTTGTGCTACCAATATTGCCTTGTTGCGAATGATGTTTCCATGAGCATCTTGCTTGTTCTTGAAAATCCACTTGGTACAAATGACATTGTGGTTCTGTGACGTCCTTGGCACCAATCTCCACACCTTTTTGTACTCGAAGTTGTTGAATTTTTCATGCATGGCATTGAGCCAATCCAAATCTTCGAGCGCCTCATAGACCTTTTGGGGTTCAACACAAGAGACAAACGCGTGATGTTCACAATAGTTTGCTAATTGTCTACGAGTGCTTACCCCCTTTCTTAGGCTTCCAACCACGTTCTCCACGAGATGGCCTTGGGTGGTGAGCTTGGATGCAATCTTCGCAGCATGACGCTCTAATTCCTCCTCGGATGTGGAAGGAGGAGGATTAACTTGATTATCTTGAGCGCCGTCTTGAGCTTGTTCTAGATCTTGAGCTTGCTCGAGGGGGAGAACTTGACCTTGGGCATCATTTGGTGGTCACCACCATCTTGAGGTTGATCTTGCCCTTGGTCTTGTTCACGAGGTTGAGGGCCTTCACTTTGTTCTTCGGAAGCGTGTGGGTCTTGGGTTGGTGATGGCTCCACTTGAGTGGAGCATTGTCCTTCTCTTTCAACCACAAGGGGTTCCTCAATTGGTAGGATATGACCCACACCCATTCTTCTTATGGCTTGGGGAGGAATTTCATCACCTACATCACAAGTACCACTTTGCTCCACTTGGGAGCCGTTATTTTCGTCAAACTCCACGTTACACGTATCCTCAATGAGTCCGGTGGACTTGTTGAGGACACGGTAAGAATGAGAGTTTGTAGCATAACCAACAAATATGCCCTCATAAGCTGTAGCCTCAAATTTAGACAAACGAACACCTTTCTTGAGAATGAAACACTTACACCCGAACACACGGAAGTACTTGAGGTTGGGCTTGTTACCGGTAAGTATTTCATAATGAGTCTTGTTCAAGCCTTTCCGGAGATAGAGCCGATTGGATGCATGACATGCTGTGTTGATGGCTTCAACCCAAAAGTTGTATGGAGACTTGAACTCCGCCATCATGGTCCTTGCCACATCCATCAACGTCCGGTTCTTCCTCTCCGCGACACCATTTTGTTGAGGGGTATATGGTGCAGCATATTGATGCTTGATCCCCTCATCACTAAGAAACTCATCCAAGGTGTAGTTCTTGAACTCGATGCCGTTGTCACTTCTTATTGTCAAGATCTTTGCATCATGTTGACGTTGAGCTTCATTTTCAGAGTCGATGACGGTTTGTTGAGTTTCACTCTTCCTCTTGAAGAAATATACCCAAGTGTATCTTGAATAATCATCCACAATCACCAAGCAATACTTTCTACCCCCAAGACTATCAAAGGATGGAGGCCCAAAGAGTTCCATGTGAAGGAGCGCCAAGGGTCTCTTCGAGTAGATGATAGTCATGGGAGGGTGAGCCTTCTCATGAAGCTTTCATTTGATACAAGCACTGCAAGCAAGATCTTTGGCAAAACTAACATTTGTTAGTCCACGGACATGGTCCCCCTTGAGAAGACTTTGCCAAGATCTCATATTGACGTGGGCTAAACGGTGATGCCAAAGCCATCCCACATCAACTTTAGCCATTAGGCATGTCGCGGTCTTAGTGGGTCGCTCCAAAAAGTTAATCACATAGAGACCATTCTCGACATGCCCAACAAAGGCTATTTTAAGAGTCTTGCTCCACAAGAGGGCCATGGTATCAATATCAAAGAAAGTGGCAAAGCCCATGAGTGCAAGTTGACGAACAGAAAGTAAATTGTACGCAAGGGACTCAACAAGCATGACTTTCTTGATCGTTAGATCATGAGAAATGACAACCTTGCCAAGACCCAATACCTTAGAAGATGAGGCATCACCCCACTCGACATTGGTGGGCATAGATGGGATCTTTTGCATGTCCACCACCAAGTCCTTGCTCCTGGTTATATGATTTGTTGCTCCACTATCGAGCAACCATGATCCCCCACCGGAAGCAAACACCTACAAGAGATCAATGCTTGGTTTTAGGTACCCATTTAGTAATGGGTCCTTTGATGTTAGTAACAAGGGTCTTAGGAACCCAAATAGACCATTCAATGTACTCATAAGGAGAACCAACAAATTTAGCATAAACATGCCCATCACTAGCACGACGCAACACATAAGAAGGGTTAAAGTCACCGGCTTTGTTGAAGGAGGTGGTTTTTCCCTTTTTGACATCACCACCCTTCACATTGTTCTTCTTCTCCTTAGGAGCACCCTCTCCCTCTTTCACAAAACTTTGCTTGAGAGGAGGAGGTCGTTTGGTCTTGTCGTTCTTCTTCTTGTTCTTGGACTTGGGTGCGAACCCAACTCCCTCCTTGGCCACAACTTCCTTTTGATTGCTCAAAAGGTCGTTGAGGTTCTTCTCACCTTGAATGCATTTCGCAAGGCCTTTCTCAAGTTGAACCTTCAACTTGGCATTCTCCTCCACAATATGCACATGCTCACAACACGGGTTAGTGGCATTTGCATTATCAATTAATACCATATGAGGAAAGGTGGCCTTTTCTTTGGTTAGCTTAACTTGGAGTTGAGCATGAGACTCCTTGAGGTAGCATGAGCACCCTTCAAGACCTTGTGGGCCTTGTCAAGTAAATCAAACTCCTCCTTGAGTCTAGCATGGTCAACACCAAGTTTAGCCTTCTTGGAAGTTAGCACACGAGACACAACAAGAGCATGATCAAGATCTTTCTTTAACTTAGCATGGTCATCATTGTGTGAATCCTCAAGAGCCAAACGATGCCCACGCTCTTCCTCAAGAGCATTAGAGAGATCCAATATCTCATCAGCATAGTCACGACTATGACCTTCCATCTTAGAGATGGTTTCTTCGTGAGCCTCAATCATGTCATTGGCTTCACCAAGTTGTTCCAAGAGAGCAACAAAGTGCTTCTTGGATTTTCCCTTGAGCTTACTCATAAAATACTCAAATTCATTCACTTCCTCATTAGACCCCTCACTTTCATCAATGCCATCCGTCAAGGAGGGATTAGTAATGATGGTGGTTTTGATGTTGGGGGTTACTTTGTTGGTGGCTTTAGCCATGAGACACTTGTCGGTGATGTTGTCATTGGGTGAGTCAAAGAGGGACACCCGTGGTGTTGTGGCAATGGCAACGGAGGCCATGGCCATGGCTTCATTATCTTCATCATCATCGTCATCCTCATGGTATTCTTCTTGAACCACCAACCCTCGAGTAGGAGTCTTTTTTGGTGAAGTTGTTCCTGTTGGGGAAGGACTTGGCTTTGTCCTTCCGGATGAGCTTGCCACCATTGTCTTCCCGCTTCTCATAAGGGCAATTCACAAAAAAATGGCTCACATTGCCACAATTGTAACAGGTTCTAACACGTTGCTTGCCCTTGAGCCCACTTGAGTTGTTCTTGTTTAAGTTGGGCCTTATGTTCTTCTTGCTCCAAAATTGCCTTGACGCAAGAGCCATGTGTTCATGATAGTCATATTTTGTATCTTCGGGGTTGCTCTCCTCATCTTCCTCTTCTTCCTCTTCTTCCACAATAACCTTGGCCTTCAAGGAAAGGTTGGGATTCTTTACCCTTTGTGAGCGCAACACCATGTTGTCGGCGGTCTTGTCCAAGATCCTCATTGCCACAAACTCATCCAACACTTTGTTTGAGGTCAAGGAGTGGAAGTCTGGTCTTTGACGGATGACGGAGGACAAGGCCTTGTGGTAAGGCATCATTGCTTTAAGAAACTTCTGCTTGATCCAATTGTCATCCGTGTCCTTGCTCCCATGATCTTGGAGTGAGACTGCAAGTTTGGTGACTCTCCATAAGAGCTCACGAGGTTCTTCATCTTCTTTCATTGCAAACTCATCGGCTTCATCTTGCACCACTTCATAGTTGGAGCATTGAATGCTTGCACTTCCATTATAGAGGGAAACAACGCAATGCCATGCGTCTTTGGCCATGCCGAAGGGTCGAAGATGAGGGAGATCTTCGGGAAGAACTGCATCTTGAATGATGAAGAGAGCATTCTCATTGAATTGATGGTCCACGACTTCTCTTGGGGTGAAGTTGCTTCGTTCAAGTGTATGAAAACCTTCTACAATGATTCTCCAAAGGTTAGTATTCACATGATTTAAATGACGCTTGAAGCGATACACCCAAGAATCAAAGTCCTCATTTTTCACAATCTTAGGAGGAGGCCCGACATGATTTAAATGAGTAGAAGGAATCGGTCCTCCATAAATTGGAGGTGCCACATGGGCAAAGATGTCGGTGCCATTTCTACCACTAGTAGAAGGTTCCTTTTCACTAGTAGCTTCCCCCTTGTCGGAGTTAGCATCCGTCACCTTGTCAGTGGGATCACCCAGTTTCAATGGTGAGGTAGATAGTTTAAGTCCTTCTAAGAATTTATTAAACATGCTTTCAACCTCGGTTGTCATGGAGGTTTTCAATGTGTCCAAAGCCACATTGAATTCCTCACGGGACACCGTGGTTCCCCCATCATCCGTAGATGAGATCGGATTCACACCGGAGTGCTCCTCCCCACCATCTACGGTGTCAACCATACTCTTCAGACGGCAAAGTCCTTAATAAAGAGACGAGGCTCTGATACCAATTGAAAGGATCGATATAGTTGACTAGAAGGGGGGGGGGTTGAATAGGCAACTAACAATTTTTAGCTTTTCTTTACCAAATTAAACTTTGCATCAAAGTAGGTTGTCTAAATATGCAACTAGGTGAGCAACCTATATGATGCAACAACAATAAGTACACAAGCAAGCAAGGGATACAACACAAATAAGCTTGCACAAGTAAAGGCACGAGATAACCAAGATTGGAGCCGATGGAGATGAGGATGTGTTACCGAAGTTCCTTCCTTTTGAGGGGAAGTACGTCTCCGTTAGAGCGGTGTGGAGGCACAATGCTCCCCAAGAAGCCACTAGGGCCACCGTATTCTCCTCACGCCCTCACACAATGAGAGATGCCATGATTCCACTATTGGTGCCCTTGAAGGCGGCGACCTAACCTTTACAAACAAGGTTGGGGCTATCTCCACAACTTAATTGGAGGCTCCCAACGACACCACGAAGCTTCACCACAATGGACTATGGCTCCACGGTGACCTCAACCGTCTAGGGTGCTCAAACACCCAAGAGTAACAAGATCCGCTAGGGATTAGTGGGGGGAATCAAATTTCTCTTGGTGGAAGTGTAGATCGGGGCCTTCTCAACCTATCTTGAGCAAATCAACAAGTTTGATTGGCTAGGGAGAGAGATCGGGCGAAAATGGAGGTTGGAGCAACAATGGAGCTTTTGGGGGAAGAGGTGAGTCAACTTTGGGGAAGAAGACCCCCTTATATAGTGGGGGGGAACAATCCAACCGTTACCCCCAAGAAGTCCCACAGAGAGCGGTACTACCGCAGGGGTGGGCAGTACTACCACTGAGCTAGCGGTACTACCGTCCCACCTAGCGGTACTGCCGCGCAAAGGAGGGGAGCGAGGACTTGGACCCTGAGCGGTACTACCGCGGTGGTAAGGGCGGTACTACCGCTTGGGAGCGGTACTACCGCCTCTACTGCCGCAGCTAGTGCCGCAAAACCCAACACGAGAAAAAGGGCCCTCGAGTCGAGGCGGTAGGAGCACGGAGCCACAGCGGTACTACGGCGGAAGTCTCCAAGCGGTACTACCGCTTGTTGTGCTTCGGCGGTACTACCGCTGTGGCCCGCGGTACTGCCGCTGGGACCAAACAAAGCAAACAGGGAGGGGAAAGAGTACCCCATTGAAACAGGAAGGATCAGCGGGTGCGATAAGGATGTGTACGTGTTGATTCCACCCTAGCCTTACCAAAGCAGATCCCCTCTTGATAGTACGGTGACTCCTACGAAACTAGTCCACTAACATAGAAATGAAAGAGCTGCACCGTCTTGAATAAAACACCGAGGGGAGGGAATCGTCTCGTGCCAAAGGATGAATCTCTGAAAAGCTCAACGCACATGATTAGTCCGCAAAAGCATTGTCATCAATCACCAAAACACCTTAGGGATAAATATGCCCTTACAATGTGTCTAGCAAGGATGATAGTGTCAAACTAAAAAGCAAATAAAGCAAAGACTCATATAATACATGACGCTCCAAGCAAAACAAATATCATGTAGTGAATAAAAATATAGCCTCAAGTAATTTACCAATGGACTGTAGACAAAAGAGGGGATGCCATCCGGGGCATCCCCAAGCTTAGATGCTTGGTTGTCCTTGAATATTATCTTGGGATGCATTGGGAATCCACAAGCTTAGGATCTTGCCACTCCTTATTCCTTAGCCCATAGAAACTTCACCCAAAACTTGAAAACTTCACAACACAAAACTCAACAAAAAAACTCGTGAGATCCATTAGTATAATTAAAGCAAACCACCACTTTAGGTACTGTTGTAAACTCATTCCAATTTTATATTGGCATTGTATCTATTGTACTCTAACTTCACAATGTCTCATACCCCCCGATACTACCCATAGATTCATCAAAATAAATGAACAACACAATAAAAACAGAATCTGTGAAAAACAGAATAGTCTGTAGCAATGTGAACAATGACCATACTTCTGTAATTGTAAAAATTCTGAAAAATTAGGACAACATGGGCAATTTGTATAGCAATCTTGTGTACAAAATTCATAGCAAAAGCACGTTTATGTGAATTTACAAAATTCCAGAACTGGGCGCAAAAGTTTCTGTTTTTTCATAGAATCAAATCAACTATATTCGAAATCATCCCAAAGGTCTTACTTGGCACAAACACTAATTTAAACATAAGAACACCATCATAACAAAAGTATAATTGGAAAAACAAGAAAAACAAAAAAATACATTGGGTTGCCTTTGATTGCTTGTATCTGCGTTGGTATTTCCTCGGAGAGGAGAGGATGATGCAGCACATCAAAGGTAAGTATTTCCCTCTGTCATGAAACCAAGGTTATCAATCTAGTAGGAGAACCAAGCAACACTATGTAAATAGCATCGGCACACAAACAACAAATACTTGTAATAGAACGCGTAAGATGGGTTGTCAATCCCTCCTCGGTATTGAGATAGATTAAATTGTATGAGATTTGATAAATAGATCTAACTAAAACACACAAACAAAATGCAGCAAGCTATTTTTAGATTTAATATGATAGGAAATAGACCCGGGGCCCATAGTTTTCACTAGAGGATTATCTCAAGAAAATAGCATACAGTGGGTAAACAAATTACGTCCATGATTAGTAGGTCGACTCCTGCCTGCATCTACTACTATTACTCCACACATTGACGTCTATCCATCATGCATCTAGTGTATTAAGTTCATGGAAAAATAGATTAAAGCAATAAGAACGATGACATGATGTAGACAAGATAAACTCATGTATGAATAAACCCCATCTTGTTACCCTTAATAGCAACGATACATGCGTGTCATGTCTCTTTCTGTCACTAAGATTGAGCACCACAGGATTGAACCAATCACAAAGCACTCTTTCCATGGCAAGAAAAATCAATCTAGTTGGCCAAACTAAACCAAATTTCGGAGAAGAAATATGAGGCTATAACAATCATGCATAAAAGAGTTCAGCAAAGACTCAAATAATATTCATGGGTAGAACTGATCATAAACCCACAATTCTTCAGATCCCAACAAACACACCGCAAAAAGTCATTACATCAAATAGATCTCCAAGAACATCGAGGAGAACATTGTATTGAAGATCGAAAAGAGAGAAGAAGCCATCTAGCTACTAGCTACGGACCCATAGGTCTATGGTAAACTACTCACGCATCATCGGAGAGGCAAGGGTGACGATGAAGAATCCCTCCGTGATCGTTGCCCCCTCCGGCAGAGTGCCTGAAAAGGCCTCTAGATTGGATCATGGTTCTAGAACTTGCGGCGGCTAGAAAAGTATCTCGTCGACTTCCCTAGGGTTTTGTGGATTTTAGAGTATTTATAGAGGTGGAAGTCAATGGAGAAGCTTCCCATGGGCTCCACTACCCACCAGGGTGCGCCTGGGCCCCTGGCGTGCCCTGGTGCCTACTAGGAGCCCACAAGCTTGGAGGGCGGAAATATCTAGTGCACCAAGCCATCTTGTGCTACCTATGCACCAAGTTAATAAAATCGAATTGATGAATGTCAAAAAATTATGAACAAAAAGTATGTTGTAATAGCAACAAGAATCTATCATACTACAAAATTTGAGATCCAAATTGAAAACACGATACTAGAAATAAAAAAGACAAATTCACCGATGATATAGAAAATGGGCTGAATTCAAGGCCCATGTTGCATTAGGTATTATTCACAACATGATTTGTCTTTTTTGTTTCTAACTATGCACGTTAAATTTGAATCTAAAATTTTATACTATGGTGCATATGTGTCATACCTACACCCTGACAAAACTCCATAATTTTTCAATGTTTAAAATGTGAGATACGGAGATCGGTGCACCGATAGCACCAAATTCACCATTGCACCAGATACGTTCTTAGCTTGGAGGGCACGATGACCCACAAGTATGTGGTTTCAATGGTAGCCTTTTAGATAAGTAAGAGTGTCGAACCCAACAAGGAGCAGAAGGAAATGACGAGTGTTTTTTAGCAAGGTATTGTCTGCAAGTGCTAAAATTGTAAGTAGCGGAGTAGTTTGATAGCAAGATAATTTGTAACGAGCAAGTAACGAAAGTAGTAAAAAAAGTGCAGCAAGGTAGCCCAATCCTTTTGAGGCAAAGGACAGGCCAAAATGGTTTCTTATGATAAGCAAAATGTTCTTGAGGGTACACGGGAATTTCATCTAGTCACTTGCATCATGTTGGCTTAATTCGTGTTCGGTACTTTGATAATTTGATATGTGGGTGGACCGGTACTTAGTGATGTTCTTACTCGAGCAAACCTCCTACTTATTATTAACCCTCTCGCAAGCATCCGGAACTACGAGAAAAGTATTAAGAATAAATTCTAACCATAACATTAAACTTTTGGATCCAATTGGTCCCTTACGGAATAGCGCATAAACTGGGGTTTAAGCTTCTGTCGCTCTCACAACCCACCATCTAATAACTACTCCACAATGCATTCCCTTAGGTCCAAATATGGTGAAGTGTCATGTTGTCGACATTCACATGACACCACTAAGAGAATGGCAACATGCATATCATCAAAAAATCGAACACATATCAAGTTCACATGATTACTTGCAACATAATTTCTCCCGTGACCTCAAGAATGAAAGTAACTACTCACAAATGATAAACATGCTCAAGATCAGAGGGGTATTAAATAGCATAATGGATTTGAACATATAATCTTCCACCAAATAAACCATATAGCAATCAACTACAAGACGTAATCAACACTACTAGTCACCTACAGGCACTAATCTATAGTTTTAGTACGAAGACTGAACACAAGAGATGAACTAGGGTTTGAGAGGAGTTTGTGCTATGAAGATGTTGATGAAGATAGCCCTCCCCAAGATGGGAGAGTTGTTGGTGATGACGATGCCGATGACTTCCCCCTCCGGGAGGGAAGTTCCCCCGACGGAATCGTTCCACCGGAGGGCAAAAGGGCTCCTGCCCAAGTTCTGCCTCAAGGCGACGGTGCTTTTTCCCGAATGTCCTCCCCTAATTTTTTCTAGGTCAAAATGACTTATATATCAAAAGATGGGCACCGGAGGTGGTCCGAGGAGGGCATAACCCACCAGGGCGCGCCCGGGCCTCTTGGCGCGCCCAGGTGGGTTGTGCCCACCTGGTGGCCCTCCCCTAGTACTTATTTGCTCCAATATTTATTAAATATTCCATAAAAATTCCTTAGTAAGTTTCAGCTCATTTGGAGTTGTGTAGAATAGGTAGCTTGACGTAGCTTTTTCAGGTCCAGATGTCCAGCTGCCGGAATTCTCCCCCTTGGTGCATACCTTGCATATTATGAGGGAAAAGGCATTAGAATTACTTGAAAAAACATTATTATACAATAAAACAACATAAATAACAATAGGAAAACATGATGCAAAATGGATTTATCAACTCCCCAAGCTTAGACCTCGCTTGTCCACAAGCGAAAACCAAAATCGAAAAACATGTCCACATGCTTAGAGAGGAGGTGTCGATAAAAACAAAAATACGGACATAGCAGCATCATGTGACTTATTATAACAGCAACAAACTTTTATCATAGACTTCTCATGAACAAGTGACAATTCATCACAACATTGAAGTATAAAGCATAAACCCTATTGGAAACCAACAAACTATGTTCTTACTCAACTTTGCAACTACAATTCATCATCTTTTCAGGAAGGGTCACGTATCAGAGCCTTTAGGCAAGTCCACATACTCAACCATCATTTAGTCTTTTATGATTGCTAACACTCACCATGTACACATGAGCAAAACGTTTCAACCGGACACAAAGAAAGATAAGGGCTTGTAGTTTCACCTCCCAACACGCTCACCTCAAGGGTGATGTCAAAAATAATAACTTATGCCACCCATATTCAACTGGGTATATGTGCCTAGATCTTTCCTCACCACATGATGCATGCCAAAGGAGAAAAATAAAAGGAATAGAGGGAAAAACTTTGACTCTTTCATGAAAGTAAATACATGAAAGTAAAAGATGGGCCCTTCGCAGAGGAAGCAGAGGTTGCTATGCGCTTTTTGTTTGTATGCTCAACCCCTTAGTGCAAGAGAATGTCACGTTATATTGCCCATTGTGATGACAACCTTTATTATGCAGTCTGTTGCTTTTATTCTTCACCATCACAAGTTCATACAACGCTCAATTTTCCCTTACACTAAATGATCTCACATTTTTAGAAGCAATTTTTATCGCCCTTTTTGCACCGATGACAACTTACTTGAAGGATCTTACTCAATCCATAGGTAGGTATGGTGGACTCTCAAACAAGATAGGGTTTAAGGGTTTTGGATGCACAAGTAGTATCTCTACTTAGTGCGGAGTTTTTGGCTAGCAAAGATAAGGGCAAGCACCACATGTTGAAGGATCTATGACAATATAACTTCTATGTGAATATGAACAAACATAAATTATTAAGTTGTCTTCCTTGTCCAACGTCAACAATTTTGGCATATACTATTTTGATGGGTGCTCACAATCATAAAAGATTTCCACAATAGTATATTTATATGTGAATCTTCTCTTCACTTATTAATTCTTTCATGTGTTGCATCATTGACCAATGTTATGTTTGTCAATCTACAATAAAATTTTCTACTTATACTTTTCCTTGTGTAATGGCATCACTTACCATAAGATTAGCATAAGATCTTTTTCTTTTATTTCCTTTCTTTTTATTGTAACAAGAAAGTAAAGAAGGCAAAACTCAAACTAAACTTTATTATATCTCACACACGATTAGAAGGATTGATCACTAAGCAAACTCACAAAAAGAAAGGATCGAACTAAACTTTTATTCATCTAATAGCAAAAGATAACCATTGATCTAATTAAGAAAGTAAAGGAAAAAGATAGTGGAGACTGATACGATACTGATAACCCACAAGTATAGGGGATCAATTATAGCCTCTTTCAACAAGTAAGAGTGTCAAACCCAACGAGGAGCTAAAGGTAGAACAACTATTCCTCAAGTTCTATCGACCACCGATACAACTCTACGCACGCTTAACGTTCGCTTTACCTAAAACAAGTATGAAACTAGAAGGACTTTGTAGGTGTTGTGTTGGAGATATGCCCTAGAGGCAATCATGTATGATGATATTTCCTATGTGTTTATAAATAAAGATAGTCCTTGGAAATTAACAATGATGTGTATTAGCAAGTACGTGACTTGTTGGTGATGACTGTCCTAAAAGGTCCCTAGTCGAAAGGGCTGTGTGGACACGCAACCAACTAGACTAGCATATGACACGGTCGATGGCTTGGTCTCACTAGCCACGGAGCATTGGATGCTAACCGGATAATATGGACTTGGAAAGGTTTGGTCGGATTCGATGTAGTTGGATCCGAGTGGAGATAAGGTCCGAGTCGGACAGACCCAACTATGAGACGCAACGATATGTCATCTGTAAGTCTCTAGTACAACATACATTCTATGTCCTAAGACCTGAGCTGGCGCATGTACTCGGGATGGTGACAGACTTTCTTTGGGCCAACCAAACTCTACTCCATGACTGGGTAGTTACAAAGGTAGGTTTCGGGTTTGTCCAGTCCCATGCTACGAGACATGGTTGAGCAAGATGGGATTTACCCCTCCGATCAGGAGAGATATACTCTGGGCCCCTCGTGTGATCCGACCAAGATAAGCATGGCCATGCGACAAGGATTATGAGATAATACGGATAGTGGTCGGCATCACTGGACCGAGAAAGAGGTCAGGCTAGCATAAGGATGGCAATCTCGCCTTGAGGCCGGTAACATATATTGTGTGGCAAAGGGAACAGAAGTGTGACATGTTGTACAGGTTCGCCTAACCAGCTTCATAGTCTGCTTGGTGTTCGACATGCCTTGCTAGAGGCCGCTACCAACCTGCAGTTCAGAGGTGATCCGAACTGCGACCAAGCTGACTTGAACCTAAGGGGTCGCGCGCTTAAGGGAAGGAACCTACGAGGTCGGATCCGAGGACACTGGTCGGATGTGTTCCGAGCTGTATTCGGATTGTGGCCTACTAGACTTGTGGGCTTTAGGGTCCGTGCGAGGCCCAAGCACTACAAAAAAAAGACACATCCGTGACATTTTGGGCCGAACGAATTTTTTTTCTGTCATACATATGACACTTCTATGACGATAATTGTGACATAACCTGGTATCATCATAGATGTGGTGGGCTCCTACTTCTATGACAAAAAATCATGACAGAAAATGGGCTTTTCTTCCTGGGTGGGCCGGAGACGCAGCTGCATGACATTCTTTGGGCCGTCCATGCCGGAAAAAACCGTGGTAGAAGCGAGGGGGAGGAAAATTTTGGGGAGTTGCCGATTACGGTGGGAGGTCGGGGGCGGAGCGATGCGCATTTCTATCATACGTACGTGCGTATGTGCGAGGCGTTGGCTCTAACTGAAGCCGAGCGAGGCGTTCGGCTCTAACTGAACCCGAGCGATTGCACTGCAGGCTACGCATTACTGAACCCAAGCGATCGATCGATGGCTGTTAACTGAACCCGATGGAGCGATTCCTTCGCTACTGCTGCTAACTGAAGCCGATCGATGCTGCCTCTGGGATGAATAGTGAGCGTTGCGGG
>NC_041389.1:643330266-643354836 GCF_002162155.2 Triticum dicoccoides
TGCCTCTGGATGAACAGGAACCCGTGGTGTGGAGGGCTAGATGAACAGTAGACGGTGGAGGGGTGGCCGTGGAGGGGTGGTTGAACAGGACCCCAATGTATGGAGGGCTGAATGAACAGCAGATGGTGGAGGAGTGCCCGTGGAGGGGAGGTTGAACAGTAGCCGGTGGAGTAGCGCGCGGTGGAGGCTGGATGAATAGGAGCCCGTGGAGGCTGGAGGAGGTCGACAGTGGAGATGAACAGTATCCCGTGGAGTCCCGTTTTGCGGTACGCCACACCCCTCCCCCCGTTTCGACCGTAGCGCTCGAACACAAGTCCGTTTCGTCCGTTTTGCGGTACGCCACACCCCTCCCGATCAACAGGACCCCCGTTTCGACCGTAGGAGGTCCGTTTCGTCCATTTTGCGGTATGCCACACCCTCTCGATCAACAGGACCCCCGTTTCGACCGTAGGAGGTCCGTTTCCTCCGTTTTGCGGTACGCCAGGCCCCTCCCAATCAACAGGACCCCGTTTCGAATGTGGCCGGTCGAACACAAGGCCGTTTCCTCCGTTGTGCGGTACACCAGGCCTCGTTTCCATCGCCTTTTCCGTCCAAGCCCTCCCGATGAACACGACCACACATTCCATTCTGACCCAGCCAGTTGGCTCACCATGAACACGACGACGACGCTGTTTCTCCGTTCTGACCCAGCCATGTGCGTATGCGCGAGTAGGCGTTCGAGACCCTGCCCGTATGTACTTATGTGGCCGTATTTCCTTTCTTGCACCCTCGCTGTTGTACGTACATGTACATGCTACGTGCGCGCCTCTACTACGACACGTGCACGCCTCTACATCTACGACACGTGCGCGCCTCTACATCGACCAGTATGTACGTACAAGTTCGCGACCAGAATGACAACGCTACGTACGCTTCAACCAGGTGGGTCCCGACTGTCAGGCACTTCCTTGCGTGTGAAGATGTAGCTGGTGGGTCCCAGCAGTCAGGGGGGCGAATCGTTTTTTTTGCCTGGACGCACTTTCTTTCGTGCGAAGGTGTAGCTAGTGGGTCCCAGCAGTCATGGGGGAAACTTTTTTTCGCGAAATATGGTGGCCCGTCCGGTGGGTCCCTGCTATCAGGTGGAGGAATAATTATTTTGCGCGTAATAAGGAGGCACTTCTTTGCTGCGACCCTGGACCCAGCTGTCAGCCTCTCCACGTACAGTCCACGTCCGATGGAAGCCGTTCCTTGACCATGTTGACCACGCCGCGCCGAGAGCACCTGGGCGGTGGACGACGGTGAGGCCTAGGAAGGGGACGACGCGGAGTCGGGGAAGACGCGACAGTGGATGCCCACGCGTAGAGGAGTACGAGGGTTCACTGGTTCGCTGCGGTGTGAGGCTGTCGTCGCCGCATCGCCAGCGGTGGGAGTAGTAGGGGGCGGTGAGGCCTCCGCCGCATCGCAGCCGGCCACGGTAGGCAGGAGCACGAGGCACGACCAGCGCTGGTTTGGGCGGCTGGAGCAAGAAGACCAGGGGTTGAAGAAGCACTACAGCCGTTGGATGGACATCGTATGGTCACTGGAGCTAGAATCGTGCATATTGACTAAGTTGACAAAGCCCTCCGTCCCTGTCATTTTAGTAGGCCCACAAGTTAGCCTGCCACTATACTGGGTCCCAGCTAACAGGGGGAGTATTCATTTTTTTGTGCGTAATAAGGAGGCACTTCCTTGCGTGCGAAGATATAGCTGGTGGGTCCGAGCTGTCAGTGGCGGTAACTTTTTTTCGCGAAAAACTGAGGCCCTTTCGGTGGGTCCCCGATGTCAGGTGGAGGAATCATTATTTTGCGCGTAATAAGGAGGCATTTCCTTGCATGCGGCCGTGGACCCAACTGTCGGCCTCTCCACGTACAGTCCACTTTAGATGCATGTCGGTCGTCGACCATGTTGACCAGGCCGCGCCGAGAGCACCAGGGCGGTGGATGACGGCGAGGCCTAGGAAGGGAACGACACGGAGGCAGGTAAGACTCCGCAGTTGTTTCCCACACGGAGGGGAGTACAACTGAATGAGGGTTTACTGGTTCGTCTGCCGTCGCCGGAGAATAACAACAGGTGTGGGTGAGTAGAGGGATGGCTAGGCCAGCGATGGGAGTACGGTGGGGCGGTGAGGCCTACGCGGCAGCACAGCCAGCCACGGGGAGGAGGGAGAAGGTAGTCCCGCCGACGCTTGTTTGAGCGACTGGAGCAGGAAGAGCAGAGATTGAAGAAGCACGACGGCCCGTTGGATGGCCATCCAACAGTCACTGCTTGTGCGTCAACCTTTTTTTAGGAAAGCCCCAAATCTGTGGAAAACAGCATACAAACCATCTGCCATTATTTCTAATAATTTACAGCCCACTTGCTAATTCTTAAGGTTTTGTTTGGAGCCCATATTCTTGTTGTTAGCATTACAGCCCATATTGTGGCCACGGTTAAAAAATTATAAGAAATTTTGCATATTTCGGTGCGGTCCGAACTGTTTTTAATCCAGAAATTTCGACTCACATTCAAACTGATTTTAAAAATAAATGTATATCAATATAAAATCCAAAAAATTCTCCACGCATAAAAATTAATGTAATTTAAAATCTCGAAATGAAAAAAAGATATTTGAAACTAATTGCCGGTTTGATGTGTTTTAAAAATGTACAACCCATTTCTCATTACTGATAGGCCATTTTCTCGGCCAGCCGAATGAAGCTCTCCTCGTCTTGAAATATTTGCAGCCCAACAGGCCTGACAAAGCGACTTACTTGGCAAATCACAAAAAAACTGGGCGGTGGCCTTGGACCTAGCTGTCAGCCTCTCCACATACAGTACTCTTCCGATGGAAGTCGGTCGTTGACCACATTGACCACGCCGTGCCGAGAGCACCAAGGCGGTGGACGACGGCGAGGCCTAGGAAGGGGACGACGAGGAGCCAAGGAAGACGCGGCAGTGGATGCCCACGCGGAGAGGAGTACGAGGGTTCACTGGTTCGGTTGCAGCGTGAGGCTGCTGTCGCCACAGAATAACATGGGGTGTGGGTGAGTAGAGGGATACCCTAGGCCAGCGGTGGGAGTAGTAGGGGGCAGTGAGGCCTCCGCGGCATCACAGCCGGCCACGAGAGGCAGGAGCACGCGGCACGACCGCCGCTGCTTTGGGCGGCTGGAGCAAGAAGACCAGAGGTTGAAGAAGCACTATGGCCGTTGGATGGACATCGTACGGTCACTAGAGCTAGAATCGTTCATATTGACTAAGTTGACAATGCCCTCCATCCTCGTCAACTTAGTAGGCCCACAAGTCAGCCACCCACTATGGTGGGTCCCAGCTAGCAGGGGGTATTCATTTTTTGGTGCGTAATAAGGAGGCACTTCCTTGCATGCGAAGATATAGCTTGTGGATCCGACCTGTCAGCGGGGGGGGGGGACATTTTTTCGCGAAATACAGAAGCCCTTCCCACGTACAGTGCATGTACAGTGCGTAATAAGGAGGAACTTGCGTGCGACCATGGACCTCGTGGGTCCGAGCCGTCAGGCTCTCCACGTACAGTCCTCTTCCGATGACTCTCGTATGTTGACCATGCCGCACCGAGCACACCGAGGCGGTGGACGACGGCAAGGCCCCAGACTGGAACGACCCGGAGATGGGGAAGACGCGGCAGTGGAGTCGCAGACGGAGAGGAGTGGGAAACTTGACTGGTTCAGGTGCGCGGTGGGCCTACACTTGGCAGAGAATCACAGGAGGTGCGGAGTGGAGGGATGGCCTGGCCGTCGGCGGGGTAGCGTTTCGTCGAGGAGCGCAAAACAACGCCACTGGATGCCGAAGGCTGGAGCAGGCGGTTCCGGCAGCGCTGGGGGAAGAAGACGAGAGATTGAAGAAGAATGTCGGCCGTTGGATGTAAATCCAACGCCTTCTTAGGCTTCGACCTACTGGCCCACATGTCAGCCAGTACATTTGTTTTTAGTGTCCATTTGGTGGGCTGGGTGAAACAATGATGTAGCAGCTATGCAGCCCGTTTAAATCCCATTTCCATTTTTCTCGAAATCCGCGGACTTGCTGGGCTGGGTGAAAATATCATGTTGGGCTAGACGGAGAAATGTTATAAAAACATAAACGCATGATTGCACGTCAGTAAAATCTTTGCAAGATTATGTACGCAATCACTAGGAGTTAACTTGGCAAGTTATATATAAACAATTATTATTATTATTTTGTAAGAACTTTCAACTTACGAAATAAAATATCATTTTAATTTGATGAGTTAATAATACGTGGGGTATTATTATTTTTTAGGCTAGACGTGGGACAGTTGAGTTGGTTCTAGGGGAAAGTACTAGGAGAAAACTCAGTTTACATTGAAAAAGAAAGTGGGAGAAAATTCAGAGACCTGCTGGGTCCACTTGAGGAGAGGAATATGTTGGGAGGAAGGAGATTCAAAGCACGGCAGCCGAGTGAACTAGTTTTTTTTACGGACAAGTGAACTAGTTTACATACATTAGCAAATAGCCACTAAAAAGCAATCAGGTTAATGGGTTCTTAAAAGAAATATTTCGGACAAAACAGATAATTACGACACATAGGCTAATGCATGAAACACTCAGATGATAAAGGTGCTTATAAACAGATAAAGTACAACACCTAGACCTTCCTGGCATGCTTGATCATGACGCTGCGGCTGTCCGTGTACTCGTCGGTTACGGGAAGCAGACACGCCCTCATGTCCAAGATCTGCCTGTACATGTCGTAGCATGCGTATGCATCCTTGGCCGCGTAGGTTATGTAGGCTAGATTCAGAGGTACCTCCCACGTGTTCAGGTCCTCTTCTTTCATGTTGGCGTATCAGGGGTCAATGATGGTCTCAGCGAGGTCAACCACAGAGTCCTTCTCCTGCCCGTTGCTGATGATCTTGTATTGCTTTTGGATGTCGACAAGCTTGTTGCACCAGATGGTCGAATCATCGCGTTCTGCCTTCTCTCCACCGCAGAGAAGGTGCAGTCGGTGCTGCCGATGAAACGGGCGAATGCTCCAGAACCTGGTGCAACCATAGGACTGAGGCGAGGCAGAGCTTCACCGAGTCCGTATCGTTGGTGTACATCACATTCAACTTGGTGCAGCCATAGGACTGAACGGAGAACTAACTCCTTGCTGAAGTCCATATCTAGTAGGCTCACCCCTCGGATCGCCATTGGAGTCTCTTCGAGTGAACGAGTGTGTAGGCAGCGGCAGCAGTTTGTTTTTCAGCTCTTGGGGAACTGGATTCAACAGTAAGCTGAGTGTGTACATGTGACAACCATTACTACCCCTCCCTCGTCCGCTGCATGCCTGGCAGAAGATGCACCCTCGGCGCATTCAAACGCCTCCATTAAGAATCCTACTCCGGCCACACATCGGTTCACGAGCGGGTCTGTATTGGTACTGTAATAACAGGAGTTAGTGGTCACTTTAGTTAAATTTAATTAGCTTTAATAGAAATTTATACTTAAAACAAGCAATGCATTGGCTCGTTCTATCAGTGCCACGGGATCAACATGCACAACAATTAGAATTATTATTCTCACGCACATGATCAACACATTTGTCGCACTTTCACAAAGATAATACTACCAAGTTTGAACTGTTTGTTATGGTTGCTGTCCTCTGCGTCATCATGCCGTGTTTCCCAGCTTGCAAGATTCAGAACCAACAAATAAGATCCAAATAATAAGTACAACAAAGATGCCTACACATCTCATTGATTCCCAGCTTGGAAGATTCAGAACCAAGAAATAAGATCCAAATAATAAGTACAACAAAGATGCCTACACGTCTCATTGATTCCCAGCTTGCAAGATTCAGAACCAACAAATAAGATTCAAATAATAAGTACAACAAAGATGCCTACACATCTCACTGATTCCCAGCTTGCAAGATTTAGAACCAACCCATTAGAGCCTTTTGATAAAGTGAATATCGGGATTAAATCCATCTTAGCTAGCCATGTCATACAATCGAAGAACTTGGCGAATGCTCTTGACCGTCACAACATCTGTAGTAGAGTATTCCTGTTTGCACAACGTGTTTGCACAGAACAAACAAGGAGACAGGAGAGCATGATTTCACATTAATAGCAGCCTCCTTGAACTCAACCTCCAGCTCCACTAGGATGAGGTCTGCCTGGAGTTCCATGATTCAATTCATGCACCTTTTTCTGCGGTTCACCTGAAATGAAGCAAAGATTGCATCATTCAGCTAGCAAGAAGTACTTGCTCTTGTGAGCTGGTAGGTTCTTCTTTAGTAGTTGCACTAAAATTGAGGAACATTAAGGTTGGCTGTCCGGCTCATGTAAGGTGCAACTATAATTTTCTTATCCTTTTGTGCAGTTCCACTAAAATAAAGTGCCATTGTGGTGACAGTGATGGCTCCATCTTGCAAAGGCTAATAAAATGTTGCACGAGATTACCAGCAGAACTTGACGGAGATTTTGGAAACTCCAATCACCATTTTGTGCAGTTCCACCAAAATTGAGAGATGTTGCCCACGTGACATTTTAGTTGAACTGCACAAGACACTCATTCCAAAAAAAAGTGTTTTGTGCAGTTCACCAAAAGGTCACAATAGCAACAAGGTGAAATGGATATCCCTATCTGCACAAAATGATAGAAAGTAAACAGTTGCTGGTCAATAAGAATATATGAAACATATACAGAATGAAAAGAAGCATCTTAATTATGTTCATGGCAATCACCAAGGACAGTAGAAATTTTAAAACGTTAGCAATGCTTCATGTTACCAGAAGCATTACAATCAACAATGAGATTCCTCAGATATGGGATTACTTTAATGGTGGCATTGCTTGTTTACCAGACATAGTAAATCAACAGCAGCTAAAGAGTTGGTTTAAGGGCATGGGACCGTGGGGACACCAGGATACTCAACAGCGTAAAGGAGCAACTTACTTATCATACTGGGAAAACAGCAGGAGTGCCATTTGTAACATAGTTTAATTGCATCTTATCACTGGAGGCATTAGATTAACAATAACACTGGTTAGACATGTCCCTAAGGTAATAGTGTGATCGCTTCATTTTACATGCGCCCTTACAACAAAAGGTTGGTTTACCCGCAAAAAACCCCCAGCAAAAGGTTGGTATAAGGACATGCGACAGTGGACGCATCAGCACAATGTACCTACAAGGAGGCATAAAGTGGTGATGCCGAGCTTGTTCATGCTATGTGAGGGCAGCAAACCTAATCCTGGAGACCTTTTACTATGTGAGGGCAGCAAATCTAATCCTGGAGGCCTTTTACTATGTGCGAGCAGCAAATCTAATCCTGAGACCTTTTACTATGTGAGGGCAGCAAATATAATCCTGAGACCTTTTACTATGTGAGGGCAGCAAATCTAATCCTGAGACCTTTTACTATGTGAGGGCAAAAAATCTAATCCTAGAGACCTTTTACTATGTGATGGCAGCAAATCTAATCCTGGACATACTCTGTTGACTTGTCCACCAGCCGCCACTTTCTATCCTTTTTTCAACCAATAATAGATCTATTCCTTATCCAGTTTGTACTGCGTTTTCCCATTATTTCCCTTTTCAACCAAGAGACCGGTTGGGTATCCGGTCTCTACTACTTTCACCATATTATTTCCTCTTTGAATCAAGTCCTAGATTCATGCTACAACTTTCCCCCCTTTCTTCGTTGTTTGAACAAAGCCCTAGATTCGAATGCATGAAGTAGATTTACCTCTAATAATACTGAAAAATTAGGTGGCTTTGGAAGAGCTGATGGGAGTAGAAAAAGATGCACATGCAGACACGTGGGGAGCTGGGGCAGTAGAGCAAGGCCGCTTTCGAAGAACTTATACCTGAGGGTCGCCGGGATGTCGGCGGCGACAGGTCGGATCTGCGGACAATACGACAGGGAGCAAGAAGGGTCGGAGGACCTCCCGAGCCGGTGCTGTGTTGGAGAGAACGACACGGGCAGAGGATCGGGCCCCTTCAGCAGCTGTGGGTTTCCTCCCCCAGCGGCGATGACCACATGAACGATGCACCTTTTAGTCCTCTACACACACCGGCCGAAGGGATCCGGCCGGATCTGTGACCAGCGGTGAGGAGAGAGAAAATGTCGCTACCAATGTCTTGTTTATATCTGGAGAGGATGAGAGAATGAAGAGAGCAACCCTAGTAAAGCGAGCGCTCAGGCCCCTGCGTCCATATATAGTGGAGTGATTATCTTTTCTCTCTCCACAACAAGCATTTCAATTTGTGTACATGGCATTAAAGAAAAGAAACTCTCTATTTAAGGTGACTACTCTATGACTCCTACTTACTACTACTATAGTACTACCTCCGTCCTGGTTTATAGGTCCCTTTTATAGTTTGTGCCAAATTTTGACAAAAGATTTAACTAAAAAAATATTAATGCATGTCAAGAAAAATTATCTCATTGGATTCGTATTTGAACATAGTTTTGAAAAATATAATGTTTGGTGGCATGCGTGAACATTTTCTTAGTTTAATCTATGGTCAAAATTTGGCACGAAATACAATGGGGACCGATAAACCCGGACAAAGGTAGTATTGTTCACTTGTGTTCCCCGCCCCTCCATTCATTGAACAACCCCACGGGTGAATAAACATACAGTAAGTACTGTATTTATATAGAACGAACAAGCTCAAACTTTTTTCGCGTAGTTAAAAGTTGAGGGCGTGGCTTTTCCCGGGCAGTACACGCGGCAGTTTTCGGGTAGGCGGTTTGACAGAGAGGCGAGGAGGGTGAGCGAGAGGGGCTGTGCGATTTGACAGCGCGTTACTGCTGGAAAGACTTGTGATATGACCACTCACTATAGTCATGAATTACTGGCGCTCCGACCGGGGTGATGCCCCCCTTCCGTTCCGCGCTCTAATCCGGTGCATGGCACGTCGACCCGGATGCTGGCTCTCCCACATGTCGGAGTAGTAAGAAGGAGCAAAGAATGATGCGGTATATACTAGTACTATACTACTCCCTCCATTCCTAAATATAAGTCTTTGGAGAGATTTCACTATGGACCACATACGGAGAAAAATGAGTGAATCTACACATAAAATGCATCTATATACATCCATATGTGGTCCACAATGAAATATCTATGAAGACTTATATTTAGGAACAGAGGGAGTACTACTCAGGTCAGAGGAGTGCGAACCACGGCAGCCCAGTGAACCAGCCGTGCGAACCACGGTAGCCCAGTGAACCAGCAGTAGAAAACAATAATGTGGTGATATGGCCATAAAAAACAATGTGCTACGGTTCACACAGTAGCATGTACAATAACACTCCACTTTGTTTGGATCCCTGAGTTAGAGCTAGTTTGGGTTGAAATAGCCTTAAATTATCGAAACAAGAGGGGTTAGTTTGAGCTAGTTTGCTCTAACCCAGCTAAAAAAACTAGCCCGGTGGAGAGGTTCTAATTGGGTTAGTTATCCTGGGCCCACTAAAAGAGAACTAAAAAATCTCACCTGCCCGCACCAGATCGCTCCCCTAAAAAAATCTCACCTGCCCGCACCAGATCGCTCCCTCCCTCTCACACGACTCCTCTCTGTTCCCCATAGGGCCGCCCACCCAAGCGCCGCTCTCCATCTCTCTCCTCCGGCCGCCCTCTCCTTCCGGCCTCCGCCGCCCTACTCCGGCCGCCCTCTCCCTCCGACCTTCGAAGGTCGCCCCGCTCTCCCTTCACCAGTCATTTTTCTCCCTCTGTCGTGCGCGGCGGCGGTGCATCTACCAGGGAGGGCGCGAGAGGGGCGAGTTTGTTCGTTCCTTCTCTGTCTCACGGCCATATCATTGATCTTGCTTGCTATAGCGCTAATTCTGATTTGGAAAAGTAGATCCTGATCAAACTTGCTATAGATTGGTGGTGCCCGCATGGAATTGTTTGATGCTGCTTGAGGAGGTAATAAATCTTTCTATTGGCCCAAAGATTCAGGTCACCTTTCTAGGTATTTCAATTTCAGGCTTGCATTATTTGTAGAGGCCCAAAGATTCAGTTCACCTTTCTTGGTATTTCAATTTCAGGCTTGCATTGTTTCTAGAGGCCCAAAGATTCAGTTCACCTTTCTAGGTATTTGAGTTTCAGGCTTGCATTATTTCTAGAGGCCCAAAGATTCAGTTCACCTTTCTAGGTATTTCATTTTCAGGCTTGCATTATTTCTAGAGGCCCAAAGATTCAGTTCACCTTTCTAGGTATTTCAGTTTCAGGCTTGCATTATTTCTAGAGGCCCAAAGATTCAGTTCACCTTTCTAGGTATTTAAGTTTGAGGCTTGCATTATTTCTAGAGGCCCAAAGATTCAGTTCACCTTTCTAGGTATTTCAGTTTCAGGCTTGCATTATTTCTAGAGGCCCAAAGATTCAGTTCACCTTTCTAGGTATTTTAGTTACAGGCTTGCATTATTTATAGAGGCCCAAAGATTAAGTTCCCAGTCGGCGGCAAGCGGCCCTACTACCCATGCCAGTGTCGACCTCAACTCGCAAGGGCTGGCGTCGGAGGGGTTCCCGGGGCTTGGGCTCTACAGAGCCTTCCTCCAGAGCGATGATGGTGAGCTCCTCCCTCGGTGCGTGAGGGGCTCCGGGCTCCCTCCCTATCGTGAACAACTTCCGTGATGAGTTAGCTCATTCTTTCTTTCATGAAGTGTTTTTTTATTTTGTGAAGCTTGATTGACGACTTGTATGTTTAAATGGGATATCTCATTTGTATGGACAAAGTAAAAATTATCATGTTTTGCATGCTTGATTGTATAGATGGTTAATTTATGTCAATTGTGAGCGGGAGGAGGCCACAGAAGAGCCGGCCACACCAAGAGGGTGCTTGGATCCAAGGGACTTATTTTAGTCTGACTAAAAATAGGGTCCAAAGTAGTCAAATGATTGAGATAGAGCATTTATTGTCAATCTAACCCTGCCATCCATACACCTCTTTGGTTTAGAGTTAGTTCAGGGTTAGAATCTAACTCTAACCTCTAACCGAGTTATAGTTCTCCTCGTCTCGGTTCATTGCCATCATACTTTCCCCATTCCTGTGTTTTCAGTATCCTGCGAATCAAAGAGGCCCTTTTTTTGGGAAAAATCAAAGAGGCCCTTAGACTGGTTTAGGTCTGGTCATTTTTTATAAATGTGTTATGTCCAAAATTTAATGAAGTGCTCCGGTTTCCATGAAAATAATCTGGTTTCATGTAGTAATTCATTGATTTATTTATTCTTCTGCGGGGGGTTTGCATGTAATTCGCGAGGTCTGAAATGTAAAGTACCCTGGCATATGCTCCGAGTCGTGCATGCACTATGACCCAGTTGCTCTATGTCCCACATGTCGGCAAATGGGAGCACGTGGAAATAGCCTAGGAGTACATATAGGAGGATACATGCGTGAAAAATATGTACTGTGAATCATAGCCGCGGTTCGAAAAGTAGACCTAAAGTGATGACAGCTATAGGTCGCACGCACCCAACTAGTGGTACTAGACATACGACTAATTTTTCCCTAAAAAAAAGAGGCACGAGTGCTCAGTACTCCTATTCTATAAACATGAGTCCCATCTGACAACAGCGTCCGTGCTACAGCTAGCCCTCCTCCCTCGTTTCTCTCTTCTACTCTCTAAGAGCATGGTTAATAATATAGCCAGCTGCTGGCTATATGATGCTGCCATGTCACATATAGTCAAGTTTATAGCCAACAAGTACAATAGCTAGATATAAATATGCACATATAGCCAGAATTCGTCGACCTACATTTATTTACTTGCTGGAATCTTTAGAAAGAGTTATATTTGGGAACGGAGGGAATACTATACTAATAAAACATTAAGGCCACGAGGCGATGCAGTGCTGGTTACAGGAGGCAAGAAGAAGAGATGCATCCATCGACGACGTCCACCTCCTCGACTCAGGGCGCTGGCCCACCGAACGGCGCCTAAGTAGCAGCGGCTTTCGTGGCCAGGTCGACGTGCTTCTGAACAATGGCGTCCAAAGATTCCATCCGCTGGAAGAAGGCCAACGTCTTTCTGTCCTCGCTTGCCTTGTAGTGGCCTATGTAGACGATTTCCTCATAGATGTGGATGTGCAGGTCGACAGTTTCTTGCATGGAGAGGCGCTGCGCGGCGAGCGCGGCCTCGAGGTGCACATTCTTCGTCGCGACCTCCAGCAGCTGCAGGGCCACCAGGGCTTGAAAGAGTTCGTCACCATCTAGGCCGATGAGGGTGGCAGGCAATGAAGAGCCTGGGCGCACGGGCTGGAGCAGTACGGCAAGGTCGTCCGCGCGCTTCTTGACGGCGGTGAACTTGCGGATGGAGTTGACCATCATGTCGTCCATGCGAGAGGCGAAGCCGGCGTCGCCGAGGGCTACGATGCCTGCGGTCGCCAGCACCGTCTGGAAACGCTGCACGGTGCGGGGCCGCAGGCAGGCGCCTTGGATGATTTGGCACAGCCGACTGCCGCTCGCGTCCATCGCCTCCATAGGTGCTTGCGGCTTCTGGTCACTTGGTCTTGGATTGGAGTGAGCAGTGTTGCGCAGAGACTTGGGAGTAGATGGATTGGAGTGGTGGGGTGCCTTTATTATATGAGAGTCCAAACTCTGTTGCATTTACATCGTGCTGGCTCTAGTCTGCTTCTCCAATTAATTCCCTCTGCATGTAATTGAGGATGCATCATTGACCGTTCAACGTCTCGGGAACCGCTACCTTCTTCCTCCTTGGCATTCTAGCACCTATGGACCCGTCGACGACGAGGTGCCTATGGTGACTTCGTAAATTTCAAGATGATACTTAGTGCCGTGCATGTGTGCGTTCATAGGGGTGAGTGTATGCGCGTGTATATGAGCGCTTGCGTCTGTACTGTGTAAAAAAAACAACATAAATGCGTGTCAAAAAGAGACTAGTGTCGTGGTATTCTCACGGGGGGTGTTGCAAGACGACATATGCCACAAGGTGGCTTCGTGTGAGGGCAAGACTGCTGCCGGAATATCCAGGGACGGGTATGTGAGTAGCACGCGCTAGTTTACCCAGGTTCGGGGCTCTCCGGAGAGATAACACCCCTACTCCTGCATGTCTGAGTATATCTGGTACAGAGTGCTCTTGGAGCTGTATCTAAGGTCAGTGCCATAGGCATCTGGCATCTGGCCTCGTATATGCATATGAGCATAGATGTGTGTGTGGCCGCATGTGCCTGAGCATGCATGCGTGAGTGTGTGGGAGAGCGAGTCCATCCTGGATGGATGGATGGATGCTCATATATATAGGGGGAGTTAGCTTAGGATGTAAGCCATGTAGGCATGGTAGCTAGCTAGCTAGTGGCATGGTGGGGTGTCATCCTTGTCCCCTGGGTCACTTCATAAATAGTGCTAGGGGACAAGTGACACTGTACATGATGGCTGGGTGTCTCGTGAACAGTGCCGGGTACGGTTGTCACGTCGGGGTCGCATCGGGCTGCAGTCGGTAGTCGGCTGGTTGGCGTAGTCGGCAGCCGGCTGGTTGGCGCAGTCGGTAGCCATCAGTCAGCCTGGTGGAGCAGTCGGCAACCAACAGTCGGCCTGGGCGGCCGGGGAGTCAACAGCCAGCAGTCGGCCTGGTGGTGCAGTCGGCAGCCAGTAGTCGGCCTGGTGGTGCAGTCAGCAGCCTGCAGTCGGCATGGTGGAGCAGTCAGCAACCTGCAGTCGGCCTGGTGGAGCAGTCAGCAGCCAGCAGCCAGCAGCCGGCCGGGTTGTTGGACTGAGGGGCTTTGCTAGCCCCGATGTCTTGAATTATTGTCTCGCCGTCTTCGGGGTATCCGTGTCCAATTACTCCGACAGTAGCCCCCAAGCCTCCGGGCAACTTGGCAAAGTTGGGCGGAGGTTTTTAGGCGAGTGTTCATGGAAATGATCATGAAAAAGATGAAGTTAGTCCACACAGATATATCAAATGTTTGCCTGTTAGCATTGCAAGTTTTATACAGAGGGTGCCGACTCGGTTTCGTCCGAGCCCCCTTAATCTTTTTCGTGTTCTCTCCACTCTTTGGCTTGTTCTCTTGCTTGCCGGACAGCCGCTCTGCGGTCTGTGGCTGAGAGTGGGCCGCGAAGTGGAGTGTACAGTACTTAGAGTCTGGGAGCGGATTCAACTGAGTAGATACTTGTAAAGGAAACGGTCGGGTCACACGAAGCGTTTTTCTTTCCGAATGTTTTTCGCGTGGGTGGCCTCCAGCATTCACTCTTGCCAGTCGGACAACCGCTTTGCGGTTTGTGACTGAGAGTGGGCCTTTGGTACCGCGCACGCTACAAAGCCGTCTGCGGAAACTAACATCTCAGGCCAAGCGGCCAGCCCCCGGCCCAACTCTGGCTGGCGCCGGGGCGAACAGTGATGCAACTGTAATGAAATGCGGAGATAGATCCCGAGCATCGCTCGAGGTTATCCGTGCTTTCGTGATGCAAAAAATATGTGGGTGAGGAGCTCACATTGATTTTCGTGTAGTCGCGGTCGTCGAAGACAGCCGGCGCGACTCGGCGCTCACGGAGCGCACCGGCGCACCCGCTGGGTGCAGCCTTCAAGCTTCCGGGTGCTCGAAGGGGGGTCCCGGCCGGTCAGGCTTGACCGGCCAGGTGGTGAGGCGTGTTGTAGCACCAATTTTATTCTTCTCTCTCTTCTGCCGGCTGCTGGCAGCCGGACAAAACTCTTCTCTTGTCTGCAATCTTCGCGGGGGCGCGCCAGCGAACCCGCTGGGTGTAGCCCCCGAGATTCGGGCCCACTTCTGAGCAGTCGGCCCGGATCTCCCGGCAACTACTTTGTCTTCTTTCCTCGCGGGGGCGCGTCAGCGCACCCGCTGGGTGTAGCCCCCGAGATTCGGGCCGACTGCTGAGCAATCGGGCCGGATCTCCCGGCAACTACTTTGTATTCTTTCCTCATGGGGGCGCGTCAGCGCACCCGCTGGGTGTAGCCCCCGAGATTCGGGCCGACTGTTGAGCAGTCGGGCCGGATCTCCTGGCAACTACTCTGTCTTCTTCTCTTTTGCCGGCTGTCGACAGTCGGACGCTTCTGGTGCACGAGCAGTCAGGTGGGCATCCGGCCTGACTTTTCTCCACCCGACAACAATCTTTTTCCTTCTCTTTCCTCTTCGTCCGCCGGCTGCTGGTAGCCGGATGGGCACGTTTCTTTTTTCTCAGCACCTGGCCACTTTCTCAGCCGGACGCGGTGTTTTTTTTCGGTCCAACTCTAGCCGGCTTGACTTTTCTCTTTTCAGGCGGCTACAGCGGGCAGTCGGCCCTTTTTCTTTTTTCCCTGCCGGCCTCACTTTTCAGGCGAGCCGGCCTTCTGACTTTTCTTTGGCCGGGTCCAACCCTCCTGCTTCTTTTCTCTTTCTTTCTCCAGCCGGCACCCACTCCCCCTTTTTTCTTTCTTTGCAGCCGAATGGGAACCTGGACAGCGAGGGCCGACTGGGGCGTCGGGCGCGGCACGGAGCCGGACGGCAGTAGCCCGGGCGAGGAGGAGCGGCTGGAGGAGGCCGGGAGGCGGCCGGGCCAGCACGGGACCGGAGCCGGCGCGGGCGGAGGAGCACTCGGCAGCCGCGGCGCTAGCGGCCGAGCACTCGGGGTGGAGCCGGCGGAGATGACGGGGTGCGGGGACCCGGCGCAGGTGCGGGGACTCGACGCGGGGGCCGGCAGAGATGGCGAGGCCGGGCCGCGGGTGCGAGCCGATGGAGACGCAACGGCCGCGAGGTGGAGACGGCGGGCGAGGCGGAGCCGGCCAAGCGCCGGGTCACCTGGTTGGTGGGCGGAGGCGGCCAGCCGGGATGCAGGGCGGAGCTGGCCAAGCGCTGGGTCGCCGTCTGGAGCCGGCGAGGCTGAGCCGGCACGGGGCCGGGTTCCAGGGAAACCGGCGAGCGCGGGAGCCGGCAGGCCGGGTTGCGCGGGCGCCACGGGAGGCGGCCGAAGTGACCGCGACCCGACAAGTGCTCTAGAGGCCAGCGGGGCAGCTAGGGAGGCCGGGCTCGGGGCCGGCAGGTGGCAGATGAGGCCGGGCCCGGCGCTGCGGCCGGAGACGGCGACGAGCGGAGGAGCGTGAGCCCGCAGGGGCGTGGGGCGACCCGGCGGGAGCGGCCCATCCATGGCATAGGCGATCTGGCCACAGTAGGGGCGGTAGCGGGGTGAGGTGCGCGGCGCGTCACCGGGAGCGAGCGCGGTGGAGGCCGGGTCACCGGAAGCCGGCAGGCGGATGGGCAGCCGACCTGCGCGAGCCTGCAGGCGGCCAGGACGGTCAGAGCCGGCGTGGACTCGGCGGAGGCGAGGCGGGGCGATAGAGGAGCCGGCCGAGTCGCCGGGTGCTGGGGGAGCCGGGCACGGGGTCGGGGCAGCACCAGCGGCCCGAAACCGGCCGCAGGCGGGGAGCCGGGACGTCGCGGCGGACAGCTGCGCGCACGGGTGCAGAGTAGAGGTGATCCGGGGTGACCGCGGGCATTGACTGCTGCGGACCAGCAGGCAGGCGGCCGGGCCACGAGCGGAGCCGTGCGCAGGAGGAGAAGGCGACCGCGGGGGGCCGGCGCAGTAGCTGCACGGTGCAGAGGAGCGGAGCGAGGCGCTGACGCCTCGAGGGAAGGCTTGTGCTTGAGCAGCACGGTGGCCTGGCCAGCCGCACGGCAGCGGCCGCGGCCGGTGCTGGTGATGCGCGTATGAGGAAGCAGCAGCGCGGACGGGGCAGCCAGACTATGGGATTTTGTTCGAGTAGCATCTGACTAATGTATAGTCATTATATGACTACTATCTGCGTAAGAGATGGCCATTGTCTGGCTTGTGTCTGGGGATTATCTGGCTAACCAACATATAGGTAGTGTACGACATGGTTTGACCATTGTTGACTAGCATATAGCTAGCTTGCAAAGATGGAGTATGGAGGAGCGAGCGCTCGTGTGTTGGCCAAAGCAAGGCGCAACGCGGAGGGAAGCAAATGCAAGCGGCACATGGATGGCCACGGCTGACCGAAACGAGGGCCCCGAGCACGGCGCGCGCAGACGGACAGCCGGCGTCGCAATGGTGGTGATGATGAAGGCGGCGAGGACGCGCCGTCCCACGCGGCCGCTCTGGGGGCGGGTCGAAGTCGAGCCCCCGAGCGCTACCGGAGAGACGGCACGACGCCGCGGCGGAGATGATGAAGATGGTCCCGCCCGGACTGTGAAACCAGCAGCAGTACGGTAGCATAGTACCGCCCCACGGTGGGCGCCAAATGTCGTGGTATTCTCACGGGGGGTGTTGCAAGACGACATATGCCACAAGGTGGCTTCGTGTGAGGGCAAGACTGCTGCCGGAATATCCAGGGATGGGTATGCGAGTAGCACGCGCTAGTTTACCCAGGTTCGGGGCTCTCCAGAGAGATAACACCCCTACTCCTGCATGTCTGAGTATATCTGGTACAGAGTGCTCCTGGAGCTGTATCTGAGGTCAGTGCCATAGCCATCTGGCATCTGGCCTCGTATATGCATATGAGCATAGATGTGTGTGTGGCCGCATGTGCCTGAGCATGCATGCGTGAGTGTGTGGGAGAGCGAGTCCATCCTGGATGGATGGATGGATGCTCATATATATAGGGGGAGTTAGCTTAGGATGTAAGCCATGTAGGCATGGTAGCTAGCTAGCTAGTGGCATGGTGGGGTGTCATCCTTGTCCCCTGGGTCACTTCATAAATAGTGCCAGGGGACAAGTGACACTGTACATGATGGCTGGGGTGTCTCGTGAACAGTGCCGGGTACGGTCGTCACGTCGGGGTCGCATCGGGCTGCAGTCGGTAGTTGGCGTAGTCGGCAGCCAGCTGGTTGGCGCAGTCGGCAGCCATCAATCGGCCTGGTGGAGCAGTCGGCAGCCAACAGTCGGCCTGGGCGGCCGGGGAGTCGGCAGCCATCAGTCGGCCTGGTGGTGCAGTCGGCAGCCAGCAGTCGGCCTGGTGGTGCAGTCAGCAGCCTGCAGTCAGCCTGGTGGAGCAGTCAGCAGCCTACAGTCGGCCTGGTGGAGCAGTCAGCAGCCAGCAGCCAGCAGCCGACCGGGTAGTTGGACTGAGGGGCTTTGCTAGCCCCGATGTCTTGAATTATTGTCTCGCCGTCTTCGGGGTATCCGTGTCCAATTACTCCGACAACTAGTCAGTATACTCAATATTGTGCACCTCGGAGAGGAAAACGATAGAACTAGTACGTATTTATTTATGGTGCAGATTCACTCATTTTGCTCCATATGTACTCCGTCTCGGTGTAGTCTAGTCACTTGTTGAAATCTCTAGAAGGGCAAATACTCCTTTCTGGTTTACAGGGCTATACTAGCAAGTAGTTGTACGTACTAATACAATAGTGCGCTCACATAGCAATTTTGTCTCATGCCAAAGCCTGGCTATATGCGTGCTCCAATGTTCGCAACTGCAACGTTCGGTTTGCGCTTGACTCTTCGCCTCTTCGAGAAGACGAACAATGATGTTACTACTACTGCTTCTACAGTGTCGAATCCACTGCTGCATGTCCGTCCACCGCGAGCGAGACGGATAGCATGTTGTAGAAGTACTACTACGCAAAAGCCTGTCCTCATTTGCGAGCAACAACGCGCATGGGCGAGGGAGAAGGCATGTAGTAAAATCAAGCTTCTCCTCGTTCTACGAGTTGACGCAACACATCATAGCACTGGCCCCACATGCTTGCCTCTAAACTTGGCTGAAAGACCCGCAGTGTACAATATATTTGCTGCAACCTCTAACATTTACCCACCACAAATTAAAATATATGTGGCCGTATGCATCATTCTGATGCAGAGGCCGGGGAGTCCCCCCTTTTCGAAAAAAAACAAATTAAAAAATATATATTCCTGTCTTGACCAGATGAGCGTGCAAACTACAATCACCAGGGTGACAGGTAGGGCCAGAAGACTATATTAATTTTAAAAAAAACTTCGAGACGGCCACATAGCATGGAGCCGACCCCAACGATTTTAAGTTTACAGGCACGGTACACGCTATCTAGATTACTCTACACATGAAACTGCCACGTGAGCGTCCGGGCTGCGCTTGGCTCTTCGCCTCTTCGGGAAGTCGAACAATGATGGTGTACTACTGCACTAGAGGAGTACTACAGTACGCGTCTGGCCATCTGACACTGATTGAACTGGTGCATGTCCATCGCGTGCGGGAGGGAGAGCGTGTAGCGAAAGCTTCTCCTAGTCTTGCCAGCCACCACGCTCATGGGCGAGGGAGGGATGCTCCTGTCTTTGCGTGTGTCACAGGTGGGCCTGACAGGTGTGTGTCCAACCTGTCATATAGCCAAAGGCAGGTGCAGTTAAGTCCGTGAGGGAGAGGATAATCAAACTTCTCGTTGATGTAGAAGTTGACACGACACATCAAAGCACTGCACTCGATATATTTCAATAATTTAGGGTTACCGATGCATTAATTACAACGCATGCATGCATGCCGTGACTCTCCTTTTGATACTTGCATGTGTTGATTTAATGCACCTCGAAGTAGTACTCCCTACGATTCCTTTTACTTTGCGTATAACTTTTTCTTGTTTTTCTCAGATTAGTCTACGCATCCACGTTGGTTTCCATCTGTGCCCCCGCTTGATTAGTTCTACCCCCATTAATCGCACCAGTTTCCAAAGCAAAAAATGGCTACAGGCAAACGCGTGCAGCGCCGGATGCGGCTTGACCGCCTGGGGAAGCCAACTCAAGCGAAAAGGAAGGAGGACCAGCCAACCATTGCATGCGCATTTACCGTCGATATTTATGCAGCTTACTCATGCACGGGGGAAAATTTGTCTAGAAAACTCAAACTACTGCCTTCCTTGGTATGCAGGAGGACAGTTATGCACAGAGTATAAAATATGTGACGGTAAAGCTTTGTAATGCCCCGGCCCAAGCGAGAGATGGTTGTGCACGAGGAGGGCGAGATCATGCAGACGAAACAGGAACTGACGAGGGAGCTCACTAAGATCTCAATGGACCTCACCGTGCTCCACTGCCCCTTGTGCCTCCGCCCCTTGACGCCTCCAGTGTATGAGGTTCGAATACACCTCATCCATTCGATTGATTGAGCAAGGTGCAGGTTTCTTGATTGATGTGCTGTTCGATTGATTTCTGCAGTGCAAGGGAGGGCACCTGGCCTGTGCGGACTGCGGCGTCGAGCGCCACGGGAACCAGCGGCAGTGCCAGTAGTGTGAGCGCGGCGGTGGCTTCGACGTGCGGAACACGGCGGTGGACGCCGTCGTTTCGTCGCTGAGGGTGGAGTGCCCGCATGAAGGCTATGGGCTCTACATCACTTACCACAAGCTCGCCGATCACCAGAGCATGTGTCCGCTCGCGCCCTGCAAATGCCCCGTGCCCGTTTGCGGCTATGAAGGCCTGCCGCCGGCGCTCTACGACCACATCAGCAACGCGCATCCCATGCCCATGCATAGGATCTAGTACGGCAAGGTGCTCCAGCTGCAAGTGCCACTGTCGGAGCCATGGCTCTTGCTGTTCGCGGAGGAGGACCGCCGCATGTTTTTCTTGGTCGGCGGCATGCTCGACATCGGCGCTCCTATCGCCGTGTCGGTCATCTGCATCAGAGCGGGGGCGTCCCCACTGCCGCACTACTGGGCCAAGCTGTGGGCGAACGGCCCGCCGGGGGAGCCCAAAGGCACGACCGACGCCGTCGAAGTGGAAATGGAGGTGACAAGCAGAAAGGATCCCGACGACATCGACGTGCAGGAGCGGACCTTCTTGATAGTTCCGCCCAAGCTGCTGGCCGGGGCTAAGCTTGTGTCCCTCCACATTCAGATTGACAAGCTCATGCCCTAAATGTTTCGATAGTGCCTTCTGTTTATCTTAGTAATATGCTAATATAGGGATTACCTTGGTCTACTTTAGCTTAAGAAATGGTGGGTTTTGGTGGCGATGCAGCAATTACTTCGACATCAAATCAGTAATTTCCAACAGTCAAACGGATATTTTGTGTCTGTTGGATATAAAGTTCCTTTGGGTAAAAAGTACTACTTGTCATCAAAATGGATAAAAGGAGATGTATGTAGATGTATTTTAGTTCTAGATACGTCCCTTTTTATCCATTTTGATGACAAGCACTCCCTCCGTTCCACAATACATGCCTTCCATTTGTCAAAATATAGATGTATCTAGACATGTTTTAGTATTTAGGTACATCCATGATAGAGACAATCGGATGGTTGAGAACACTACAATTCGTAGCTACAGATGCGTGTGTGACTCCCAGATGCAGAGGCCGGGGGTCATCATCCTCCTTTTCAAGAAAAAACAGACGCGTGTGTGAGAGGACGAGTGCATGCGTGCACCTCTTCTCTTCCTGTATAACGTACTACTAAACTCAGAGTATACGTTTTTGTGGGTGGCTCGATGGTGCGTGCGAGAAGTCCCGAGAGATAGGTTTAATGCGTCTGAAAAAAGGACTAGCCTAGATTTCGCCACGCGGGTATTTATAAATTTTGAGCTTGCGTCTCGTCACATTCCAAATTACTCCATGCTATATTGCAGACCTGTTCACACCGATCACAACCTAAACGGTTTCCCACTTAGGAGCGTATTAGTACCACGCTATATTAAATTCCAAACCTGTTCACACCGATCACAACCTAAACGGTTTCCCACTTAGGAGCGTATTAGTACTCGGTTATAAATACTAGTATGCCAAGATGACTGCACATTCCTCCTCAACTCCTCACCCACAAAAACAAACAAGTCATCCAACATCCTTCCCTTGCGTCTGCCATGGCCAGCGTGAGTTCTGGGTTGAGAGATTGCCAGCAGGGAGAGGCAAGCATGGAAGCGGAAGCACGAGAGATGTCCCGCCTCACTGCGAGAGCAGCCGACATGTCCCGCCGCGCGGAAGTAGCAGCACAGAGGCCCCGCCATGCCGCTGAAGCAGCACGGAGGTCCCCCCGCACCGTCGATGCAGCAGACTGGTCCGGCCGCGCTGCAGAAGCAGCAGAGATGTCCCGCCGCGCCATGAATGCAGCAGAGATGTCCCACCGTGCGGCGGCGGCCTGGGAAAATTTCTCGCGGGCAGACGGCGACTGTTACGGGCGCATGCATGCGATCGTCCATAGCCAGATGGATCAGATCTCCGGCTTGGCGAGGTTGCAGGACGACATGAAATCCTCGTTTGAACAGGCTACCAGCATCATCCGCCAACTAAGGTAGGGCAATGAGAGGCTCCGGGCCGAGCGCGACCTGCTCAGGAAGAAGATCGTCCGAAGTGCAGACCAGCAGGAGGTGACTAGTGCCTTGTTGAAGAGGTCCGGCGTCATCGTCAAGAAACTTATGGACGAGAATGACATGCTCCACAACGAGCGCCAAAGGCTGGTGGAGGAATCCGTGGATGTTCTCAAGCAGCGCCTTGAGGACACGAAAGAGCTCATCGCCGCTCGCCGCGGAGACTAGTTCCCGTGGCCTGCAGCAACGCATCAAGAAAGTAGAGATCAGCGAGCCAGATCCTTGTCTTCCTTCTTCTTTTTCCCTTGTGTATTTCGGGCGTAGTCGCATGTGTCTTTTTGAATTATGTTTCTAATTATGTAAGACAATTAATCGTCCTTATCTTTCTGTGGAAGATCAATGTTGCAAGGCTGGAATGAAGAAAACTCTTGCTGTGGCGACCCTGGCGTTGCTGTTCTACTAGTTGCTGCTGGGCTTCCTTCAGTTTCCTGGTTTATTTTGATGTAATAATCGGTTTAGGATGTGGATTGTGTCGTCGGTTGTGAAATGTTGGGTTCTAGCACGGATGTTTGGCCTTTGTTGGCCTCTTGGGATGTTGTGATTTCAATTTGGTACTCTCATAATGTAAGACGTTTTTTGACACTATACTAGTGTCAAAAAGCGTCTTATATTATGGGACGGAGGGAGTAGCTTTTAATCCTTCGTGTTAGGCTGGAGTTGTGCTGAACTTCTTGTGAATTGTGGTGGTTTTCAGTAATGAAAATCGGAAGGGCAAGCCCTTCTTTGATAAAAAAATCGTCCTTATATATTCATCAGTCTTGCTATAAGTCGCAGTAGATGCTATATAGGTCCGTCGGATCTTACATCAGGATCCGTGCTGTCAGATTTTCTTTTTTCTCTCTTAAATCTCAGTCGGGTGAGACATAGCCACGACATTAAACAGAGGCTCGGGCGCCATTAATGGAGACCTTGGGATAGAGGTGGACGGCAGATGGAGGTCAAAGGGCCCTCCTCCCGATAAGCACGCGCAGGGGTCTGATCGCACGCCTCTCGTACTCAAATAGCTACCCTGCACGACGCCTTCTAGCTAATAAAAAATGGGGACGCGTGGCGGCACGTAAATGGTACTAGTAAGTAGAACGCCCACGGTTTCAATAATACTTGTGTTTCCGATTGTAACGTGACAGCACTTGTTCCAAAATGACTTTGTTGATTGTTAATGTGTGCGCCTTCGGAAATCGGACTGCAAATTTACCACAACATGTTGGTACCATGTCATGGCACCAAGCCAAGTTTCATTATTTTCATGCGTGTTTTGGATTTACAGGAATTTAAAAACTAAGTTTCTCAATGTTTCCAACCCAGCCACGACACCTAGAATTTTGAATTTCATTCCCATTTCTTGCATGGAACCTAGAAATTTACCTGAGGACACACATGTGATTTTTCAACCAACTTTGGTGCACTGGAACATGTGCTTGTATTTCAAATTTGAATTATGCACACAAAGGTGACACGTTCCCTCCCAGAACCACGAGCCTTCTTGAGAGAAGCTCCGATTTGCATGAAGCTTATACCAAAATTTGTTCCTATTCGGCCATTTTTTTACCACGGCATGGTACTACCATGACATGACACCATGCCAAGTTTCATGATTTAAAACCAAGTTTCTCAATGTTCTTGACCGAGCCATGATGCCCAGATGTTTGAATCTTATTCTCATTTTTTGCATGGGAGTAGAAATTCACCCGAGGACACAAATGTGATTTTGAACCAACTTTGGTGCACGAGAGCATGTGCTTGTAGTTCAAATTTGAATTATGCACATTAAATGACCAAAAACTCAATTAGTGTTTAAATAAGGCCAAACAAAGCTGAAATAATTCAAAAATTTAACAGGGCACTCATGTAGTTCTATGTTGCCTTTGTAAATAAACTCAAGGGGGACAACGAATATCGTTTCACACTCAAAGGTGACACGTTCCCTCTCAGAACCACGAGCCTTCTTGAGAGAAGCTTCGGTTTGCAAGAAGCTTATACCAAAATCTGTTCCTATTCAGCCATTTTTTACCACAACATGGTAGTACCATGACATGACATCCATGCCAAGTTTCATGATTTTCAGACGTGTTTTGGATTTACAAGAATTTTAAAACCAAGTTTCTCAATGTTCTCGGCCGAGCCATGATGCCCAGATGTTTTAATTTTATTCTCATTTCTTGCATGGGACCTAGAAATTCACCCGAGGACACAAATGTGATTTTTCAACCAACTTTGGTGCACGAGAGCATGTGCTTGTTGTTCAAAGTTGACTTATGCACATTAAATGTCCAGAAACTCAATTAATGTATAAAAAACGACAAATGAACCCGGAATAATTCCAAAATTTAACATGGCACTAATGTAG